>NC_084637.1:14255477-14302977 GCF_033978795.1 Nerophis ophidion | reverse complement strand
TGTTTTACAGAGAGTCAATGGGACAATGAAAAAGGAGGATTACCTTATTACATATCAGCCCGGAGGTTGGGTCTTGGGCGCAGTTGGATATTCCAACAGGACAATGACCCCAAAGTGGTAAAGGAATGGCTAAATCAGGCTAGAATTAAGGTTTTAGAATGGCCTTCCCACAGTCCTGACTTAAAGGCCTACTGAAACCCACTACTACCGACCACACAGTCTGATAGTTTATATATCAATGATGAAATATTAACATTGCAACACATGCCAATACAGCCTTTTTAGTTTACTAAATTGCAATTTTAAATTTTGCGCGAAGTATCCTGTTGAAAACGTCAGTATGATGACGCGTGCGCGTGACGTCTCGGGTTGTAGCGGACATTTTTTTCCAGCCCGATCCCAGCTATAAGTAGTCTGCTTTAATCACATAATTACACAGTATTCTGGACATCTGTGTGGCTGAATATTTTGCCATGTGTTCAATTAATAATGGAGACGTCAAAGAAGAAAGATGTAGGTGGGAAGCGGTGGATTGCAGCTGCCTTTAGCAACCCAAACACAGCCGGTGTTTCCTTGTTTAAAATTCCCGAAGGTGAAGCTTTACTATGGAACAGAGCGGTCAAGCGAACATGGTTCCCAACCGGTAGGTTTCGGTGAGAAAATTGTGGTAATAAGTCGGCTCTTACCGTAGACGTGCGCGGAGCTAGCGTCGTTCCTCGTGCACTTGTCAAAGAGGCAGCTGCGTGGCTTCCCTCAGAGACACTGGCGGTCACCACACCCGTGGCCACACCTGTCAGGGTCAAATACCATGAGACATTATAAAGACACAAAAACAGAGAATAGAAGACAAACCAGTGATTGCTTTTCACGTACGAGGAGAGAAACTGGAGCGAGTTGTCAGTTACAGGCTCCCAATTTACTCTGAAACTTTCTCCAGCCTCCTCACCTTTTTAATTCATTTAGGGAGGCCCTTTCAGTACAAACACGCACACACAGCTGCACTCAGGGAGGGGGATTTACAGCTGTGTGGGATACCTAACCCCTGTGCTGATAACTAAACACAGGCAAATACATAGCAATAAAAGGATTAGCAACTTCCTGCATTGCTCTGGCCCATCTGCAAATTCCTCCTTTAAGTGGGTAGGTCAACCTAAGTTCAATCTAACACCAAGTTTCCTTTTTATTTGTCTACTCAATGCACAAAAAAATCATATTTGAATAAAATGAGATAAACTATTTACAATTAATCCAACAACACCCCTCCGACTTTCAAGTACGACAGTATAATCTCACTACAACACCAGTAACACAATAAGCAGATATGGGATTTTCCAGAATTATCCTAGTAAATGTGTCTAATAACATCGGAATCGCTCCCACTGCCCTGTCTTTTTTTTCTTTCTAGTCTTTCACTCTAACTTTCCTCATCCACGAATCTTTCACCCTCGCTCAAATTGATGGGGAAATCGTCGCTTTCTCGGTCCGAATCGACATGTAACCAAATATTAACATTGCTGTATGTATACAGATTTGGTCACATTTTCAGCAGTCCCATAATAAATTCATAAAAGAACCAAACTTCATGAATGTTTTTCGTGACCAACAAGTATGTGCTCCAATCACTCTACCACAAAAAATAAGAGTTGTTGAAATTATGGGAAGCTGAAGACAGCCATGACATTGTTATTTACAAGTGTATGTCAACTTTTGACCAGTACTGAATATGCATAAATCCATGCATGCCAGGATGGAGAGTATTTCTATGTTGATGAGTCTGACGAGGGCACACATGATTGCATGACAATTAAAGTGGTTTTGTCTCTTAATGTCTCTTCCAGACGACCTGGCCTACGTGGTGCGTTGGTTTTTCACCCGACTACGCGGCGCGGAGACGACGACACAAGTAGCCGGCATCGACCGCTTTGGAGTCGTGAGTAAAGAGTATCGCAACTCTTCCAGTGACCTCTCCGTGGAGCGTGACGACGCAAACTCCTACACGTTAAACGTCCACGGCGCCCACGACAGGTACCCCTTGACTCGGTTTTGGACGCAAATATGACAATGTAAGGAAATATATATGTTTTGACTTCCAGCGACAGCGGGGAGTACCACTGTGTGGCCACTCCCTGGTATCTGTCCGCCTCCACAGGAGCGTGGACTCAAGCTGGGGAGCTGACATCATCGCGAGTCTTCCTAACGGTCCGATTCGCTGGTAAGGGAGCGCGCTTTAAAGACCTACTGAAATGAGATTTTCTTATTCAAACGGGGATAGCAGGTCCATTCTATGTGTCATACTTGATCATTTCGCGATATTGCCATATTTTTGCTGAAAGTATTTAGTAGAGAACATCGACGATAAAGTTTGCAACTTTTGGTCGCTAATAAAAAAGCCTTGCCTGTACCGGAAGTAGCAGACGATGTGCGTGTGACGTCACGGGTTGTAGGGCTCCTCACATGCTTCCTGTTTTGACGTCACGGGTGAAAGATCATTGCTCCGACAGCGAACAATTGAAAGGCGTTTCAATTGCCAAATTCACCCATCTAGAGTTCGGAAATCGGTTAAAAAAACATATGGTCTTTTTTCTGCAACATCTGCTTACATAGGTCTGGTGATAATGTTCCCCTTTAAAGGTCGACTGAAATGAGATTTTCTTATTCAAACGGGGATAGCAGGTCCATTATATGTGTCATACTTGATAATTTCGCGATATTGCCATATTTTTGCTGAAAGGATTTAGTAGAGAACATCCACGATAAAGTTTGCTACTTTTGGTGCTGATAGAAAAGTCTTGCCTTTATCGGAAGTAGCAGACGATGACGTCACAAAGGTGAGGGCTCCTCACGTCCTCACATTGTTTTTAATGGGAGCCTTCAGCAGCAAGAGCTATTCGGACCGAGAAAGCGTCAATTTCCCCATTAATTTGAGCGAAAATGAAAGAATCGTGGATGAGGAAATTTAGAGTGAAGGACTAGGGGGGAAAAAAAAAAAGGCGATTGCAGTGGGAGCGATTCAGATATTTTTAGACACATTTACTAGGACAATTCTGGGAAATCCTTTACCTTTCTATTGTGTTGCTAGTGTTTTAGTGAGTTGAATAGTACCTGATAGTCGGAGGGGTGTGTCCACGGGTGTGTTGACGCCAGTCTCTGAGGGAAGTCACGAAGCTGCAGCACGACAGAAGCTCTGCTGATCTCCGGTAAGAGGCGACTTATTTCCAGAATTTTCTCACCGAAAACTGCCGGTTCACATGTGGTCGGGATCCATGTTCGCTTGACCGCTCTGATCCATAGTAAAGCTTCACCTCCGGGAATTTTAAACAAGGAAACACCGTGTGTTTGTGTGGCTAAAGGCTAAAAGCTTCCCACCTCCATCTTTCTACTTTGACTTCTCCATTATTAATTGAACAAATTGCAAAAGATTCAGCAACACAGATGTCCAAAATACTGTGTAATCATGCGATGAAAAGAGACGACTTTTAGCCGTAAGTAATGCTGGCCTAATATGTCCCCTCCAACCAAAAACGTCACAAACGCGCGTCATCATTCCGCGACGTTTTCAACAAAAAACTCAGCGGGAAATTTAAAATTGCAATTTAGTAAACTAAACCGGCCGTATTGGCATGTGTTGCAATGTTAATATTTCATCATTGATATATAAACTATCAGACTGCGTGGTCGGTAGTAGTGGGTTTCAGTAGGCCTTTAAGTTCCTTCATGTTTTTTTTCTTATTCGTGACATTTCCAATGCTTCTTTCTCCGTTTCCAGTGTGGGAGTCCCTAAAGCTGCCTCTCCTGTACGGCGTTTCAGCATCAGTGGGTAAAGTAACCTTCCTCCACCTTCATGAGTTTGTCTGCTTGTTTAGGACACGTGAAAGACAGCTGCTATTGTCATTGCACCCTGGATCTAATTAAGGCTACAATAAGACTTGTTGTAGCCGAGGACGATCAATGAAATATGTTTTAATTGGCGCTGGTCCCACTCCTGCTGGAAGGACTCCAAAATGCTGTAATATTCATGCAAACGTTGGTGTATCTGCAATATTAAAAGGGTGTGTAATAATAAGGGCAAAAATAATCATTCAAACCGGTTGCCGTTTTTTTATTCTGTATTCTTTATTAAATATTTAACAGCACAGATGGGCGATGCGACCTCAAGCATATATTGTGATATCTATTGCATTTTCAATTCCTTCCACAAAAAATCAATTATACGATTTTTTTCCCCCTACTTTTTTAAGATCCCAAGGAATACAAATGAGAGTGATAATTCAAAACCAATTTCCCTTTTATTTGATCAAAAACTAGTAGTCTGAAATGACACTGCTAATAAGAGCTGACAAAATATACGACAAAAAGTCTAGATTTTAGCGGGAAACTTTTTTCTTTTCTTTTTTGAAGTTAAATTTACTTGATAAAACATCCTAAATTAAGATTCATCCATCCATCCATTTTCTACTGCTTGTCCCTAGAGCAGGGCTCGGCAACCTTTACCTGGGGCGGTATAGCTCGGTTGGTAGAGTGGCCGTGCCAGCAACTTGAGGGTTGCAGGTTCGATTCCCGCTTCCACCATCCTAGTCATCCTAGTCACTGCCGTTGTGTCCTTGGGCAAGACACTTTACCGACGTGCTCCCAGTGCCACCCACACTGGTTTAAATGTAACTTAGATATTGGGTTTCACTATGTAAAGCGCTTTGAGTCACTAGAGAAAAGCGCTATATAAATATAATTCACTTCCATTTTGACCCGTTTCACAAAGTAAAGAAAACAATGGGAGCCACATAACTATTTTAAAATTTATAATGAAATAATACTGCATACAGAGTTTTTATTTGCTTTGTGTTATGTATAAACCAGGGGTCTCAGACACGCGGCCCGCACCTCAATATGAAAATGTAATGTTAGTGTGGCCCACGAGTTTTATATGAATGCCGCTTGACAGCGTCACACCTGCCAACCCTCCCAATTTTCCCGGGAGTCTCCCGAATTTAAGAGTAATTATTCTCTCGAATGTATGCTGGTGTTCACCCAATGAACAATAATAAGGGCGTACAATGATGGTACTACCGCTAGCACCCTCTACAGCTTGTACAAATAGCTTGCCAACCCAAAGAATTGTTTGACGAGGCTATTGCAGACTGCAAGGCATCCTTATTCAACAGCAATACAGGTCACGCTGAGGGTGGCCGTTTAAACAACTTTAGCACTCTTACTAATATGCGCCACACTGTGAACCCACACCAAACAAGAATGACATACACATTTCAGGAGAACATCCGCACTATAACACAACATAAACCCAGACAGAAGAAATACCCAGAATCCTATGTATCCCCGAGTATTCCGGGCTACATTATACATCCAGTTACCACCAACCCAATCCCCCACGCCCCACAACCACTCCATGCGTCCGTTGAGGTGGGCGGGGTGTATAATGTAGACTGGAAGAGTCAGGGATACATGGGATTCTGGGTATTTGTTCTGTCGTGTTTATGTTGCGTTATAGTGAGGATGTTCTCCCGAAATGTGTTTGTCATTCTTGTTTGGTGTGGGTTCACAGTGTGGCGCATATTAGTAAGAGTATTAAAGTTGTTTATATCACAACCCTCAGTGTGACCTGTATGGCTGTTGAGCAAGTATGCCTTGCAGTAGCATATGCGTTCAGAAAGAGGTCGCATCCAAAATGTGACCAGCCGGCTGGCACGCAGATAGCATGGTGAAAATCCTCGGTCACTCCGGGTAAAACACCACAACTTGTAGGTTCAATGCGCACAATTAAATATCTTAGTTTACAAGTTTGTAGTGAGGTCTGTTGTTTTTTTTTAACAGGGAACGACATTAATGTGTCTTGTTTTCATGTTACCATTTAATCTAGCGAGCTGGCGTCAGTCAAACCGTGAGTTTATCAAAGTGCAGTTTTCAGCCGCTGTTATCAGTATTACCATTTATTGTTTCATAGCTAATATCCACATGTATTTTTGTTGCTACATTAAATCATTGTGCTATTTTTTTTTTTCATTTTTGCTGTTTTTTAATCAATACAATAATGCATTTTGCGATGAGGTGGCGACTTGTCCAGGGTGTACCCCGCTTTCCGTCCGAATGCAGCTGAGATAGGCTCCAGCACCCCCGCGACCCCGAATGGGACAAACGGTAGAAAATGGATGGATTGATGGCAATGATGTATTATAGGCTGCACTTTCTTCAACCCGGGTTTGTTTACATATATTATTCTGCCCTTTGTGAATGTTGGAATTTATTTTGGCTGACATCTAAACAGTCCGTTTAAAAAATGTTTTAATCTGTTTATTGATAGTCTCCACTAGGAAGGCACTGTAAAACTAGGCACACAAGGGAAAATATTTAAACCCACATGAAGTGCACATACATGTAGGATTCATGTAAAATCAACAACACAATTTGGTATAATCTGAAAAAGAAAAATGCAGTAAAACCATACAGAATAGTGGTTGGCTGTTATGGCAATAGCTAAATGCTAACAAACAATAGGCGACCCCATTAAGAGGCTAACAAAAAATAGCATTGTTTTAAACAAACACACTTCTATTGACATGCATGCATTCACCAACCTCTGAAACTAATAATGACCATCAACTTTGTACTACTTTATGCTGACTAGATACGGAACATGGGGTGGTACAGATCGGTTGGTAGAGTGGCCGTGCCAGCAACTTGAGGGTTCCAGGTTCGATCTCCGCTTCCGCCATCTTAGTCACTGCCGTTGTGTCCTTGGGCAAGACACTTTACTGCTC
Organism: Nerophis ophidion; assembly: GCF_033978795.1. Classification (NCBI taxonomy): domain Eukaryota; kingdom Metazoa; phylum Chordata; class Actinopteri; order Syngnathiformes; family Syngnathidae; genus Nerophis; species Nerophis ophidion. The sequence goes on along the minus strand of NC_084637.1, from coordinate 14,296,207 downwards.
CCAGTGCCACCCACACTGGTTTAAATGTAACTTTGATATTGGGTTTCACTATGTAAAAGCGCTTTGAGTCACTAGAGAAAAGCGCTATATAAATATAATTCTCTTCACTTCACAAGACTGCGACTCCAATCTCAAACTCTCATTTTAAAAGCACGTAAAATAGTATTTTTTTTTTTTTGTGGAATATGATTTGCATACATGCTACCTTTATTGTACAGAAAAATATATATTTATATATATATATATATATATTTTTTTTTTTTATTTTTTTTTTTAATTGCCCTAAATTTACTTGTGGCGGGTCACCACAAATAAATGAATGTATGGGATACGGTATACCGGTATTAGTACAGTCTTGCGATACTAATGAATCATATTCGGTACTATACCGGTCCCGGAATAAGTGATTATTACATTTTAACAGAAATGTAGATAGAACATGACAAAGGGAAAGTAAGCAGATATTAACAGTGAATGAACTAATAGATTAAAAATGCATTTTATACCACTTGTACTTAATAATGTTGACAAAATAATAGAATGATAAATGACACAATATGTTACTACATATGTCAGCAGACTAAATTAGGAGCCTTTGTTTGTTTACTTACTACTAAAAGACAAGTTGTCTAGTATGTTTACTATTTAATTTAAGGACAAACAATAAAAAACATATGTTTAATGTACCCTAAGATTTTTTGGTAACACTTTAGTATGAGGAACATATTCTAAGTACAGTCGTAATTACAGTTATTTGGTTTGGGTTAGAGGGTTAGGGTTAGGGTTTTAATATGGCCATGCAGAATAAGGCATTAATAAGTACTTAATGATGACTAATTAAGAGCCGATATGTTACTAATTTGCATGTAAATATGTTCCCCATATTAAAGTGTTACCGATTTTTTTTTTTGTTAAAATAAAGCCAACAATGCTATTTTTTGCGGTCCCCCTTATCAATCAATCAATCAATGTTTATTTATATAGTCCTATGTCACGAGTGTCTCAAAGGGCTGCACAAGCCACAACGACATCCTCCGTTCAGAACCCACATAAAGGCAAGGAAATCTCACAACCCACATACTTTTATTTAGAAAAGCATCGAAAAGTACCGAAAAGTATACAAAAAGTACCGAAAAGTATAAAAAAAGTACATAAAAAGTACCGTAAAGTACAAACCCTGTTTCCATATGAGTTGGGAAATTGTGTTGGATGTAAATATAAACGGAATACAATGATTTGCAAATTATTTTCTACCCATATTCAGTTGAATATGCTACAAAGACAACATATTTGATGTTCAAACTGATAAACTTTTTTTTTTTTTTTTGCAAATAATCATTAACTTTAGAATTTGATACCAGCAACACGTGACAAAGAAGTTGGGAAAGAGGGCAATAAATACTGATAAAGTTGAGGAATGCTCATCAAACACTTATTTGGAACATCCCAGGGGTGTGCAGGCTAATTGGGAACAGGTGGGTGCCATGATTGGGTATAAAAGCAGCTTCCATGAAATGCTGAGTAATTCACAAACAAGGATGGGGCGAGGGTCACCACTTTGTAAGCAAATTGTCGAACAGTTTTAGAACAACATTTCCCAACGAGCTATTGCAAGGAATTAAGGGATTTTACCATCTACGGTCCGTAAAATCATCAAAAAGTTCAGAGAATCTGGAGAAATCACTGCACGTAAGCGATGATATTACAGACCTTTGATCCCTCAGGTGTTACTGCATCAAAAAAACGACATCAGTGTGTAAAGGATATCACCACATGGGCTCAGGAACACTTCATAAAACCACTGTCAGTAACTACAGTTGGTCGCTACATCTGTAAGTGCATGTTGAAACTCTGCTATGCAAAGCCAAACCCATTTATCAACAACATCTAAGATGGACTGATGCAAAGTGGAAAGGTGTTCTGTGGTCTGACGAATCCACATTTCAAATTATATTTGGAAACAGAGGACGTGGTGTCCTCCAGAAAAAAGAGGAAAATAACTATTTGGATTTTTATAGGCGCAAAGTTCAAAAGCCAGCATCTGTGATGGTATGGGGGTGCATTAGTGCCCAAGGCGTGGGTAACTTTCACATCTGTGAAGGCACCATTAATGCTGAAAGGTCCATACAGGTTTTGAAGCAACATATGTTATCATGGACGCCCCTGCTTATTTCAGCAAGACAAGTGTTACAACAGCATGGCTTCTTAAAAAAAAGAGTGCAGGTACTTTCCTGGCCCGCCTGCAGTTCAGACCTGTCTCCCATGGAAAATGTGTGGCGTAGTATGAAGCGTAAAATACGAAAGCGGAGACCCAGGACTGTTGAACGACTGAATCTCTACATAAAACAAGAATGGGAAAGAATTCCACTTTCAAAGCTTCAACAACTAGTTTCCTCAGTTCCCAAACATTTATTGAGTGTTGTTAAAAGAAAAGGTGATGTAACACAGTGGTGAACATGCCCTTTCCCAACTACTTTGGCACGTGTTGCAGCCATGAAATCCTAAGTTAATTATTATTTGCAAAAAAAAATTACGTTTATGAGTTTGAACGTCAAATATCTTGTCTTTGTAGTGCATTCAACTGAATATGGGTTGAAAAGGATTTGCAAATCATTGTATTCCGTTTATATTTACATCAATTTCCCAACTCATATGGAAACGGGGTTTGTAGTTGTGATTTCCTTCTCTAAATGAAAGTTTAAAGTGAGCATATATTAATGCAGTATGAAGAAGAATGTTTTAATGTAGACACATAGAATCATCATACTGCTGTGATTATATGCATCAAGTGTTCATTCAGCTAAAGCAAAATATGGAGATATATATCGTGACATTGCCTAAAAATATTGAGATGTTATTTTAAGCCAGCCAACTCCTAAAAGGGAACCGGCGACCCCTGTTCCTTTCTAATCCCTGCGCTGTCCCCCAGGTGTGGGCCTCTTCTCTCTGGTCCTGGGCCTGGTCTGCGCCCAATGCTGCTGCCGCAACATCGCTCACACCCCGCGCTCGGGCAACAAGCTGATGGACCTGGAGATGGACTGACAAACACTTTCCCCTGCACCCTCGCACTGCAGCGCTCACAGGAAACACAACAGACACACTCCCGCCGACGACTTCTGGGAGACCCAGTTGTTCCCCAGCGGAAGGCGCTGGGAGTAAAACGCTCGTGTTGCCCGTGGCGCCTCGCTGAAGGCAGCTCTGCAGCGCAGGGGGCAGGGGGGATTGTCGCGACCCCTTTTTCACCAACACTAAAAGACCTGTGGCGCTTTCCCTGAGTTTGATGTTTTTCTTTTCCCCGACACAGGAGTTTTCACTGCCACGTGGAAGGACCACTTATCTACCAAACTAACCAATGAAGGGCTCAGGCCTGCCATGCAGAACACCTTCTGGAAGCTCTCAAAAGGTGCATTTTGGACCTTAAGGGCCCAGTTTAGTCCGCCTGAGCCTTGTTTCTGCTCCGTCTCGGGAGGACGCGTGGCCGCGGAGGGTCCGCGCAGTCCTTCCACAATGCGTGGGCGGCGTTGCACTACCAACCCAGAGTGTTCCTACCTTAACAAACGGACAACTACCTTTTATTCTCAGTTCTAGTCTTTTTTAAAAATTAAGAGATTATAACGGCAGAGACCTTTTTATGCTTCACGAAGGAGCATCCGGTGTGTTTCTTCTCCACAGATGTAATGTGTGTGTGTGTGTGTGTGTGTGTGTGTGTGTGTGTGTGTGTATGTGTGTGTGTGTGTGTGTGTGTGTGTGTGTGTGTGTGTGTGTGTGTGTGTGTGTGCGCATGTGTGTTTTAAAGTGTGCAGCAGGAGCTGTTTTCAGGGTTACATCAAACGCTCCCAAATGTTGCTGTCACGCCACTAATGGACTAGATGATTGTCATGTGATCACCCCGACCCCCCCTTTTGCCCCTCATTTCGCCAAGCAACAACGAATGCAGCTTCCCTCTTTACGTCTACCCCGCATTTAACTGAAAAATCCCCCGAAATCCAACGTGCTTGCCGGCGTCTGTCGAGGGCGAGGAAATGAACTTGTAGTCAGATCATGTTGTGCATGAACACACAAGACTTTCATAAATAGCATTTCAAATCAAGTATGGTCCCAAGTTGAGGAGCAATACGGCGCAGGCGTTAATTATGCAGCGCTTGTGGAGGTGCAGCTGCGGTGTTCCAATGGAGAATATGCAATTATTACACACGTACGGCAATATCTGTGCCAAATGCTCAACTTTCACCACTAACAGACTTTCCTCGTTTTAATGTGTTGTCATATTTTTTTTTATTTTTTTTTGGCAACAAGTACGATGAGCTGTGTTTTTCGTTTCTGTTTTAAATAAATAGATTTGTAAGATGCTGATTTCAATGTTTGTGTTTAACAGCCCTGTTAGTCCAACATGCATTTTGAGTAATATGGAGGGTCAAATGGGACAGAATGAAATAAATAAATACGTCTTTCAAAAATGACTTAAACGTGTCAATAATTAAAATTATAATTAAATGTCCAAAAATTTAAAAGGGTTTAATTCAATACTTAAATAATGTAATGCATTTTTCAATATTTATTACTCCACAATTTAATTATTTTTCTTTAATTATATTATGATTTAATAAATATATTTGTTAGATGATGATTTTAATGTTTGTGTTCAACAGCTCTGTTAGTCCATCACATATTTTTAAAAATATACTTAAATGTGTCAATTAAATTTATAGCTCAATATGTCAATATTTATTTTTCATTCCACGTTTTAATAATTTTTCTTGAATTCATTAAATTATTATTTAATAAATATATTTGGTAGATGCTGATTTCAATGTTTGTGTTTAACAGCCCTGTTAGTCCAACATGCATTTTAAGTAATATGGAAGGTCAAATGGGACAGAATGAAATAAATAAATACATCTTTCAAAAATGACTTAAACGTGTCAATAATAAAAATTATAATTAAATGTCAAAAAAATTAAAACGGTTTAATTCAATACTTAAATAATGTAATGCATTTTTCAATATTTGTTATTATTCCACAATTTATGTATTATTATTTAATTATGATTTAATAAATATATTTTTAAGATGCTGACTTCAATGTTTGTGTTTAACAGCCCTGTTAGTCCATCACATATTTTAAAAAGATACTTAAATGTGTCAAAGTTATAGCTCAATATGTCAATATTAATTTATTATTCCACAATTTAAATAATTTTCTTGAATTCATATACCATAATTTAATAAATATATTCGGCAGATGCTTATTTCAATGTTTGTGTTAAACATCCCTGTTTGTCCATCACATATTGAAAAGAAATAGTACTTAAATGTGTCAATTAAAATTATAGCTCAATATGTCAATATTCATTTTTTATTCCACAATTTAATTATTTTTCTTGAATTCATTATATTATGATTTAATAAATATATTTGGTAGATGCTGATTTCAATGTTTGTGTTTAACAGCCCTGTTAGTCCAATGTGCATTTTAAGTAATATGGAGGCTCAAATGGGACAGAATGTAATAAATAAATACATCTTTCGAAAATGACTTAAACGTGTCAATAATAAAAATTATAATTAAATGTCAAAAAATTTAAAACGGTTTAATTCAATACTTAAATAATGTAATGTTATTATTCCACAATTTATTTATTATTATGTATTATATTATGATTTAATAAATATATTTTTAAGATGCTGATTTCAATGTTTGTGTTTAACAGCCCTGTTAGTCCATCACATATTTTAAAAAGATACTTAAATGTGTCAATTAAAATTAAAGCTCAATATGTCAATATTAATTTATTATTCCACAATTTAATTATTGTTTTGAATTCATAATACTATAATTTAATAAATATATTTGGTAGATGCTGATTTCAATGTTTGTGTTAAACATCCCTGTTAGTCCATCACATATTAAAAAGAAATAGTACTTAAATGTGTCAATTAAAATTAAAGCTCAATATGTCAATATTAATTTATTATTCCACAGTTTAATTATTTTTCTTGAATTCATTATATTATGATTTAATAAATATATTTGGTAGATGCTGATTTCAATGTTTGTGTTTAACAGCCCTGTTAGTCCATCACATATTAAAAAAATATATACTTAAATGTTTCAATTAATATGGAGGGTCAAATGGGACAAAATGAAATAAATACATTTTTCAAAAATTACTTAAACGTCTCAATAACCAAAAATATAATTAAATGTCAATTATTTTAAAACTGTTTGTTTCATACTTAAAAAATCTAATGAACTGTTGAATATTTTATTTATAATTTTACAATGTAATTATTTTTCTTAAATTATATTATGATTTAATAAATATATTTGTAAGATGCTGACTTCAATGTTTGTGTTTAACAGCCCTGTTAATCCATCACATATTTTATAAAGATACCTAAATGTGTCAATCAAATTTATAGCTCAATATGTGTATTATTTTTTATTATTCAATTTAATTATTTTTCTTGAATTCATTATACTATAATTTAATAAATATATTCGGGAGAGGCTTATTTCATTGTTTGTGTTAAACATCCCTGTTAGTCCATCACATATTAAAAATAAATAGTACTTAAATGTGTCAATTAAAATTATAGCTCAATATGTCAATATTCATTTATTATTCCACAGTTTATTTTTTTTAATTCATTATATTATGATTTAATAAATATATTTGTAAGATGGTGATTTCAATGTTAGTGTTTAACAGCCCTGTTAGTCCATCACATATTTTTAAAAATATACTTAAGTGTGTCAATTAAATTCATAACTCAATATGCCAATATTAATTTATTATTCCGCAATTTCATTATTTTTCTTGAATTCATTATATTATGATTTAATAAATATATTTGGCAGATTCTGATTTCAATATTTGTGTTAAACATCCCTGTTAGACCATGACATATTAAAATATATATATATATATATTTAAATGTGTCAATTAAAATTATAGCTCAATATTAATTTTTTATTCCACAATTTAATTAATTTTCTTGAATGTATTATATTATGATTTAATAAATAGATTTGTAAGATGCTGATTTCCATGTTTGTGTTTAACAGCCCTGTTAGTCCAACGTGCATTTTGAGTAATATGGAGGCTCAAATGGGACAGAAATAAATAAATAAATACATCTTTCAAAAATTACTTTAGCATGTCAATAGTTAAAATTATAATTAAATGTCAATCATTTTAAAACTGTTTAATTCAATACTTAAATAATGTAATGAACTTTTGAATATTTTTGCATTACTATTCCACAATTAAATTATTTTTCTTTAATTATAATATATGGTTTAATAAATATATTTGTAAGATACTGATTTCAATGTTAGTGTTTAACAGCCCTGTTAGTCCATCACATATTAAAAAAATATATATACCTAAATCTGTCAATTAAAATTATAGTTAAATATGTCAATATGAATGTGTTATTCCACGATTTAATTATTTTTCTTGAATTAATTATATTATGATTTAATAAATATATTTGTAAGATGCTGATTTCAATGTTTGTGTTTAATAGCCCTGTTAGTCCATCACATATTTTAAAAAGATACTTAAATGTGTCAATTAAAATTATAGCTCAATATGTCCATATTCATTTTTTATTCCACAATTTAATAATTTTTCTTGAATTCATTATATTACGATTTAATAAATATATTTGTAAGATGCTGATTTCAATGTTTGTGTTTAACAGCCCTGTTAGTCCAATGTGCATTTTGAGTAATATGGAGGATCAAATGGGACTTCAAAATAATTACTTAAACGTCTCAATAATTAAATATCAATCATTTTACAACTGTTTATTTCATCACTTAAATAATGTAATGAACTGTTGAATTGTTTTGTTTATTATTCCACCATTTAATTATTTTTCTTTCATTCATTCTAATATGATTTCATAAATATATTTGGAAGAGGCTGATTTCAATGATTGTGTTTAACAGCTGTGTTAGTCCAGCACTTTTTATTTTAATACTTAAATGTGTCAATTAAAACGATAGTTAAATATCTCATTAATAATTGCATACATTATTAAAAAAATATTATTTTAATTCTTAAATAATTTAATGACCTAGATCAGGGTTGTCAAACACATTTTAGATGGGGGGCCACATGGAAAAAAATCTACTCCCAAGTGGACCGAACTGGTAAAATCATGGCACGATAACTTAAAAAATAAAGACAACTTCAGATTGTTTTATTTTTTTTAAAATAGAACTAGCACATTCTGTAAATGCACAAATCATAATGTTGTTGGGTTAGTTTTACACTTATTCTATCTTTATTTGTCGTTATTTACACTTTCTGAATAAATTATGTGACATCAGTCAACTCCTTGGTGTTCATTTTCAATCTGTCGAGATACAAAAATAATATCAAAATCAAATTACGGGATGTTGTTTATGTAGTTTATTCATTTTTATATGTTGTTTTTTTTGCATATGTAGCATCATCTACAAAGATACAACAAATTGCTCTTGCGGCTTCTAGTGGACACATTTAGAACAGCAGTTTCTTTCATTTAAAAATTTTGGCTCATTTTTATACATAGCAAACTCATCCCACGGGTCGGGTAAAACCTGTTCGCGGGCCTGATCCGGCCCACGGGCCTTAAGTTTCACACCCCTGACCTAGATCATGTTTTTTTTTAATTATTTCACAATTTTATTATTTTGTCTAGTTCATTATTTAATCCATCCTTGATTTTATGAATATATTTTGAAGATGATTTTTTCAATGTTTGTGTTTAACAGCCCTTTTAGTCCAAATGGGACAGAATTAAATAAATAAATCCTTAAACAATGACTTAAATGTGTCAATTAAAATTATATTTATATGTGTCATTGATGCCTTTAAAACTTTTTTAAATATCTAAATAACTTAATCCTCTTTTTATGTTTTATGTAATTATTTTGTCTAATTCATTATTTTAATGAAAATGTTTGTAATTGGACTAATTCACGTGATTCACGTCATGTGGGCGGGTCCTCACACCTGATTGGTTAATCGCCACTTCCGTTCAGCTGTTTAACCGAGAAAGGAAGCAAAGGAGTACCGGCGGTTGATATCTTCGTCTAAAAGTGCGGTAAACACTCCAAAAAAGTCGGTAAATGTATTTCTTTTAACCACTCCATGTTGTGGGTTGGCAGGTCCCACTTTCTACAGTAAATATTGACCACCAACTCCCGTAAAAGAGGAGTACATCCTCCTTCGCCGTTTTGGAAGTCTTCTCGGCTTTTGGGAGCAAAACAATCATTGGACGATATTTCCCTTAGCCCCGCCCCCTGACTTTGACGGGTGAGTTTGACAGATTAATTAAATGACACAAATGTTCATGAAATTACTCACGAAATAAATGAATTGTCTCATGTTAAAATAATTAAAAGAATGCAATAATACAGTAAATCATGACATTTGAGACTGTATAACGCAGGGGTCACTAACCTTTTTGAAACCAAGAGCTACTTCTTGGGTACTGATTAATGCAAAGGGCTACCAGTGTGATACACATTTAAATGAATTGCCAGAAATAGACAATTTGCTCAATTTACCTTTAATAAATAAATCTATATATATATATAAAAAAAATGGGTATTTCTTTCTGTCATTCCTTTGTACATTTTTTTTTCCCTTTTACGGAAGGTTTTTTTGTAGAGAATAAATGATGAAAAAAAACACTTGGTTGAACGGTTTAAAAGAGGAGAAAACAGGAAAAAAATGAAAATTTAATTTTGAAACATAATTTATCTTCAATTCCGACTCATTAAAATTCAAAATTCAAAGAAGAGAAAAACTAGCTAATTTGAATCTTTTTGAAAAAATTTAGAAAATAATTTATGGAACATTATTAGTATTTTTTTCTGATTAAGATTAATTTTAGGATTTTAATGACATTATTTCAGTAGGTTTAAAATCCAATATGCATTTTGTTAAAATACATAACAAATTGGACCAAGCTATATTTCTAACAAAGACAAATAATTATTTCTTCTAGATTTTCCAGAACAAAAATTTTAAAAGAAATTCAAAATAATTTGAAATAATATTCAAAATGTTGTTGATTTACCAGAATAAATATTTTTTAATTTTAATCATAATAAGTTTGAAGAAATATTTCACAAATATTATTTGTCGAAAAAACAGAAGCTAAAATGAAGAATTAAATTAAAACTTATTTATAATTCTTTACAATAAAAAAAATAATTTACATGAACATTGATTTAAATTGTCAGGGAAGAAGAGGAAGGAATTTAAAAGGTAAAAAGGTATACGTGTTTAAAAATCCTAAAATCATTTTTAAGGTTGTATTTTTTCTCAAAAATGGTCTTTCTGAAAGTTATAAGAAGCAAAATAAAAATAAAAAAAGAATTTATTTAAACAAGTGACGACCAAGTCTTTAAAATATTTTCTTGGATTTTCTAATTCTATTTGAGTTTTGTCTCTCTTAGAATTAAAAGTGTCGAGCAAAGCGAGACCAGCTTGCTAGTAAATAAATACAATTTTAAAAATACAGGCAGCTCACTGGTAAGTGCTGCTATTTGAGCTATTTTTAGAACAGACCAGCGGGCTACTCATCTGGTCCTTACGGGCTACCACGTTGTTGACCCCTGTTGTAATGCATATGTTCCTTCTTGACAACAATTAAATGTAGAATATATGTAGAATATATTTATATTATTCATATATTATATATAATATATATAATATATGATATAAATTACATTATGTATTATTGTCTATTGTGAGCGAACTGTGGTGCTGAATTTCCTCCAGGGATCAATATTGTACTTTCTATTCTATTCTATTCTATTTGATTGCACATGTATCGTTTAATTCCAGTTGAATTAATTATTGACACATTTAAGTAATTATTTAAAGGTTTATTTAAAGGCCTACTGAAACCCACTACTACCGACCACGCAGTCTGATAGTTTATATATCAATGATGAAATATTAACATTGCAACACATGCCAATACGGCCTTTTTAGTTTACTAAATTGCAATTTTAAATTTCGCGCCAAAATATCCTGCTGAAACGTCTCGGTATGATGACGCGTGCGCGTGGCGTCATGCATTGTAGAGGAAATTTTGTTCCAGCCTCGTTCCCAGCTATAAGTCGTCTGTTTCTATCGCAAAATTCCACAGTATTCTGGAGTCCGTGCTGCTGAATATTTTGCAATTTGTTCAATGAACAATGGAGACATCAAAGAAGAAAGCTTTAGGTGGGAAGCAGTGTATTGCGGCCGGCCTTAGCAACAAAAACACAGCCGATGTTTCATTGTTTACATTCCCGAAAGATGATGATGAAGCTTTAATATGGAACAGAGCGGTCAAGCGAACACAGTTGGATTGGCCCACACACACACAGTACAGTATATTATGCAGCGATCATTTCGAAAGGCCGTGTTTCGAAAAAAAGGTCCCTTGCGAAGGCCAGAGATGGGCATCGCCACCACCTGTCGACTGGTGCTGAAGAAAGGTGCGGGGCCTACCTTCAGGTTGTACAAGTACGACCATATAATCTCACTAAAACACTAGTAACACAATAAGCAGATAAGGGATTTTCCAGAATTATCCTAGTAAATGTGTCTAATAACATCTGAATCGCTCTCACTGTATAGTCTTTTTTTATATATTTTTTTATTTTATTCCTTCACTCTCACTTTCCTCATCCACGAATCGGTCATCCTCGCTCAAATTAATGGGGAAATTGTCACTTTCTCGGTTTGAATTGCTCTCGCTGCTGGTGGCCATGACTGTAAACAATGTTCAGAAGTGACGTCATGCGCACATCGTCTGCTACTTCCGGTAAAGGCAAGGCTTTTTTTATCAGCACCAAAATTTGCGAACTTTATCGTCGATGTTCTCTACTAAATCCTTTCAGCAAAAATATGGCAATATCGCGAAATGATCAAGTATGACACATAGACTTTCTTGTGGAGGGGGTCCGGTCCGATCCGATGGCCATGGATGACGTACTGGCTGTCCAGAGTCGGGACCCAGGATGGGCCGCTCGTCCAGAGTCGGGACCCTTGTGGAGTGGGTCCAGTCCGATCCGATGGCCATGGATGACGTACTGGCTGTCCAGAGTCGGGACCCAGGATGGACCGCTTGCCTGTGTATCGGCTTGGGACATCCCTGCGCTGCTGATCCGCCTCCGCTTGGGATGTTTTCCTGCTGGCTCCGCTGTGAACGGGACTCCCACTGCCGTGTTGGATCCGCTTTGGACTGGACTCTCGGGGCTGTGTTGGATCCATTATGGATTGAACTTTCACAGTATCATGTTAGACCCGCTCGACATCCATTGCTTTCGTCCTCTCCAAGGTTCTCATAGTCATCAATGTCACCGACGTCCCACTGGGTGTGAGTTTTCTTTGCCCTTATGTGGGCCTACCGAGGATGTCGTAGTGGTTTGTGTTGTGGTTTGTGCAGCCCTTTGAGACACTAGTGATTTAGGGCTATATAAGTAAACATTGATTGATTGATAAAATGGACCTGCTATCCCCGTTTAAATAAGAAAATCTAATTTCAGTTGGCCTTTAATTAATTCTATCCCAAGTGTTGGTGTTGCTGGTGTTTCTTTGTGGACATCTGGACGTGTGTGTGTGCGTGTGTGTGTGCGTGTGCGTGTGTGTGTGTGTGTGTGTGTGTGTGTGTGTGTGTGTGTGTGTGTGTGTGTGTGTGTGTGTGTGTGTGTGTGTGTGTGTGTGTGTGTTGCTGTGGGCAGACAAGATGGATTAGTGTGTAAATAAGGTGTCGGGTGGTTGGCGGGCGCTAGGTTCGCCTGCCCCGACTGGCCCACATTTTCGCCCTCTCGCTCTGCTGAAAATGAGTTTTTCCCAAGCATGTGATGATCAGAGTTTCCGCGTGGTGACAAATGTGGGCCAATTTGGTTTCCCGTCAGCATGTTCGGTTTTAGCTATCGAATCTTTTTTTTTTTTTGCAGCAACTTCAAAAAGTTGTATTATTCAACACCGGGCTCCATCTTGTCTCCTCTTACCGGCTCCTGTCCTCCTGTTGGTCTTCCGGGATTCTGTGTGTCTCGTCTGTCTTCCTCCATTTGTCAGCTTGTCTTTTCCTCCATCTCTCTGCATCTTTCATTGCTTCCCTGCATTACACCGATTTCTCCTCCCTTCTCGCCCTTGATTGAAAATGCAGATGAACCTCGGCTGTTCTCGCAGGCTTTGATTTTAGCGCCTCTTCCATGCCATGAGTGTCTCCATCCATCTCGCTCTTGCTCATTTGCATGTGGAGGAAAGTAGCATCTGTGTGTCTTTTCGAGCTGCCTCTCTCAGGGTCCACTTGACCCAGTTTCCCGGTCCTGCTTTGTGTGTTGGCTCCGAGTCGTGGATCATTTAGTAATGCGGTCTCGTTACAACTTAGCTGTTGTCTTCCTCAGATTTCTAGTGTCAAAACGGGCCGGCGCCAACCAAAATGCTTCATGTCTGTGGGGAAAACTCACAGCGAGGGGTCGGCAACCCCCGGACTCTTTAGCGCCACCCTAGTGGCTCTCTGGAGCATTTTCAAAAATATATGAAAAATGGAAATGATGAGGGGAAAAAAACATATTTTTGTTTTAATTTGGTTTCTGTAGGAGGACAAACATGACACAAACCTCCCTAATTGCAATAAAGCACACTGTTTATATTAAACATTCTTCAATGATTCGAGTATTTGGCGAGCGCCGTTTTGTCCTACTAATTTTAGCGGTCCTTGAACTCCCCGTGGTTTGTTTACATGTATAACTTTCTCCGACTTTCTAAGACGTGTTTTATGCCACTTCTTTTTCTGTCTCATTTTGTCGACCAAACTTTTAACGTTGTGCATGAATGCGCAAAGGTGAGTTTTGTTGATGTTATTGACTTATGTGGAGTGTGCTAATCAGAACATATTTGGTCACGGCATGACTGCAAGCTAATCGATGCTTACATGCTATTTAGGCTAGCTGTATGTACATATTGCATCATTATGCCTCATTTGTAGCTATATTTGAGCTCATTTAGTTTCCTTTAAGTCCCCTAATTCAATTTATATCTCATGACACACTATCTGTATGTAATATGGCTTTGTTTTTTTTGCAGCTCCAGAAAGATTTTTTTTTTGTATTTTTGGTCCAATATGGCTCTTTCGACATTTTGGGTTGCTGACCCCTGGGCTACGCTGTCGAGAATATACCCACCTTTTGACTGCTCATTAGGTTATAAAGTCCGTGTTTATGCCCTCTCCTTGCAGTCCTTCCTTTTTTTAATTTGGGATTTTCAGTCAAAAATACTCCCAACTCATTGACCAGCATCATTTCCTCTTCTCGGATGCTTCTACATTCCCTTTTTTCCGGGGGTTGCTACTGTGATTACCATGTTTCTTCTTCTTCGATTTTTTTCGGATCACATTTGCTGACGAGCATGTGTAAAAATGATCCTAACACACTATAGTGATGGGATCGGCAGTTCTTTTGACTGTACTCAATCACTAGAATCATTTCCTTAAATTGAGTCGTCCAAAAAATTTGTTCACCGAATCGGGGGGGGCGTTCGTAGTACAGTACAGTGCAGACATTCGCGGGAGAAGCAGCAAATAGGGTGAACGCGAGCCCCTACACAGCTCTGTGCACGCAGTACACCAGGCAGTGAGTGACTGACACAGTCAGTTCTCTGTGTCAGTAAGTCCGCGAGTCCTGATTCTGAATGAGTGAGTGAGTGAGTGCAGCGCGAACCTGAATCACGTCCTCAGCAACAACCAGTCAGTTCTTGTAGGTTCGTGAAGCGAACTTGAATCACTCAGCTATGTGAATCGCTCTCTGCCCTGACAGACTCCCCTTGACGTTCGCAAACAGACATTGCAGCTGTAGTAGAGATTCTGTTACTGTTTAAAAACACTGTGTGTGCGTTTCCGGCCTGTCCAATAAACAAAGTGTGACTAAATGTCTTGGTTGATAAATATGTTTTATTGCACTGAAATGAAAATAATAAATAAATAAAGGTGGGAAATAAAAAAAATGGTAATAGCCTACTAAAATCACTCGCGGCATTGGGGCAAGCAGAGCAGAGAGCGAGAGCGTTGTCGTTCACTGAGTGATTCGTGTCGTTAATCCGCGGTGAACAAATCATTCGCTCAGTCCCTCCCCCATGATGAGTAGCTGGCTACGTCGTTCGCCAACGTCGAGGGTTCAGTGAGTCACAGAATGCGCCAGTTCTACTCATAGCGGCATGGTCGCGGCGGAGCTCAGCTGATCTGAGAAAAGAACGAATCAGTTCATGAAGTGATTCGGTTCAGTACGTTCACTCAAAAGATTTGTTCGTTCGAACGAATCGTTCGCGAACAACACAACACTAACACACTACTCAAATACAGTACATACGGAAAGTTTCACAGGGCTTCGCTTTTTCTATTCCAAAATGGAAAAAAATACTATTTTTGTCCTCAAAATTCAACACACAGTAGCTCATAATGACAATGTGATTTTTTTTTTTTTATTATAATGTGCATATTTGTGAAAAATACAAATATTCACAGTCTTTGCTCAATAATTTGTTGATGCACCTTTGGCACAAATTACAGCCTCAAGTCTATTTGAATACGATACCACAAGCTTGGCACACCTATCTCTGGGCAGTTTCACCCATTACTCTTTGCAGCACCTTTCAAGCTCCATCAGGTTGGATGGGAAGCGTTGGTTTTCACCCAGGATGTCTCTGCAAACTGCTGCATTCATGTTTCCCTCTATCCTGACTAGTCTCCCAGTACCTGCCGCTGAAAAACCACCCCACAGCATGATGCTGCCACAACCATGCTTCACTGTAGTGATGAGCGGTGCGTGGTTTCCTCCAAACATGACACCTGGCATTCACAACAAAAAGTTCAATCAGCACGGTGGTACAGGGGTTAGGGCATGTGCATCACAATACGAAGGTCTTGAGTAGTCCTGACTTCAATCCTGGGCCCGGGATCTTTCTGTGTGGAGTATGCATGTTCTCCCCGTGACTGCGTGGGTTCCCTCCGGGTACTCCGGGTTCCTCCCACCACCAAAAACATACACCTGGGGATAGGTTGATTGGCAACACTAAATTGGCCCTAGTGTGTGAATTTGTGTTATGATCCGCCGCCCGGATCATACATGGTTTTGGTTTTTGAGTCCTTTTGTGTTTTTTCGATTGTTTTGGACTCTTCCTGTTCTTAGTTTTTGCACTTCCTTATTTATTTTGTCTCCATGGTTTCTGATTTGTTCCACCCGTCCTTGTTATCGACGCGCACCAGTGATCATTTATTACTTCCCTATTTAAGCCTGCCTTCGACCTCAGTTCTGTCTGGATCGTTTGTTTTCCGTATGCAACACTCACGTTGGTATTTCGTCTTTGTATATACTTGTGCTAAGTTTCGCCTTAGCTTCTCATGCGCACGGCACGTTATTTTTGGACTTTTGGACTCCATTGCTACGTTTAGCGTTAGCTTCCCGTGCGTAGGCACGCACTTTCTTTTGTTGTTTAGTACCAGTGTTCTTCTATTTTTGTATTAAACCAAGCTCCTACCTGCAATTCCTGCCTGTCTGGTCCTCGTGCATCTTGGGGTGACTCAACACACAACCACAATGCATTTCCAACGCAACAATTTGAGTGTGAATGTTGTCCGTCTATCTGTGTTGGCCCTGTGATGAGGGGGCGACTTGTCCAGGGTGTACTCCACCTTCCGCCTGAATGCAGCTTAGATAGGCTCCAGCAATCCCCACGACCCCAAAAAGGACAAGCGGTAGGTGGATGGAGTTCAATCTTTGTCTCAGTAGACCAGATCATTTTGTTTCTCATGGTCTGAAAGTCTTTCAGGTGCATTTTGACCAAGTTTTTGGTTGGCATCTGTCTGGCCAATCTACATCCAGGCCTGATTGGTGGATTGGTGCAGAGATGGTTGACCTTCTGGAAGTTTCTCCTCTCTCAGAGGAATGCTTTAGCGAGCGACCATCGGGTTGTTGGTCACCTCCCTGACTAGACTAAGATGAATGCAGCAATGTACAGACACATCCTGGATGAAAACCAACGCTTCTATACACTCCTGGCCAGAGAGAGACAGAGACTTGCCAGTCTTCAAGTGACGGCGTGATAAGAGCGCACACGTCAAAATAAACAAAACAAAACAACGGCGGAAAGCAATAATCGCTAAAAAAACAATCAAACAAGAAAATTGGAGTTTTGACCCGGTAGGGGTGTAACGGTACACAAAAATTTAGGTTTGGTACGTACCTCGGTTTAGAGGTCATGGTTCGCTTAATTTTCGGTACAGTAAGAAAACAACAAAATATTCATTTTTGGGGTTTTTTATTTACCAAATTTGTAAACAATGGCTTTATCTTTTTAACATTGGGAACACTATAATAATTCTGCCCACGTTAATCAACATTAAACTGCCTCAAATTGTTGCTTTGATTAAATAAAATGACAAAACTTTTCTTCTACACATAAAAAGTGCAACATTAAACAGTTTCAAGTCAACTCATCATGCTTAATTTATTACAGCATTTTGGAAGCCTGTAGTTGACTTTTATTATGTAAATGTTATATTTTTGTCAACATGTAATAGCAGGGACCCTGCCATTCAAAACTAGGCTGCTACATTACTAATGTTTAATGTAAGTATAGCTGAAAAAATAGTACAACAGGAGAGACTATTCATCCCTGACCACCATTGAGTTCATGTAGGCTTAATGATGCACTTACATTATTATATTACTAGCATACACACACACATACACACACACACACACACACACACACACACACACACACACACACACACACCGCACAATGAGCTAACACACACACACCGCAAAATGAGCTAAGGTTACGCTAAAAGTTAATTAGCCTTCACCTCAAGCCAGGACTGCGAGCGAGCTGAGCTGCAGTTTGTTTCTAGAACGTCATCTACAACGTTGACTGGGAGGTGTTTATTATAATTTGGGGAGAGTACGCTGCTCACCTGCTAAACACCTATCTGCTACTACATGCGCTCTGAATACACACTGCTGATTGGTTGTTACCGCTCTGAATACGCACTGCTGATTGGCTGTTACCGCTATATATGTAACCAATCAGGTGGTTGTGTGGGTGGGACAATGCTGGGTGCTGTGTCAGGGACAGAGGCAGAACGGAGTGGAGCAGCTTGTTAAGTCTTTAGCTTAGGCGGTTACTTCATATGTTCGTGTGGAAACTCGTTGGGTACACCTCCGAACCGAACCAGAACCCCCGTACTGAAACGGTTCAATACAAATACTCGTACCGTTACACCCCTATGACCTGGAGAAGGCAGGGTCGGTAAAAAAAAAAACCCAAAAACTCTGCATCCCGGGGAAGCGCAGACTTTAATAAATTTGCCTCCTTTCTGATTTCAATGCGTAAAAAGACACAAAAAGTGCGTTAACGCCATACTTGCCAACCTTGAGACCTCCAAATTCGGGAGATTGGGGGGGGGTTGAGGTGTGTGGGGCGGGGTTGAGGTGTGAAGGAGTTTGGTGGTAGCGGGGGTGTATATTGTAGCATCGCGGAAGAGTTAGTGCTGCAAGGGATTCTGGGTATTTGTTCTGTTGTGTTTATGTTGTGTTACGGTGCGGATGTTCTCCCAAAATGTGTTTGTTATTCTTGTTTGGTGTGGGTTCACAGTGTGCCGCATATTTGTAACAGTTTTAAAGTTGTTTATACGGTCACCCTCAGTGTGACCTGTATGGCGGTTGATCATGTGTGTGTGTGTAAAATACGAATATATTATGTGATTAGGCTGGCACGCTGTTTGTAAGAAGGGAAAACGGACTTGACGACAAGTTGTAGAGGACGTTAAAGGGCAATACAGCTCAGTTGGTAGAGCGGCTGTGCCAGCAACTTCAGGGTTGCAGGTTCGATCCCCGCTTCCGCCATCCTAGTCACTGCCGTTGTGTCCTTGGGCAAGACACTTTACCCGCCTGCTCCCAGTGCCACCCACACTGGTTTAAAAAAAAAAAAATGTAACTTAGATTTTGGGTTTCACAAAGTAAAGCGCTTTGAGTCACTTGAGAAAAGCGCTATATATATATATATATATATATATATAATTCACTTCACTAATTCACTTCACTTAAAGGCAGTGGCTCTAAGGCACACCCCCAATATTGTTGTCCGGGCGGAAATTGGGAGAAATTCAGAAGAATGAATGCCCCGGGAGTTTTTCGGGAGGGGCACTGAAATTCGGGAGTCTCCTGTGAAAATCGGAGGGTTGGCAAGTATGGTTAACGCCAACAATGACTATTATTACAAATGTGCCTGTTACTACATAACATCCATACTTAAAGCATGTACATAATGTGCTGGATGTTTTAGAGGCCATTAAAGGCAGAACAGACCAAATCCCCATCACCCGCATTGTTCGCCGCTTTTTATTAGCAGTTGTTTACTATATAGAAGGCACATAAAAGAGTCGTCTTGCCTCACAATGTTGATGGGCAAATACCCAAAAAAGTGTAGTACCTCTTAAAAGGAAAATATTGGCCTGAGTATACCAACAAGTCTGTTCTCCAAGTCGTTCACAAGAGGTGACATGATTTCTTTCTCCATTGTGATCAACATTGAATGTTTACACTGGAACCATCTGTTCCATCCTTTCATTCTAATCCTTTTAAATCCAGCACTCTCCTTGCTTTAACGAGAATGCCGATTCAATTTATGTTCTGCATTAACTTTGTGTCACTAGTAAAGGAATGCTTAAAGGAGTGCAAGGGTCACTGCCATGACCCTTGGTCCTTTTTATAGGGCAAGGAAGGAACTGCTGTAGTCACCGAACAGGCTGTAGTCACCGAAATTTCAAAATAAACATATGTGCCACACCAAAAGGCAGTTGAACAAACATTCCTCCTAAGCCAGGGATGTCCAAAGTTTTTCCACTGAGGGCCGCACTCGGAAAAAATAAAGCATACATGGGCCAAATTTTGATATTTTTCATTTTCAAACCATATATATATATATATATATATATATATTTATGTATTTTTACCTTTAGGGCTGCCGGGGACCATAAAGGGTCTAATGTTAAAAACAAGTCAAATTATTTCTTTTTTTTAAATTATTTAATACTCATAGTAAACATCTACAGTATATCAACTTCAGGTTGATATAAAGTTGAAAAAAAACAAAAAGGTTTTATGCCTTTTCTGTCAAAGACAACTTTGTTTTTTACAATAACACTGAAATATGCAGTATTTCCCCCACGGCCCACACCATTGATTTTAATTATTATTATTTTAGTAATCACAGTGAAAATATAAATAAAATACCACTAGATATATTTGGGATCAAAAAGGTGCCGCACTCATAAAGTGATACATTTTTATATATTTTTTTTTACTTACAACATTTAAGTTAGATCAACTTCAAATATTTTTGTTGATTTTACGTTTGAATTATTATTTTGTTTTATACTCTTTTGTTAAAGAAAACCTTTGTTTTTGTACGGCAACCTCACAAAATATGAAATATTTTCAATATTAAAACATTTTAAAGTGAAATATTTGTAGCCTTGAATAGGTCAATAATTCATTATAACGTTTATTTTTTGAAATTTACTTTTAGCAATGGCAAAAAGAATAAAAATAAAGATAGACAAAAGAAGAAGAAAAAAACAGCCTGCATGGCAGCTTTGTGTCAACATTGCAACTTGTTAAAGTTAGATTTCACCTCATTCCACTTTTTATAATGTTTATTTTTGCAGTAGCATTTCCAGAATGTGTGGCGGGCCGGTAAACAATTCGCTGCGGGCCGCAAATGGCCCCCCCGGCCACACTTTGGGCACCCCTGTCCTGAGCAATCAACATTCTGTTTAAAGTAAGCACAACTGCAAACCACAACCACCATAATGGTACACGGTAATAATAATAACAATGAACACTCCCGAACAAAAGATCAAGACCGAAGGACAATTACAAGCATTTGCATTCTGTGCTGGTTGATTGTAATGAGATTGTAAGTAGAGCATCAAAATGGGAAAACAAGAAGAAACAGGACTAAGAGAAACAAAAGACAAGATTTAGTAATTAATGCATAACTGTATTCAGTCTGAAACAGATTGTTTATTAGTCAAGTTTTGAGACCATAAATGTTGTGATGAGTTCAAGGGTGGAGGCAAGGTATGCGATAAAACATTAAAATATTTAATAAGTCCAAAATGGTAACTAAGGATGATGGGGCAAAAGTGCACACCATGGGAAATATAACAAAAGTAGTCTCTTTCAAAGGTTGGCGGAGCAAAGGCCAGAATGCACACAGCGTGGCAAAACCAGTCTTCTCAAAACAAGGTGGCTAGGAAACAAAAACACAACGAGGTCAAAATTACAGGAATATGCGAAGGCAACATACCAAGGAAGCTGAATCAAGGTAGCACATGTCAGAGCGCAGTTCAGGAACAAAAACCTGCAGGGACCAGCTGGTGGAGACACGCTTAAATGCTACCGGGAAGTGATTAGCAGCAGGTGTGCCTCGTTGGGGACAAAAAGACTGGAGAAAGAAACTGACAACCGATAGAGAAGGCAGGGAGAAGACAACAAACACAACACATAAAAAGTCCAAATTTTGATTGAAATTTGGCCTTTTCTGTCGGATATTCACACAAATACACTGCAAAAAAGAGCAGACAAAATATAAGATGGGGAAAAAGATTTTAAGAAAAGAATACAAAAAACTAGTTAAATTATCTGTCTGTGCAGCTCGTTAATTTCACTTGATAAGACATCCTAAATCAGTAGTTCTCCCTTAATTTCAAGATTAAAATAAAGTAGCGTGATAAGTATTCCTTAAAAACAAGGCACACATTTATTTAACATGTATGTTTAATATTTTTGACCACTGTAGCGTTACACACAGTTTGAACAGTAACACCGTGTTTCAATATAGGACAGGGGTCGGGAATCTTCTTGGCTGAGAGCCATGAAAGCCAAATATTTTAAAATGTGTTTCCGTGAGAGCCATAAAATATATTTTTAACACTGACTACAACTAAATGTGTGCATTTTTAAGTAAGACCAACATTTTTAGGGTACAATAACGTTCAAGTACCAATGATTGTCACACACATACTAGATGTGGCAAAATTTATTCTCTGCA
Organism: Nerophis ophidion; assembly: GCF_033978795.1. Lineage (NCBI taxonomy): Eukaryota > Metazoa > Chordata > Actinopteri > Syngnathiformes > Syngnathidae > Nerophis > Nerophis ophidion. Next base: position 14,274,083 of record NC_084637.1, on the reverse strand, counting down.
TTTGACCCATCACCCTTGATAACCCCCTTGGAGATGAGGGGAGCAGTGGGCAGCAGCGGTGCCGCGCCCGGGAATCATTTATGGTGATTTAAGCCCCAATTTTAACCCCTTAATGCTGAGTGCCAAGCAGGGAGGTAATGGGTCCAATTCTTATAGTCTTTGGTATGACTCGGCCATGATTTGAACTCACGACCTACCGATCTCAGGGCGGACACTCTAACAACTAGGCTACTAAGTCTCTTATTCTTTTTTCTAAAATTGTTATTCTGATGCTAATCAATAATAAATACAATACTATTTACCATTAATGCGACCTCTTGAACAGGTGTGGTAGGAAAAACAGATGGATGGATTAAAATGCATGAGAATGTTTTATATTTTGAACGTTATTTTTAACATAGTGATTACCAGCAGAATTGTTGATGACTTATCATGTTAACTAATGTCATCAAAAGAGCCACATCCGGCTCGAGAGCCATGGGTTCCCTACCCCTGATATAGGACAATAAAACACTGCACTTACAAACCCCGTTTCCATATGAGTTGGGAAATTGTGTTGGATGTAAATATAAACAGAATACAATGATTTGCAAATCCTTTTCAACCCATATTCAATTGAATGCACTACAAAGACAACATATTACATGTTCAAACTGATAAACATTTTTTTTTTGCAAATAATCATTCATTTTAGAACTTGATGTTAGCAACACGTGACGTAGAAGTTGGGAAAGGTGACAATAAATACTGATAAAGTTGAGGAATGCTCATCAAACACTTATATGGAACATCCAACAGGTGTGCAGGCTAATTGGGAACAGGTGGGTGCCATGATTGGGTATAAAAGCAGCTTCCATGAAATGCTAAGTTATTCACAAACAAGGATGGGGCGAGGGTCTCCACTATGTAAGTAAATTGTCGAAGAGTTTTAGAACAACATTTCTCAACGAGCTATTGCAAGGAATTTAGGGATTTTACCATCTACAGTCCGTAAAATCATCAAAAAGTTCAAAGAATCTGGAGAAACCATGCACGTAAGCGATGATATTACAGACTTTTGATCCCTCAGGCGGTACTGCATCAAAAACCGACATCAGTGTGTAAAGGATATAATAACATGGGCTCAGGAACACTTCATAAAACCATTGTCAGTAAATACAGTTGGTCGCTACATCTGTAAGTGCAAGTTAAAACTCTACTATGCAAAGCAAAACCCATTTATCAACAATATCCTGAAACGCCGCCGGCTTGGCTGGGCTCTAGCTCACCTAAGATGGACTGATGCAAAGTGGAAAAGTGTTCTGTGGTCTGACGAGTCCACATTCCAAATTATATTTAAAAACAGAGGACGTGGTGTCCTCCAGAACAAAGAGGAAAATAATCATTCGGATTGTTATAGGCGCAAAGTTCAAAAGCCAGCATCTGTGATGGTATGGGGGTGTATTAGTGCCCAAGGCGTGGGTAACTTACACATCTGTGAAGGCACCATTAATGCTGAATGGTCCATACAGGTTTTGGAACGACATATTTTGTCACCCAAGCAACGTTATCATGGACGCCCCTGCTTATTTCAGCAAGACAAGTATTACAACAGCGTGGCTTCGTAAACAAAGAGTGTTGGTACTTTCCTGGCCCGCCTGCAGTCCAGACCTGTCTCCCATCGAAAATGTGTGGCGCATTATGAAGCGTAAAATACGACAGCGGAGACCCCGGGCTGTTGAACGACTGAAGCTCTACATAAAACAAGAATGGGAAAAAATTCCACTTTCAAAGCTTCAATAATTAGTTTCCTCAGTTCCCAAACAATTATTGAGTGTTGTTAAAAGAAAAGGTGATGTAACACAGTGGTGAACATTCCCTTTCCCAACTACTTTGGCACGTGTTGCAGCCATGAAATTATAAGTTAATTATTATTTGCAAAAAAAAAAATAAGTTTATGAGTTTGAACATCAAATATGTTGTCTTTGTAGTGCATTCAACTGAATATGGGTTGAAAAGGAATTGCAAATCATTGTATTCTGTTTATATTTACATCTAACACAATTTCCCAATTCATATGGAAACAGGGTTTGTAAATTATGTGATTCTTTGGCATACCACTAGATAAAGCCTGTGTACCTCTACTGGTACACGTACCACAGTTTGAAAATCACTGTCCGAAATGAAGCTTTGTAAAGCCAGAAATAGCAGTACTTTTTAGCTAGAAATAACTATTTTAATTCTGCAAAAAAGTAATATTCAACTTGCAATTCTTAAATGAAGCATCCTGCGGATGTTGCAGAACCTTTAAACAAAATGTTATATGTCGAGAGAAAAAAAAAAGGCTCAGTTAATTTGTCATTTTTATATTTTAAACTAGATAATACAACATGTAATTTACTCATTATAAAATGGAGATTATGATGTACAGTCAATGACTAAAAATAATGAATAGCTCTTAAAACTATAGGACAATTTCTAGAAATAAAGTTTAAAATCGTGGCAAGTGGCAAACAATTTGCATTGTTTAGAATCCTTTTGCATTAATTGCTGCAACATCTGCGCATAATCACGCAGACACCAGCTGATACAACCTGAAGCTGCATCGTTAAACCTGGTGTACTGTATGCCATCTAATGGTGAGTGGGCTGTGTTCATATGGGCCATGTGTCTTCAAAGCCTGTCAGATCCTTCCACTATTTTAGGTCTACCAGTTGACTTTTTGTTTCGTAACCCTCAGGATCTTTTGAAAAATTAAAAATTCACGGTCTTTACTGTGTCCCACCTCAGCGTGGTGCCTGTGCAGTTCAACAATCCTTTGCGCGTTCAAAGACAGAACGTTGGATCTTGCTCCTATTTTTGTCTTGTGTTTTGAAGCTCTTCTTACAATCAGGTTACAATCCACCGACGCACAAAACTTGTACATTTTCCTCCAGGCTGAAGATTTTGTTCAGGAGTATATACGGTCCATTGCAGGGGTCTCAGGATGATCCGTTATTTTGCGGCCCCCCCCTTACTATGAAAGTTTAATGTTAGTGCAGCCCGCGAGTTTTACATTAATGGTGCTTGACAGCGTTGTGTGCGGAGCTGAAGGAATCTACCAATCATGGTGTGGTATGTCCGGTATAGTCCCTTCGGGGCTAATTGTGCCCCCCCCCCCCCAAAAAACAAAAAAAAACGTTCTGGGTTGCCTACCCCTGCAGTAGTGGAAAAGCGGCAAATGAGTGAAAGCAACAGAAGCGTTGCCATGGAGACGAGGGTTTTCTTACGGGCCAGTCACACTGCGACACCTGTCCGTCAGTATTAACAATCCCCGATAACCTGGACCAATTCAAACTGTTATTTGTTTTTTTTTATTGTTTCATTTGCATTGCCTCACATTACTTAATTTTTATTTTGTTCATTAACATTTTTTTGTTCTTTTTTGTTTTGAAAATAAAAATAAAGACATTTAAAAATAATTTTTTAAGAAATTTTTTCCAGCGGCCCAGCCTCACTTAGACTCTGCATCCAGTGGCCCCTAGGTAAATTGAGTTAGAGACTTCTGGTGTAGTACATACTTGCCAACCTTGAGACCTCCGATTTCGGGAGGTGGGGCGGGGGTAGCGGTTGGGTGCGGGGCGTGTTTGGGGGGTTCTTTATGAGGGGAGGAGTATATTTACAGCAAGATTCATAGATTCACCAAGTCAAGTTTTTCATATATATATATATACATATATATATATATATATATATATATATACTTGACTTTCAGTGAATTCTAGCTATATATATATATATATATATGTATATAAAATAAATACTTGAATTTCAGTGTTCATTTATTTACACATTTACACACACATAACACTCATCTACTCATTGTTGAGTTAAGGGTTGAATTGTCCATCCTTGTTTTTCTAACCATATGCATGTACAGTAGATGGCAGTATTGTCCTGTTTAAGAGTGTCACAACATTGCTGTTTGGCAGACGAACTGCTTTACGGTAGACGAAAACGGACTGCTGTTGTTGTGTGTTGTTTTACCGCGCTGGAAGGACGTTAATGAAACTGTCTAACAATAAACCCACATAAGAAACCAAGAACTCGCCTTTGATCGTTCTACAATTATAACGTCATTGGGCAGACACGCTCTTTATACACGTCACGCAGGCCCGCATGGAGCTGGAGGGGGCGTGGCCTCCAGCTTCGCCTGAATTTCGGGAGATTTTCAGGAGAAAATTTGTCCCGGGAGGTTTTTGGGAGAGGCGCTGAATTTCGGGAGTCTCCCGGAAAATCCAGAAGGGTTGGCAAGTATGTGTAGTGTTTCCCAGAGTACTGCACACTCCACACCCAGCCGATACAACGTTGATTATACACATATGTTTTTTAAAACTGACTTCCTAACAACATTGAAAAATAGTTGTATTTGTAAATTGACACAACGTTAACGATGTCTAACTTTGGATCCAAGTTGTTGGTTGGGAAACGACCAAATTTCAATGGTCAAATCAACGTCACAACCTGACATTGAACAAATGTCGTCAAAAACCATGTTGTTTCAATGTTGTTTTTGTGTTGTAAAATATTGGTTGGAAAATGACCAAAATTCAATGGTCATATCAACGTCAGAACCCAACATTGATTAGATGTAGTCAAAAAACATAATGTTTCTACGTTATGTTTGAGTTGCTCAACGTCAGGACATAATTCAACAAGTTCTCAACGTTGTTTTAATGTCAACCACTAGGGGGTCCACAAGATCATGTGTAAATATGTTTTTCTTTCATTTAAATCTCTCAGTCATACAATGCGACGTCATAAAAATTCAGATAAAACCCATTCTATTAGCAATAAGGTTGTTTTAATCAAATTAGGAACCTACACACCCTTGTGAGTTTGCAGTTAATTCCTCTTTCAGGAACACTGCAATGTTCACTCGGGTCGGCATAGCTCGGTTGGTGGAGTGGCCGTGCCAGCAACTTGAGGGTTGCAGGTTCGATTCCCGCCTCCACCATCCTAGTCACTGCCGTTGTGTCCTTGGGCAAGACACTTTATCCACCTGCTCCCAGTGCCACCCACACTGGTTTAAATGTAACTTAGACATTGGGTTTCACTATGTAAAGCGTTTTGAGTCACTTGAGAAAAGCGCTATATAAATATAATTCACTTTACTTCACTTCACTCAAAAGAGACGTCATAACATCATCAAAGCTCACATTCATGCACTCACACACAGCGGCAACATCTGGGAACCAGGATGAGGTGAGAGAAGAAAGGTTAAAATATGATTAATCTTACAAAACCCAAAAACAGAAGACATTGATTTGCAAATCTTTTTCAACATATATTCAATTGAATAGACTGCAAAGACAAGATACTTAATGTTCGAACTGAGAAACTTAAATTTTTTTGCAAATAATCATTAACTTACAATTTAATGGCAGCAAAACTTTGCAAAAAAGTTGGCACAGGGCCATTTTTACCACTGTGTTACATGGCCTTTCCTTTTAACAACGCTCAGTAAATGTTTGGGAACTGAGTAGACCAATTTTGCAGTCACTCTGCGATGAGGTGGCGACTTTTCCAGGGTGAATCCCGCCTTCTGCCAGAATGCTGCTGAAAGAGGCTCAAGCACCCCCCGCGACTCCAAATGGGACAAGCGATAGAAAATGGATGGAGGAGACAACATTTTTTAAGCTTTTCAGGTGGAATTATTTCCCATTCTTGCTTGATGTACTGCTTAAGTTGTTCAACAGTCCGGGGTCTCCGTTGTGGTATTTTAGGCTTCGTAATGTGCCACACATTTTCAATGGGAGACAGGTCTGAACTACAGGCAGGCCAGTCTAGTACCCGCACTCTTTTACTACGAAGCCATGCTGTTGTAACACGTGGCTTGACATTGTCTTGCTGAAATAAGCAGGGGCGTCCATGATAACGTTGCTTGAATGCCAACATATGTTGCTCCAAAACCTGTATGTACCTTTCAGCATTAATGGTGCCTTCACAGATGTGTAATTTACCCATGCCTTGGGCACTAATACACCCCCCATACCATCACCGAGGCTGGCTTTTGAACTTTGCACCTATAACAATCAGGGTGGTTATTTTCCTCTTTGTTGTGGAGGACACAACGTCCACAGTTTCCAAAAACAATTTGAAATGTGGACTTGTCAGACCACAGAACTCTTTTTCACTTTGTATCGGTCCATCTTAGATGAGTTCAGGCCTAGCGAAGCTGGCGACATTTCTGGGTGTTGTTGATAAATGGCTTTCGCCTTGCATAGTAGAGATTTAACTTGCACCTACAGATGTAGCGACGAACTGTAGTTACTGACTGTGGTTATCTAAAGTGTTCCTGAGCCCGTTTGGTGATATCCTTTACACACTGATGTAGCTTTTTGATGCAGTACCACCTGAGAGATCGAAGGTCCCAGGCATTCAATGTTGGTTTTCAGCCTTGCTGCATATGTATATTGATTTCTCCAGATTCTCTGATCCTTTTGATGATATTACGGACCGTAGATGTGAAATCCCGAAATTCCTTGCAATAGTTCGTTGAGAAAGGTGGTGACCCTCGCCCCATCCTTGTTTGTGAATGACTGAGCATTTTATGGAAGCTGTTTTTATACCCAATCATGGCACCCACCTGTTCCCAATTAGCCTGTTCACCTGTGGGATGTTCCAAATAAGTGTTTGATGAGCATTCCTCAACTTTGTCAGTTTTTTTTGCGACTTGTGCTAGCTTTTTTTAAACATGTTGCAGGCATCAAATTCCAAATGAGCTAATATTTGCAAAAAATAACAGTGTTTTCCAGTTTGAACGTTAAGTTTATTTTCTTTGAAGCCTATTCAATTGAATATAGGTTGAAAAGGATTTGCAAATCATTGTATTCTATTTTTATTTACGTTTTACACAACGTGCCAACTTCACTGGTTTGGGTTTTGTATTTGTGGCAGCATCGGACAAAGTTATCAATTAACTGTGGTGCATTCAAAGACCCATGATTAAAGTTTGAAACAGAGGTGTCCCTAGTTTTTAAAGACCGGGGAGGCCTACCCCCAGTAGTTGGACTATTATTAATAAATACAATGCTGTATTTTATTTTTTTTAATCATGCGCTAATAGATATGTATATAAGTATAATTTTTACTTTACACTATGAAATGAAGAGAAAGTTGACGGACTCATGTTCAAGTGGCGAGGACAGATGGTATGCTTATTAAAACTCACATTCTGGCTACTTTGCATGACATTTTCTGCACTGTTTTGTAAAATTAAAACACAATTTTAAGTTATGTTTTTTAATAGACCAACAACAAATAATTTAGTGGGGTTTCAGGATGGTTTAGGGAGGCCTGAGCTGCCATAAAAAGGCCTAATAATGCCACTGGTTCAAATGCTTGATGAACACATTATTAATGAAATTGGGATTTAAGAATGTAAATATTATACTTTCTGATCATTGAGTTCACCATCTACTGTGCTCCCACGTTATTACGTTAGGAAGACTAGCATGTGTGTGGAACTACCAAGACTTAAACTGTTCTGCGGGAGCTATTTTTCATCTTTTTATTAGCACGTCTGACACGGTTACGCACACGGTTGTGAGAAAGGAGGGGACGCAGACAATGGACAGGGAATCCTCTGTCAACATATTTGGACTGTCCTAAATAAAAAATAACAGACCAATCGTGTATTCAGCAATATAATTTTCTAAATGTATAGCTGTTGAATGACTTAAGGAGCTTATTAAAGAAAATCTAAATGATGCGTTGTTTTTTTTTAAATACTGTTAGTTTTTTTTATTTAGTAAAATGTATTACTATAATATATATCAGTTATGGAAAAAAAACTTGCAATATGCATTTTCTTGCGGTTGGATCATTTCGTAAGCATGGGTTAGGGTTAGCTGTGGTGTTGTGATGGTACACAACGTCTCTGCAGAGCGCGTCAGCGAGCTAAAAGGGTTGTCTGTTGACTTTATTGTGATTCTATATTGCAAAAAAAGTGTTGTAGATTTTAGATGTGTGCTGCTTGTTCAACAACATTGCACACAGGTTGGAGAGCCCATTAACATGAATGTGGACGGAAATGAGTGTTTCAATGGCCAAAGCCAGTACCACACCTCATCTAAATGAAGCGGTCTGCACCACTTTATAATTGCACATGATGTAATACGAAACAAAACGTTATAGTTTGCACTCATTTAGCATGTGGTGTTTGGATTTGAGTAGATCGGGCCCTAAATCTGTTTATAAGCTTAGTTACAATACCATCTACTGTAGAGATTTGGAACATTCACAGTGTTTATGAGCGGAACTAATCTATTTCTGGCAGTCCAAATGTATTAATGGTGGACCACCACAAATAAATGAATGTATGTTGAATACTACAGAATATTTCTGAAGTAAAACTGAACATTAAGTTAATCAAGGCAAAACATTTCCATATTAGCTTTTAGGATTGACAGTGTGGCGTACAATATGTGTTTGACCCACAACCAATGAAAAGACAGCACCATTGTATCTTGTTTCTGTATTGCCAGCCACAGTTTGTTGCATCAACGCTGTGTAGTTGTTGTTTCTACTCCAATCCTGCTCTGGGCTTCCAAATCTATGAGGCCAGCAAAGCAAATCATTTTTATTAAAAACAACACCTGAGCAAGCATGGAGAGACCTCACGTGTGAGCGCCCACTGGATTGCACTCTGCAGAAAATCCTTCTTTGTGTGTGTGAGTGTGTGTGTGTGTGTGTGTGTGTGTGTGTGTGTGTGTGTGTGTGTGTGTGTGTGTGTGTGTGTGTGTGTGTGTGTGTGTGTGTGTGTGTGTGTGTGTGTGTGTGTGCAGAGCAACTCTTTATTTGGAATGTGTTCCTTTTTGGGGTTATACGGAATTTAAGATTTCAATATGCGCCAAAAAAGTGCCTCTCCAATTTTTTGCTCAGGATTTATTGAAAATAGGGATTGCGTCACTGCAATATCATAATACCGTATATCATGAAGTATATTATTCTATAGAATTGTAATAGTATCATTTCAAAACACGTAGGTTTCTCCTCCTTCGGCTGCTGATATATGCTGTAATGCAGTGGTTCTCAAATGGGGGTACGCGTACACCTGGGGGTACTTGAAGGTATGCCAAGGGGTACGTGAGATTTTTTTTGAATATTCAAAAAATAGCAACAATTCAAAAATCCTTTATAAATATTTTTATTGAATAATACTTCAACAAAATACGAATGTAAGTTCATAAACTGTGAAAAGAAACACAACAATGCAATATTCAGTGTTGACAGCTGTTTTGTGGACATGTTCCATAAATATTGATGTTAAAGATGTATTTTTTGTGAAAAAATGTTTAGAATGAAGTTTATGAATCCAGATGGATCTCTATTACAATCCCCAAAGAGGGCACTTTAAGTTGATGATTACTTCTATGTGTAGAAATATTTATTTATAATTAAATCAGTTGTTTATTTTTCAACAAGTTTTTAGTTATTTTTATATATTTTTTCCAAATAGTTCAAGAAAGACAAATGAGCAATACTTTTGCACTGTTATACAATTTAATAAATCAGAAACTGATGACAAAGTGCTGTATTTTACTTCTTTATCTCTTTTTTTCAATCAAAAATGCTTTGCTCTGATTAGGGGGTACTTGAATTAAAAAAATGTTCACAGGGGGTACATCACTGAAAAAAGGTTGAGAACCACTGCTGTAATGTATTGGGTCATTTCATTAGTTCCTGTAGATTTTTTTATAGATGGATTAATCTACTTGCTATTGTTTATTATTGCTTCATTCACTACTTTACAATAAAGCAGGGGTGTCCAAAGTGCGGCCCGCAGGTAATTTTTCAACAGCCCCACGGCACATTTTAAAAACACGATTGAAAAATTTTTAAAACGTAAAAAGTGATATAAAAGAGCAAACGGGTCAAATGTAACAAGAAAATGTTGCAATGTTTAATAACACAAAGCTGCCATTCAGGCTGTTTCTTTCTTTAAAAATAATAATGACTCAAAATCAATGTCATTTTGAATTATTGACCTATTCAAGGCTCAAATTACTGTTACGCTTGCCACTGACAGTTTGTTTGTGTTTTAGTTTTTCCTCTGTGTGTGTTTAGTATTTCCTGTCCTTAGTTCCTGTCAGCACTCTTATTTTGGTTCAGCCTCCTTCCTGTTTGTCTCCCTGTGTGCTGTTTTCCCTCAGATGCGGCTGATGGGCACCTGGCCACACCTGTGGTCAATCAGCCCGCTCCTATTTTTACCTGCTTTGTTCCTCCAGTCAGTGCTGGATTATTTTCGCTCTTGTGTCGTTGCTACCTGTCGTGTCATGGATTGTCGATGTCACTTCTTGTCGCTCTTGTCGTATCTTTGCAGCGTAGCGGTAAGCTATATTTTGTTAGCTATTTGTAGCTTACTGGCTTTTGTTCCCTGCTTCCAGTTTTGTTTGTTCATAGCTCTTTTTGTTTGTTATCCGCCCATGTGCGCGCTTTTTGTTTGTACCTTTTGTTTATTCTAGTTCTAGTACTTTAAATTAAATCATGTTTTCTCACTCCATGCCTGGCTCCATCTCTGCATCTTGGGGTTCGCCACCAACAAACTATGACAATTACGTCACGTTAAATGTTCCACTATAAGGTATTTTGGGGAGAAAATGTTGCATATTTTGTGTTTGCCATATAAAAAACTGAGCTGTTTTTTTAAAGAAGGGCCTTAAAACGAACGAACAAAAAACATAAACAACAATACAACTTATAATTGACGGATGGATCTGAAGTTGATCTCGAGATTATTGTGTTAAAAGTAAACAGTAAAAAAATGTGTAATTTATTTTTTAACACTTCAATGAGTAGGACCCTTTTGGATCCCCAATAATTTTAGTGTGATTTGTTTTTAAGTGTCATTGCTCAAAAAATAATAATGAATTAAAATCAATGGTGTTATAAGTTATTTACTTTTTTAATGCTCCAATTATTATATAATCTCAAATATTCCACTTAAAAAAATATTGGGTGATAAAATTGCATATTTTGTGTTTTTTTCCCATCAAAAAACAGGGTTTTCGTTGACAAAAAGAGCATACAATTTAAATCTTTGAAATCATTATATTGACGGATGGACCTAATGTTGATCTGGAATTTTAAAACTTGAATAATAATAAAACAAAATAATACTGAATAATGACACATTTTCAATATTTTTTTTACCAAGCTTGAGTGGAGGCCTAAATGTATATTGGTTATACATATATTGTTTTGATTTTTAAAATAAAAAAATGTCAAAATGGCCCCCACTTGCTTTGATTTTTCAGTCTGTGGCCCTAAGTGGAAAAAGTTTGGACACCCCTGCATTAAAGCTAGTTTAGCATTGCTTCCGGCTTCCTCCCACCTCCAAAGACATGCACCTGGGGATAGGTTGATTGGCAACACTAAATTGGCCCTAGTGTGTGAATGTGAGTGTGAATGTTGTCTGTCTATCTGTGTTGGCCCTGCGATGAGGTGGCGACTTGTCCAGGGTGTACCCCGCCTTCCGCCCGATTGTAGCTGAGATAGGCGCCAGCGCCCCCGGCGACCCCAAAAGGGAATAAGCGGTAGAAAATGGATGGATGGATAGCATTGCTTCTTGTATTCTGCTCTCTCTTGCTTGTTGTGTCGCATTATCGTCTATTAACTGCACTTTAAAAAAAAAATTCGTCCATTATTGAGCCAAGTGAGCCAAGAACACACATATTTGCCTTTTCTGTGCATTCTACATTTTTTTTAAACTGCTTGTAAGAGGCGGCAAACAATGCATGTAATGGGATTAATCTAGTTCAATCAATCAATCAATGTTTACTTATATAGCCATAAATCACTAGTGTCTCAAAGGGCTGCACAAACCACTACGACATCCTCGGTAGGCCCACATAAGGGCAAGGAAAACTCACACCCAGTGGGACATCGGTGACAATAATGACCCAGTGGGACGTCGGTGACAATGATGACTATGAGAACCTTGGAGAGGAGGAAAGCAATGGATGTCGAGCGGGTCTAATATGATATTGTGAAAGTTCAACATGATACTGTGAAAGTTTAATCCATAATGGATCCAACACAGTCGCGAGAGTCCAGTCCAAAGCGGATCCAACACAGCAGCGAGAGTCCCGTTCACAGCGGAGCCAGCAGGAAACCATCCCAAGCGGAGGCGGATCAGCAGCGCAGAGATGTCCCCAGCCGATACACAGGCGAGCAGTACATGGCCACCGGATCGGACCGGACCCCCTCCACAAGGGAGAGTGGGACATAGAAGAAAAAGAAAAGAAGCGGCAGATCAACTGGTCTAAAAAGGGAGTCTATTTAAAGGCTAGAGTATACAAATTAGTTTTAAGGTGAGACTTAAATGCTTCTACTGAGGTGGCATCTCGAATTGTTACCGGGAGGGCATTCCAGAGTACTGGAGCCCGAACGGAAAACGCTCTATAGCCCGCAGACTTTTTTTGGGCTTTGGGAATCACTAATAAGCCGGAGTCCTTTGAACGCAGATTTCTTGCCGGGACATATGGTACAATACAATCGGCAAGATAGGATGGAGCTAGACCGTGTAGTAGTTCACATATAAAGCTCTAAAAACCATCCAAAACTGTTTTTTAACTCTGCTGTAAGTAAAGCATATACCATATTTTACGGAATATAGAGCGTACCGGGATATAAGCCGCACCCACAAAATTTTAGAGGAAAAAAATACCTTCCATATATTAGCCGCACCGGACTATAAGCCATGAATATATACGTTGTAAAATGTTTATTTGCATACTCTAATTGTTTCCAAACGGTGCTTGTAACGTGGCAGTAAAATAAATGATCAGGCAAAAAAGATCAATCAATCAATCAATGATTATTTATAGAGCCCTAAATCACTAGTGTCTCAAAGGGCTGCACAAACCCCAGCACAAACCACAACGACATCCTCTGTAGGCCCACATAAGGGCTAGGAAAACTCACACCCAGTGGGACGTCGGTGACAATGATGACTATGAGAAACCTTGGAGAGGACCACATATGTGGGCACCAAGCCCCGCCACCCCCCACACACACACACACACACACACTCTAGGGGAACGAAAAGAAATGGATGTCGAGCAGGTCTAACATGATACTGTGAAAGTTCAATCCATAGTGGATCCAAAACAACCGTGAGAGTCCAGTCCAAAGCGGATCCAACACAGCAGAGAGAGTCCCGTCCATAGTGGAGACAGCAGGAAACCATCCCAAGCGAGGCGGATCAGCAGCGCAGAGATGTCCCCAACCGATACACAGGCGAGCAGTCCATCCTGTACGAGCAGTCCATCCTGGGTCCCGATTCTGGACAGCCAGCACCTCATCCATGGCCACCGGACAGGACCCCTCCAGTGGGACATGGAAGAAAAACAAAAGAAACAGCAGATCAACTGGTCTAAAAAGGGAGTCTATTTAAAGGCTAGAGTATACAAATTAGTTTTAAGGTGAGACTTAAATGCTTCTACTGAGGTAGCATCTCGAACTGTTACCGGGAGGGCATTCCAGAGTACTGGAGCCCGAACGGAAAACGCTCTATAGCCCACATACCTTTTTTGGGGCTCTGGGAATCACTAATAAGCCGGAGTCCTTTGAACACAGATTTCTTGCCGGGACAAGAAATCTGTCCCGGCAAGATTTGATGGAGGTACACGGTCTAGCTCCATCCAATCGGCAAGATAGGATGGAGCTAGACCGTGTAGTATTTTATACGTAAGTAGTAAAACCTTAAAGTCACATCTTAAGTGCACAGGAAGCCAGTGCAGGTGAGCCAGTACAGGCGTAATGTGATCAAACTTTCTTGTTCTTGTCAAAAGTCTAGCAGCCACATTTTGTACCAACTGTAATCTTTTAATGCTAGACATGGGGAGACCCGAAAATAATACCTTACGGTAATCGAGACGAGACGTAACAAACGCATGGATAATGATCTCAGCTTTGTTAGTGGATAAAATGGAGCGAATTTTAGCGATATTACGGAGATGAAAGAAGGCCGTTTTAGTTATCATCGTCATGGACTAACTAGCTGCGGAAGGTAGATAATCAGCTGAACAGACTTAATAACTCCACGGTGACGTCTTGGTGAATTTACTGAAGAATTTGTGAAACTGAAAACTGCTGTTATAAGTTAATAATATTAACACAGGCACTCGTCAACGTCTTAGCATGTTAGCTAATGCTAACAATGCTAGCATCGTTACATTACGATAGCACCTACAGATATGCTTGAATAAGCTCCTACAGGCATCACACATTTGGTATGGTTTAGTATGTATAATCAGTTTTAGTTATACTGTTAAACTTACAAACGTTGCTTGGAGTGAGTGATGAATGAAGAATCCATATGAGTAGAAACGCTATGGACGGCTAGAAGACTGAAGCATTTCTGGTAAATGGAAGGACACCGCAGCACCTGTAGTGAGTAATGTAACACACCCTGCCTAACAATTCATCCATCCATCCATTTTTTACTGCTTATCCCTTTCGGGGCTGCGGGGAGCGCTGGAGCCTATCTTAGCTGCATTCGGGCGGAAGGCGGGGTACACCCTGGACAAGCCGCCACCTCATTACAGGGCCAACACAGATAGACAGACAACATTCACACTCACATTCACACACTAGGGCCAATTTAGTGTTGCCAATCAACCTATCCCCAGGTGCATGTCTTTGGAATTGGGAGGAAGTCGGAGTACCCGGAGGGAACCCACGCAGTCACGGGGAGAACATGCAAACGCCACACAGAAAGATCCCGAGCCCGGGATTGAACCCAGGACTACTCAGGACCTTCGTATTGTGAGGCAGACGCACTGACCCCTGTTCCACCGTGCTGCCCCCTTTCTAACATTTCTGCTAAAATTTTAAAAGTTGTGTATTTTCAAATAACTTATTTATCTAAAAAGCAATAGTAAAATGTTATGAAAAAGAGCAAAAAATTGTAACGTAATGAGAAAAAGGTGAAAAGTTTAAACTAATACTTAAAAATAACATACAAACCCCGTTTCCATATGAGTTGGGAAATTGTGTTAGATGTAAATATAAACGGAATACAATGATTTGCAAATCCTTTTCAACCCATATTCAGTTGAATGCACTACAAATACAAGATATTTGATGTTTAAACTCACCAACATTTTTTTTTTTTTTGCAAATAATTAACTTACAATTTCATGGCTGCTACACGTGCTAAAGTAGTTGGGAAAGGGCATGTTCAACACTGTGGTACATCACCTTTTCTTTTAACAACACTCTATAAACGTTTGGGAACTGAGGAAACTAATTGTTGAAGCTTTGAAAGTGGAATTTTTTCCCATTCTTCTTTTATGTAGAGCTTCAGTCGTTCAACAGTCCGGGGTCTCCGCTGTATTTTACGCTTCATAATGCGCCACACATTTTCGATGGAAGACAGGTCTGGACTGCAGGCGGGCCAGAAAAGTATCTGCACTCTTTTAATACAAAACCACACTGTTGTAACACGTGGTTTGGCATTGTCTTGCTGAAATAAGCAGGGGCGTCCATGATAACGTTGCTTGGATGACAAAATATGTTACTCCAAAACCTGTATGGACAATTCAGCATTAATGGTGCCTTCACAGATGTGTAAGTTACCCATGCCTTGGGCACTAATGCACCCCCATACCATCACAGATGCTGGCTTTTGAACTTTGCACCTATAACAATCCGGATGGTTATTTTCCTCTTTGTTCCGGAGGACACCACGTCCGTAGTTTCCAAATATAATTTGAAATAGATAGATAGATAGATAGATAGATAGATAGTACTTTATTGATCCCTTCAGGAGAGTTCCTTTCAGGAAAATTAAAATTCCAGCAGCAGTGTACAGATTTGAGATTAATTTAAAAAAGTAAAAAGTAAATAATGAGGGTTTAAATGGAAACAAAATAGAGAAATATTACAATAAGAATAAAAATAAAAAGCAACAATGGGAATAACAATATAACATAATTTTTTGTTCGTAATTGGTTTTTAATCTTCATTATTTACTTTGTTATACATATATATATATATTTTTTTTTCATTCATTTCGGCCAGAGGGGGTGGATTTGGATTTTATACGAACACTTGTTATTTCATATGTTGACTTTTAAAACCGACACACAGACAATTTGAAAAATCCCTCCTTTTTTGATAGATTTCACCACCAGGGGTGCAAATGAGAAATTCTTTATTAAATGCAATGGTTTTCCGTATTGGGACCATGATTTATGTCCTAACTTGTTCACCGGCCCTCTTATGGAAGGTACTTTTCCTTATTGATGTCTCAAGCAAGGTAGAAATACAAGAACACACACACACTCGTCCTTACTTGGTGTGTCATGTATACGCGTGCACACAAATAACTGCTGGAGCGAATATGAGTCTAGCTTGATGGCTTGCCGCCAGCTAACAGATCGCTGAAAGAGCAGCCTGTAGCAACTGTTTTCCACACAGGCTGCAATACTGTCTACCTCATCTTCCAGATGGGTAATAATACTCTTGATGCTTGACTATGACATCTCGTCGTCACTGTGCTTGACTGACATCTCTCTCCCTCTCCTGTCAGCAGGACGAACGAATGAGTCAGTCGAATGCGATGATTGGGGTATGTGGGATGTTGAATTGTCACAAATGAACCCTTCCCCTTTTCAAGTCAGTCAAAATGAGTGAGATCAAAGCTCTGGGAATCGCAAACGTGACGCTAATCACCAACAGCGCTTATTGACATAGAGGCTATAATTCCACATTAGACTGCAGAAATGTCAGCTAATGCTCCATAAGGAAAGCGTTAAAGCACAACGGGATGAGGAAAGTCACTCGAACTCGGTCGCAGCTGTCACGGCGCTCGCATGCTTTTTCTGCAGAGCTCGACTTCCCAGTGACTTTGCAGAATGGTGCAACTGTAACTTAAAGGCCTACTGAAATGAGATTTTCTTATTTAAACGGGGATAGCAGGTCCATTCTATGTGTCATACTTGATCATTTTGCGATATTGCCATATTTTTGCTGAAAGGATTTAGTAGAGAACATCGACGATAAGGTTCGCAACTTTTGGTCGCTGATAAAAAAGCCTTGCCTTTACCGGAAGTAGCAGACGATGTGCCCGTGACGTCACAGGTTGTAGGGCTCCTCATATCCTCACATTGTTTATAATCATAGCCTCCAGCAGCAAGAGCGATTCGGACTGAGAAAGCGACGATTTCCCCATTAATTTGAGCGAGGACGAAAGATTTGTGAATGAGAAAAGTTAGAGTCGCTAATAAAAAAGCTCTGCCTTTACCAGAAGTAGCACACGATGACATCACGGGTGTAAGAGGGCTTCTCACATCCACACATTGTTTATAATGTGAGCCTCCAGCAGCAAGAGCCAAGGACCAAGAAAGCGACAACTTCCCCATTAATTTGAGCGAGGATGAAAGATATGTGGATGAGGATATTGATAGTGAAGGAATAGAAAAGAAAAATAATAATAAAATAAAGTTAAAAAAAAGGCAATTGCATTGGGATCAATTCAGATGTTTTTAGACACATTTACTAGGATAATTCTGGGAAATCCCTTATCTTTCTATTGTGTTGCTAGTGTTTTAGTGAGTTAAATAGTACCTGATCGTCGGAGGGGTGTGTCCACGGGTGTGTTGACGCCAGTCTCTGAGGGAAGTCACGGCAGCTGCATGGACGGTGCAAGCTCCGCTGATCTCCGGTAAGAGGCGACTTTTTACCACAGTTTTCTCACCGAAACCTGCTGGTTGACAAGTGGTCAGGATCCATGTTCGCTTGACCGCTCTGATCCATAGTAAAGCTTCATCTTCGGGAATTTTAAACAAGGAAACACTGTGTGTTTGTGTGGCTAAAGGCTAAAGCTTCCCACCTCCATCTTTCTACTTTGACTTCTCCATTATTAATTGTACAAATTGCAAAAGATTCAGCAACACAGATGTTAAAAATACTGTGTAATTGCGCGATGAAAAGAGACGACTTTTAGCCGTAAGTGGTGGGCTAATATGTCCCCTCCAACCAATAACGTCACAAACACGCGTCATCATTCCGCGACGTTTTCAACAGGAAACTATGCGGGAATTTAAAATTGCAATTTAGTAAACTAAAAAGGCCGTATTGGCATGTGTTGCAATGTTAATATTTCATCACTGATATATAAACTATCAGACTGCATGGTCGGTAGTAGTGGGTTTCAGTAGGCCTTTAACCAAATGTGTGTGTGCAACTGGCCTGAACCGCTGTTCTAGAAATCAAGGGCAATCATGAAGGCAGGAAGCAACCGCTTGGTGTCCAATTTCTATTCACCGGATTGTAAGCATGCCCATAAAAGCCAACTTGACCGGTCTGTGCTTTCTGTTGCTGTAAAGGCAAACGTCTCACTGCAGCATATCTGCAGCTGAGAATAGACGGTGTCAGACTAGATATTAAATAGGCGGTAAGTCAACCCAATGCCCTCAGATGTACCAATAATAGGCATCTACTGTACTGAGTACAGACCACTATCCTAAACCTGTCGGAGCACTGACATGAAAAGTCATTACATGAAAGTAAAAATAAATTCCACATTCCGCATCTTCATCCAGATGTGCATTACAGTGTTGCGTATCTTTTTTC
>NC_084637.1:14240477-14250477 GCF_033978795.1 Nerophis ophidion | reverse complement strand
AATAAATAAAGTACTATCCAATCCATCTAATCTAATCTAAAAACATCTGAATCCGTCCCAATGCAATCGCCTTTTTTTTTTTAAACTTTATTTTATTTATTTTAATTTTTTCTAGTCCTTCGCTATCAATATCATCATCCACAAATCTTTCATCCTCGCTCAAATTAATGGGGACATTGTCGTTTTCTCGGTCCGAATAGCTCTTGCTGCTGGAGGCTCCCATTATAAACAATGTGAGGACGTGAGGGGCCCTCACCCTTGTGACGTCATCGTCTGCGACTCCCGGTAAAGGCAAGGCTTTTTTATTAGCGACCAAAAGTTGCGAACTTTACCGTGGATGTTCTCTACTAAATCCTTTCAGCAAAAATATGGCAATATCGCAAAATGATCAAGTATGACACATAGAATGGACCTGCTATCCCCGTTTAAATAAGAAAATCTCATTTCAGTAGGCCTTTAAATTAGCTGGAGACTGTTGGCACCGATCACACACACAATACAGATATTCCGTCATACATCTTAGCTAGTCGAACATAATAATAAGTACGATGTATTGGCTCGCATTGGATTAGTGGTACGGGATGTCGGACAATGCCGTTTATGCTTTTGCGGATCAACACTCAGTGAAATGAGATGCGTAACCTTGCGGGACCCCATCCTGCCGTGTTTGTACGAAATGACTCAACCAAAATGTGGGTCAAGTCATCTTGAAAGTCCGACACAATGTTTTGTGTGTTAATGTGTCCATTGCGCCATCAATCACAGTATTTCACGGTCACATAAACTACAAGAGCGGGGGAACGCCGAGCAGGGAACACGTCGACATCAAGAACCATCCCCAACTGGCTCGTAAAAAACTGTATTCCATTACACACCGTGTATAAACTTGCAGCAAAAATAAACCATATGCATTCAAATGGCTCATGCATAAACTTAAAGCAGGAGGACAAATAAAAGTCAGCCTCCAGACTCCGTAATGTCTGTCTTGTTCTGGTTGTGATTCATGGACACAAGATGAAGGCGGGATGTTAGTTTTCTAGACACTTGGATGATGTTTGCAGCTCGGTCTTGACCGCTAGAAACTATTTTGTTTACATTAACTTGAAATTGAGGGCTCATTCTATCATGTACAAACGGTTGTAAAAATCAACGCTTTATTGTGCAGGAATTAATCCTCATTATTAATCTGACTTTAAATGTTTGACTTAATTAACCCATCTGCCGCGCAGAATGACTTAAAATCCCTGAATCTCAACGGATTTTGAGCACTTTGCCCAAGTAATGTTCTAAATGAGCAGTTGGTTGGGCAGTGACATGCTGCAGAAGCAAACAAGTCAAGAAGCAGTGGGAAATTTGAGTACAAAACAAAACACAAAGGAACAGTGGACTGATATCAAGTATTATGCACACTCTGCGGGAAGGAATTTTCTTCTCACTGAAGCCTGTTCATCTTAAAATACTCCATTAATAACAGAAAAGGAGAAACTAATGTACAGACCCCATTTCCATATGAGTTGGGAAATTGCGTTTGATGTAAATATAAACGAAATACAATGATTTGCAAATCATTTTCAACCCATATTCAATTGAATGTACTACAAAGACAAGATATTTGATGTTCAAACTCAAACTTTTTTTTTGTGCAAATTTAATTAACTTAGAATTTCATGGCTGCAACACCTGCCAAAGTAGTTGGGAAAGGGCATGTTCACCACTGTGTTACATCACCTTTTCTTTTAACAACACTCAATAAATGTTTGGTAACTGAGGAAACTAATTGTTGAAGCTTTGAAAGTGAAATTCTTTCCCATTCTTGTTTTATGTAGAGCTTCAGTCGTTCAACTGTCCGGGGTCTCCGCTGTCGTATTTTACGCTTCATATTGCGCCACACATTTTCGATGGGAGACAGGTCTGGACTGCAGGCGGGCCAGGAAGGTACCCGCACTCTATTTTTACGAAGCCACGCTGTTGTAACATGTGCTGAATATGACTTGGCATTGTTTTACTGAAATAAGCAGGGGCATCTGTGAAAAAGACGGCGCTTAGATGGCAGCATATGTTGTTCCAAAACCTGTATGTACCTTTTCAGCATTATTGGTGCCTTCACAGATGTGTAAGTTACCCATGCCTTGGGCACTAATGCACCCCCATACCATCACAGATGCTGGCTTTTGAACTTTGCGTCAATAACAGTCTGGATGGTTTGCTTCCCCTTTGGTCCGGATGACACGATGTCGAATATTCCCAAAAACAATTTGAAATGTGGACTCGTCAGACCACAGAACACTTTTCCACCTTGCATCAGTCCATCTTAGAACCCGGCGACGTTTCTGGATGTTGTTGATGAATGGCTTTCGCTTTGCATAGTAGAGCTTTAACTTGCACTTACAGATGTAGCGACAAACTGCATTTAGTGACAGTGGTTTTCTAAAGTATTCCTGAGCCGATGTGGTGATATCCTTTAGAGATTTATGTTGTTTTTTGATACAGTGCCGTCTGAGGAATCAAAAGTCACAGTCATTCAGTGTTGGTTTCCGGCCATGCCGCTTAAGTGGAGTGATTTCTCCAGATTCTCTGAACCTTTTGATGATATTATGGACCATAGATGTTGAAATCTCTACATTTCTTGCAATTGCACTTTGAGAAACGTCGTTCTTAAACAGTTTGATTATTTGCTCACGCAGTTGTGGACAAAGGGGTGTACCTCGCCCCATCCTTTCTTGTGAAAGATTGAGCATTTTTTGGGAAGCTGTTTTTATACCCAATCATGGCACCCACCTGTTCCCAATTAGCCTGCACACCCGTGGGATGTTCCAAATAAGTGTTTGATGAGCATTCCTCAACTTTATCAGTATTTATTGCCAGCTTTCCCAACTTCTTTGTCACCTGTTGCTTGCATCAAATTCTAAAGTTAATAGTTATTTGCAAAAAAAAAAAAAAAGTTTATCAGTTTGAACATCAAATATGTTGTCTTTGTAGCATATTCAACTGAATATGGGTTGAAAAGGATTTGCAAATTGTTGTATTCCGTTTATATTTACATCTAACACAATTTCCTAACTCATATGGAAACCGGGTTTGTACATCATTTTAGGAAATTCTAAATTCAATAAAATGTGTTATTGTGTTTACTTGAGTTACTTGCTATTAAACATTTTCAGTTCTATAATCTATTGTCAAAGGATCGGGACTCTGAACAACAGACTATGGTCATAGTATGGCTTCACCACTGCAACCAAGAAAATGTGGCATGCTGTTAAAAGGGGGCCCCCTCGTGCAAGTCAACGCCCCATTTCACAACTCGCATGTTACCCAGATGGAAGCAGGGTTCATCACCCCCCTTACTCTCAACCATCTGACTTCCATATCTTTCCAACCAAGAAATAACTTTTGAAGTGCAAGCACCTGTCAGATGATGAAAGGTTTATTTCTGTAGCTTCAACCTGCAGACTTCTAAAGAAAGGGAAGGTGGAGACGGCTGTCACTATCGGCAATCATTTTATATACTAATAAGGATATTATGCATGATGCCGCCAACTATCAACAACTGTCTTGGCAGTGCTAAAGAAATTCAACTTTTCGCTTAAAGGGGAACATTATCACAATTTCAGAAGGGTTAAAACTTATAAAAATCAGTTCCCAGTGGCTTTTTTTATTTTTTGAAATTTTTCTCAAAATTTTACCCATCACGCAATATCCCGAAAAACTGCTTCAAAGCGCCTGATTTTCACCATCGCTATATCCACCCGTCCATTTTCCTGTGACGTCACTGCGTGATGCCAATACAAACAAACATGGCGGATAGAACAGAAAGATATAGCGACATTAGCTCGGATTCAGACTCGGATTTCAGAGGTTTAAGCGAATCAACAGATTACGCATGTATTGAAACGGATGGTTGGAGTGTGGAGGCAGATAGTGAAAACAAATTGAAGAAGAAACTGAAGCTATTGAGCCATATCACGACAGACAACGGGAACGAGGACCAATTTGGCGATCGCCTTCCAACCATCTTTTGACCACTGGTGCAACTTGAATCTGTCAATTGGTATGTGTTTGTTTGGCATTAAATGTAGGTGGAGGGAAAGGCTGGATGCAAATATAGCTACAAAAGAGGCATAATGATGCAATATGTACATACAGCTAGCCTAAATAACATGTTAGCATTGATTAGCATCGAGTCATGCCGTGCGCAAATATGTCTGATTAGCACATAAGTCAATAACATCAACAAAACTCACCTTTGTGATTTTGTTGTCTTTATCGTTGGAAATGCATCTGCTTTGAGTGTCGCAGGAATCCACACATTTCTGTCGCAGCATCGCTATCGTCGGTAGCAATGCTACGACAGAACAGAACAAACAAGGGACTTTCGCATCTTTCGACCACTGGTGCAACTTGAATCCGTCGATTGGTATGTGTTTGTTTAGCATTGAATATGGGTGGAGGGAAAGGCTGGATGCAAATATAGCTACAAATGAGGCATAATGATGCAATATGTACATACAGCTAGCCTAAATAGCATGTTAGCATCGATTAGCATGCCGTGACCATTGATATGTCCGATTAGCACACTCCACGTAAGTCAACTTGAATCCGTCTCTGTTCGTGTTGTTACACCCTCCGACAACACACCGACGAGGGATGATGTCTCCAAGGTACGGAAAACAGTCGAAAAAACGGAAAATAACAGAGCTGATTTGATTTGGTGTGTGTAATGTGTTTGAGAAAATGGCGGATTGCTTCCTGTTGTGACGTCACGGGTGAAAGGTCATTACGGCAAACAATTGAAAGGTGTTTCAATCGCCAAATTCACCCTTTTAGAGTTCGGAAATCGGTTAAAAAAACATATGTTCTTTTTTCTGCAACATCAAGGTATATATTGACGCTTACAGAGGTCTGGTGATAATGTTCCCCTTTAACCTGGGGGTGTCCAAACTTTTTCCACTGAGGGCCGCACACGGAAAAAATAAAGCATGTTGGGGCCATTTTGCTATTTTTCATTTTCAAAACATAATAAAATATATTTTAGGGGTCCCGGGGGCAATTAAAATGTTATGAAATAAGTCAAATTATCCTTTTTTATTTAACGCTTACAATAAATCTCTATATCTACTTTAAGTAAAACAAAAAAAAGTTGCATGGCTTTTCTGTCAAAAACAATTTAGTTTTTTATAGTAAAACTGAAATTTGCAGTATTTAGTAATTAGAGCCCTAAAAGATCAATAATACAGGAGACCATTGATTTTAATTATTTAATTTTTTTTAGAAATCACAGTGAAAAGATAAATACATATATCCATCCTTATTCTACCGCTTGTGCCTTTTGGGGTTGAGGGGGGGTCGCTAGAGCCTATCTCAGCTGCATTCGGGCGGAAGGCCGGGGGTACACCCTGGACAAGTCGCCACGTCATCACAGAAAATAAATACAATACCACTAATTATATTTGGGATCCACTCATAAAGTGATACATTTTCATTAGGTTTTTCTTTTACTTTCAACACTTAAGTTAAGAGATCAACTTCAGATATATCTGTTGATTTTGCGTCCGAACTTATATTTTGTTTGTTTTATTCTCTTTTATCAAATGAAACTTTGATGTTTTTATATGGCATCTACACAATATATGTAATATTTACCGCAAAAGACATTTTAAAGTGAAATATTTGAAGTAACTGGAGCCTTGAAAATAATTAATTATATCATTGATTTTTTTGTCTTTATTTATTTTTTGAGCAACGGCAAAAAATGAAAAAAAGAAAGACAATATAAAAAAAAACAGCCTGCATGGCAGCTTTGTGTCAACCTTTTCTCGTTAGATTTTTTGAATGTCCTTTGTTTATTTTTGCAATAGCATTTCCAGAATATGTGGCGGGCCGATAAACAATTAGCTGCGGGCCGCAAATGGCCCCCGGGCCGCACTTTGGACACCACTGGCTTAACCCCACATTTAAGTGATTTACAAGTGATAGAGAATAGTTTAGTTTGGGGATAAACAACATAACTGTTGTTCCGTGTGCGCTTAAAAGCCTACTGAAATGAGATTTTTTTTAAAGGGGATAGCAGGTCCATTCTATGTGTCATACTTGATCATTTCGCGATATTGCCATATTTTTGCTGAAAGGATTTAGTAGAGAACATCGACGATGAAATTAGCAACTTTGGTCGCTAATAGAAAAGCCCTGCCTTTACCGGAAGTATGTGCGCGTGACGTCACGAGTTGCAGGGCTCCACACATATTCACATTGTTTTTAATGTGAGCTACCGGCAGTAAGAGCAATTCGGACCGAGAAAGCGACAATATCCCCATTAATTTGAGCGAAGATGAAAGATTCATGAATTAAGATATTGATAGTGAAGGACTAGGGGGGGAAAAAAAAAAAAAAAAGGGACGGCTCTGTGTGGCGGCAGTGTGAGCGTTTCAGATGTAATTGGACGCGTTTACTAGGATAATTCTGGAAGAGCCCTTATTTGCTTATTGTTTTAATAGTGCTTTAGTGAGATGTTAAAGATTGTAAAGACTTACCCTGAGGTCAGATGGCTGCGGTGAACACGCAGTGTCTCAGAGAGAAGCCGAGGAGCCAAGCTCACAGCTGCCTATTAAACAGCTACTGCAGGACGATGAATAATCCACTGATGTCTCCGGTAAAATATATATCACAATTCCCCATCCAAAAACATGCTGGTTGACGTAGAGAAAACATGTTCGCTTGACTGCTCTGCTTCACAAAAAAACAAAGAAACACCGGCTGTGTCTCTGTGCTAAAGACAGCTGCAATCCACCGCTTTCCACCAACAGCATTGTTATTTATAGTCTCCATTATTAATTGAACAAATTGCAAAAGATTCAGCAACACAGATCTCCAAAATACTGTGTAATTATGCGGTTAAAGCAGACGACTTTTAGCCGCGAGTGGTGCAGCGCTAATATTTCCTGACAGTCCGTCATTCCGCGACGTTTTCAACAATAAACTTGCGGGAAATTTAAAATTGCAATTTAGTAAACTAAAAACTCCGTATTGGCATGTGTTGCAATGTTAATATTTCATCATTGATATATAAACTATCAGACTGCGTGGTCGGTAGTAGTGGGCTTCAGTAGGCCTTTAAGAGGATGAGAGAAAGGGGAAATGCATCATGTGTAGTGTAAAAAAAAAAAAAGTTACCTCCTGGGTTGTCCGCATCAGAAGATGTAAGATATACCAAACTCCATTTTGCTCTCATGTTCTCCTCGTCTTGGCTGCTTCGTCTCCTCTTGGGTCATATTCCCAACAATTGGACGAGTACTGCCTGCAGACATATTTCCAATTAAAGTTCATTTTTCCACAGTGTGTGTTACAGCAGGGTTTTATTCATCCCTGCCAACAGCTCTACACTGTCCAGACATTAATAGAAGACTTTTAGTTTAACTGTCTTGACTGGAGGTTGCCAAACCTATGAAAAATTAATGAGGGCACCCTGTTTGCAGGGCAGGTCGACCCAATTGTCTTTTTCGTGTGAGAGTATTTTTATGTTATTTGACTAGAACCTTAATAGGTTTGCAACAAATAATCGATTAAACCGTTTTATTGAATAAGAAAAACACTTTTTTATATTCTGTTGCTTTGATTACCGTATTTTTGAGACTAAAAGCCAAATTTTTTTTCCCCAATGCTTTGAAACCCCCGGCTTAAAAAACGGTGTGGCTGGTTTATGGATTTTTTTTCGCGAACAGACTTATCCTTTTTTATTCAACAAATAATTTCCATACAACGCCAAAAGAGATACTGCAATGCTTTGTAAATGTTTGTATTACTATGCCACTTTGTGGGCAAATTTTGTAAATTTACCAAACCAAAATGTCACCGTGGAGTTATTGAGTATTTTGCAGATTAGAAAGCTAGCTTCCGCAGCTAGTGGGTCCATGATGATGACTTCTGTTTTGTTTGATCAGCTGTTTTACTGCCGTGTGACAGGCACCGTTCGGAAACAATTCAGGTATCTAAATTTACAAAACTCTATCGTAGAGGTATACGTCTGCGGCTTATGATCCGCTGCGGCTGATATATGTAAAAATATTTATTTCTTATAAAAATTGAACAGCCTGGGAAATAAGGTACTTGTTAAATGAGTGTAACTAACAAAAATGTAAATATTTTTTATTATTAATAAAGCTCAAATGTTAATAGTGCAATTTGAAAATGTAAATATCTGATAAAAAGTGTTTGACAGCATTTTTTTTTTTAATTGAAATTATTTTCCCTAAAATATGCAATGATGCAATGGGTTATACTCGTATGGTGCTTTTTCTACGTTCACGGTACTCAAAGCGCTTTGACACTATTTCCACATTCACCCATTCACACACACATTCACACACTGATGGCGGGAGCTGTCATGCAAGGCCATACTTGCCAACCTTGAGACCTCCGATTTCGGGAG
Source organism: Nerophis ophidion (assembly GCF_033978795.1). Lineage (NCBI taxonomy): Eukaryota > Metazoa > Chordata > Actinopteri > Syngnathiformes > Syngnathidae > Nerophis > Nerophis ophidion. The sequence goes on along the minus strand of NC_084637.1, from coordinate 14,242,055 downwards.
GTGGGGGCCGGGGGCGTGGTCGGTGGAGTGGTTGGGGCGGGGAGCGTGGTTAAGAGAGGAGGGGTATATTTACATCTACAATTCACCAACTGGAGTATTTCATATATATATATATATATATATATATATATATATATATATATGAAATACTTGACTTTCAGTGAATTCTAGCTATATATATTTATTTTATTATATATATATATATATATAAATAAAAGAAATAGTTGAATTTCAGACCGCACCTATCAAATACACAGTAATAAAAACACAGTTGTTCTACTAACTGCACTGTGCTTGCTGTTTTTTTTTTTTTTAAAAACAACACTTAACTTTCACTATTTGAGTAACCTTTGTTCTGTCATTTGGGTACTGGCGAGAGTCACTTGCCGTCAGGTGCGCAACACCACGTAAGGTAAAACAAGGCACATTCTTAATTAAAAAACATTACACACTCTTTATTGTACACTTCTTTTACCATATTTGAGTTACTGTCTAGAAGTTTGGGGAAATACATACAGGACGAACATCCAACCACTATTCATAATGCAAAAAAGGGCCATCAGACTGATACATAACACAGGACCCCGAGAACACACTAATGGATTATTTATAAAAACATTTGATTTAAAACTACCAGATCTCATCCAACTCAAGACTGCCCAAATGATTTATAAAGCAAGTAAAGATTCACTTCCAACAGGGTTACAGAGAAGATTTTTACAGAGAGAAGGGAATTATAATTTAAGAGGAGAACTACTTTTTAAGATCCAATATTGTAGAACAACGCAGAAACGAATGAGTATAACAATAGCAGGGGTTAAAATATGGAACTGTTTAAAGGATGAAATAAAACACAGCACCAACATAAACCAGTTTAAAAAGCTTTATAAATCATTTATCATTAGTAAATATAAGAAAGAAGAGCAAACATTGTTTTAGAAAGACAATATCATATAATATGTATATAAATACAATTTATGATTTCATAATTATACATATAGGTTATATTAAAATGTATATATTACCACTTTATCTGGAATTTAAATAAATTGTGTATATATAATTAATATATATATATATATATATATATATATATAAGTGTACAAATGTATATGTTTGATTTAAATGTTAAACTGTGTATATGAGACGTGTGCTACATATATGTTGCTTATATATTGTTTAAAAAAAAAGTAATATAAGTGAAGCATGTTTTAGATTTTATATATTTTGAACCTTGTTCTTGTTGTGATGGGGTAGGTTTATATAAGCGTTGCTTCAACCTACACCCTTTCGGCTCAATCATTGCTCAAATGAGTGTTTTTTGTTGTTGTTGTTGTTGTTGTTCTTTGTTTTATGTGAAGATTGCCGAAATAAATAAACATGTAAGTGAAGTGAATTATATTTATATAGCGCTTTTCTCTAGTGACTCAAAGCGCTTTTACATAGTGAAACCCAATATCTGAGTTACATTTAAACCAGTGTGGGTGGCACTGGGAGCACGTGGGTAAAGTGTCTTGCCCAAGGACACAACGGCAGTGACTAGGATGGCGGAAGCGGGAATCGAACCTGCAACCCTCA
>NC_084637.1:14047977-14237977 GCF_033978795.1 Nerophis ophidion | reverse complement strand
TTGTTGGACTGCCTCGCTGTGTTATCGTGAAAACACTGCGAGAGGACCAAGGTCACACTCTTCAGTCTTTTGTACACACACACGCGCGCATCTTGTAAATATACCCCACACATACACGTACCTCACCCCACATCACATACCTTCCTTGTTCTGTCCCTCCTTATATGCCTGTATGCCTGTTTTTGGACGGGTTCTACTACAAACCCTGTTTCCATATGAGTTGGGAAATTGTGTTAGATGTAAATATAAAGGGAATACAATGATTTGCAAATCCTTTTCAACCCATATTTAATTGAATGCACTACAAATACAAGATAATTGATGTTCAAACTCATTCACTTAATTTTTTTGGGCAAATAATAATTAACTTAGAATTTATTGGCTGCAACACGTGCCAAAGTAGTTGGGAAAGGGCATGTTCACCACTGTGTTACATCACCTTTTCTTTTAAAAACACTCAATAAACGTTTGGGAACTGAGGAAACTAATTGTTGAAGCTTTGAAAGTGGAATTCTTTCTCATTCTCTTTTTATGTAAAGCTTTAGTCGTTCAACAGTCCGGGGTCACCGCTGTCGTATTTTACGCTTCATAATGCGCCACACATTTTCGATGGGAGACAGGTCTGGACTGCCAGAAAAGTACCCGCACTCTTTTACTACGAAACCACGCTGTTGTAACACGTGGCTTGGCATTGTCTTGCTGAAATAAGCAGGGGCGTCCATGATAATGTTGCTTGGATGACAACATGTGTTGCCCCAAAACCTGTATGGACCATTCAGCATTAATGGTGCCTTCCCAGAGGTGTAAATTACCCATGCCTTGGGCACTAATACACCCCCAAACCATCACAGATGCTGGCTTTTGAACTTTGCGCCTACAACAATCCGGATGGTTATTTTCCTCTTTGTTCCGGAGAACACCACGTCCACAGTTTTCAAATATAATTTGAAATGTGGACTCGTCAGATCACAGAACACTTTACCACTTTGCATCAGTCCATCTTAGATGAGCTCGGGCCAAGCGAAGCCACCGGCATTCCTAGGTGTTATTGATAAATGGGTTTTGCTTTGCATAGCAGAGTTTTAACTTGCACTTACAGATGTAGCAACCAACTGTAGTTACTGACAGTGGTTTTATGAAGTGTTCCTGAGCCCAGGTGGTGATATCCTTTACACACTGATGTCTGTTTTTGATGCAGTACTGCCTGAGGGATCAAAAGTCCGTAATATCATCGCTTACGTGCAGTGATTTCTCCAGAATCTCTGAATCTTTTGATGATTTTACGGACTGTAGATGGTAAAATCCCTGAATTCCTTGCAATAGCTCGTTGAGAAATGTTGTTCTAAAACTGTTCGACAATTTGCTTACAAATTGGTGACCCTCGCCCCATCCTTGTTTGTGAATTACTTAGCATTTCATGGAAGCTGCTTTTATACCCAATCATGGCACCCACCTGTTCCCAATTAGCCTGCACACCTGTGGGATGTTCCAAATAAGTGTTTGATGAGTATTTCTCAACTTTATCAGTACTTATTGCCACATTTCCCAACTTCTTTGTCACGTGTTGCTGGCATTAAATTCTAAAGGTAATGATTATTTGCAAAAAAAAATGCTTATCAGTTTGAACATCAAATATGTTGTCTTTGTAGCATATTCAACTGAATATGGGTTGAAAAATATTTGCAAATCATTGTATTCCGTTTATATTTACATCTAACACAATTTCCCAACTCATATGGAAACGGGGTTTGTAAAAACAGATTTGGTTTTACTTTTTAAGTGCAATGACAACTAAGATCCAACAAATGTAATGTCCGGGGCGCACAAAGGTTAATTACACGCATGAGTTAGAGCAATACAAATGCATGGGAAACTGAAAAAATGTTCAATCAATATTTTTTTGCGCAAATTAACAACACAAACATTTGACTTAAAATAAATTTGTTTTTTAACTGACCTCTGATTTGCTAAACTTATAACAGTATACAATCAGTGTCCAGCTTTATGATAGTGTGTTAAATAAACAATTGAGTCACAATTGCGGTTTACTATGAGGCCACGCTGTTGTAACACGTGGCTTGGCATTGTCTTGCTGAAATAAGCAGGAGTGTCCATGATAACGTTGCTTGGATGGCAACATATGTTGCTCCAAAACCTGTATGTACCTTTCAGCATTAATGGTGCCTTCACAGATGTGTAAGTCACCCATGCCTTGGGCACTAATACACCCCCATACATACATATCCTGGCTTTTGAACTTTGCGCCTAGAGCAATCCGGATGGTTCTTTTCCTCTTTGTTCTGGAGGATACGACGTCCACAGTTTCCAAATATAATTTGAAATGTGGGCTCGTCAGACCCCAGAACACTGTTCTACTTTGCATCAGTCCATCTTAGATGAGCTCGGGCCCAGCGAAACCGGCAGCGTATCTGGGTGTTGTTGATCAAAAATGGCTTTCGCTTTGCATAGCAGAGTTTTAACTTACACTTACAGATGTAGCGACGAACTGTAGTTACTGACAGTAGTTTTAAAAAGTGTTCCTGAGCCCATGCTGTGATATTCTTTACACACTGATGTAGCTTTTGATGCAGTACCACTCAAAGGTCAAAGGTTTGTAATATCAACGCTTACTTGAAGTGATTTCTCCAAATTCTCTGAACCTTTTAATGATATTATGGACCACCGATGGTGAAATCCCAAAATTCCTTGCAATAGCAGGTTGAGAAATGTTGTTCTTAAACTGTTGGACAATTTGCTCTTGCATTGGTTCACAAAGTGGTGACCCTCGCCCCATCCTTGTTTGTGAATGACAGAGCATTTCATGGAAGCTGCTTTTATACCCAATCATGGCACCCACCTGTTCCCAATTAGCCTGTTCACCTGCGGGATTTTTCCGAATAAGTGTTTGATGAGCATTCCTCAACTTTTTCAGTCTTTTTTGCAACTTGTGCCAACTTTTTTGAAACATGTTGCAGACTTTGAAATTCCAAATGAGCTAATTTTTCCAAAAAGTTTACCAGTTCGAACATTGAGTATCTTGTCTTTGCAGTCTATATAATTGACTATAGGTTGAAAAGGATTTTCAAATCATTGTATTCTGTTTTATTTACCATTTACACAATGTCCCAACTTTACTGGTTTTGGGTTTTGTACAACAAGAGAGCAAAGTTGTTAAATGACGCGAGCATGACTGCTAACCGAGCAAGTACCCCGAAGACCTGATAGCCACTTGTAGCAATCCCGTTCGATAAAAACAAGCTCCAAACTAACCCCATTGCTTTATTTTTGTTTTTTCAGGAAAAAATGTCACTGCTGTAAAAAAAAAAAATGTTGAGAGACCAGAACATTAGCAGATAACTTAAAGGCCTACTGAAACCCTCAGTCTGATAGTTTATATATCAATGATGAAATATTAACATTGCAACACATGCCAATACGGCCTTTTTAGTTTACTAAATTGCAATTTTTAATTTCCCGCGGAGTTTCGAGTTGAAAACGTCGCAGAATGATGACGCGTGTTTGTGACGTTATTGGTTGGAGGGAACATTTTAGTCCAGCACCACTTACGGATAAAAGTCGTCTCTTTTCATCGCATAATTACACAGTATTTTGGACATCTGTGTTGCTGAATCTTTTGGAATTTGTTCAATTGATAATGGAGACTATAAAGAAGAATGCTGTTGGTGGAAAGCGGTGGATTGCAGCTGCCTTTAGCAACCGAAACACAGCCGGTGTTTCTTTGTTTGTTGTGAAGCTTTAACACAGAGTGGTCAAGCGAACATGTTTCTCTACGTCAACCAGCAAGTTTTTGGATGGAAAAATTGTGATATTAAGTCGGCTCTTACCGGAGACTTGAGTGGATTACGCGACCTCATCCTGCAGCTCAAAAAGGCAGCTGTGATCTTGGCTCCTCGGCTTCTCTCAGAGACACTGGCATTCACCGTAGCCATCCGACTTTCAGGTATGACTTTATAATCCCACTAAAATACTATTAACACAATAAGCAGATAAGGGATTTTCCAGAATTATCCTATTAAATGTGTCTAATTACATCTGAATCGCTCCCACTGCCGCCGTTTGGAGCCGTCCCCTTTTCTTTTATTTATTTATTTATTTTATTTATTTTTTTTTTCAATTTAGTGCGTCACTCTAACTTTCCTCATCCACAAATCTTTCATCCTCGCTCAAATTAATGGGGAAATCGTCGCTTTCTCGGTCCGAATTGCTCTTACTGCTGGTGGCTCACATTATAAACAATGTGAGGATGTGAGGAGCCCTCACACCGGTGACGTCACGCGCACATCGTCTGCTACTTCCGGTACAGGCAAGGCTTTTTTATTAGCGAACAAAAGTTGCGAAATTTATCGTCGATGTTCTCTACTAAATCCTTTCGGCAAAAATATGGCAATATCGCGAAATGATCAAGAATGACACATAGAATGGACCTGCTATCCCCGTTTAAATAAGAAAATCTAATTTCAGTAGGCCTTTAAGCTAGCATTACAGAGACTATTTTTGATTCTAACGGGACAAAGTTTTTAGTAAAATACTCGATGAGTACTTTTGTTTTTAGGTACAGGACAATTCCGTTTTTTAAGGGATGGTTAGCGACCTGATTCCTGTCCCCCAAGGACATGTGGCTAGTGGAAGATGAATAAAGACTCCTAGCCAATTAGGAAAACACTGGTGTGCAAATCCAAAACTTGTTTACAAGCAGATGTGGTGCCAAGTCTAAAGGGATACCGGCCTCGATTTTCCGCTTGGTCCCAGTGTTTGACCTGTCTCCATTGAAGTCAGCCTAACATTGTTTTTGGGGTGATTAAAAACAGCTCCAAACTGTCTTTAAAAAAAAAAAATGTCCCACCAGTCCCCCCAAATTCAATTCCTGGCAGCCTCCCCCCCCACTTGTGTATCTGTCAAATTCTCTGTCCGAAAAAAGCTGAGTCAGCATACGGTGTCAGCATCTTTCAATGTGTGTATGCATCCTTTTTCTAACACACATTTTGAGATCTCAGATCATTTTCTCATACAGTAGCAGCAAAACCACCTCCCCTTCCACTGTCCGACTGACACACACACAGACACACACACACATCGACACACAATTACACACAAAGTCTGCTTCATTCTGACAGCCGATTGTTTGCTGAGGTCACAAAGTCGTGTGTGTTTCTCTGGTTTCTCAGCCACTTTGTGTTCTAACTGTCACTCATTTGCAGACGCTTTCACACACCCAAAGGTTTGCAGACGTACCATTTTCTTCCCCTCTCTGCACTGACGCACGTGTTACCATAGCAACAGCTAGCTGCACGTATAACTATATATGTTTTACCTGAACAAATACCGTCGTATCGCTGCACGAGAAAAGTTGTTGAACAATCTTGTCCGAAGACGAAACGGACAATCACGGATCGGCTTGACAGGAACTTAATTATTAAGGTGTCAAGTTGCACTAAATTCCCTTCATGTTCTCCATGAACCCGAGGGAAGCAGCTCCGGTCCAAACACACACTTGACAATGATAAACATGTTGGAAGTGATTTTTCCATCTGCCTTTCATGCCTTCCACCATCTGCCACCATCAGTGAGTCTGTTTGCAGAATGGTGGCCTCCTTCTGGTTCATGTTAAAGCGTGTGTGTGTGCGTGTCCGATACAGCAGCTTCGTGACCAAATCCAACATGGCGGCAAAACAGATCACTTACCTTCACGGCCTTTATCTACTGTGCACTCACATCAGACTTACTTTTTCCTAACTCGTAGAGAAGATTCCACTATTTTACATCACATTGATGTCACTTTGCAGGCAAAGACTTGCTGTGATATCTGGTTATCGGCACGGTTATCAGGCCGCAAATTACGCCAACTGTCCGAGCAAACCGCAATTATTCTATTATTCCACAATCACAACACGCTGTGAAACTATTTAATTGTTGTTGTTGTGTTAAGATATGATTTTTGGCCTGTGTTAAAATTGATAGCAAAAAGGAGTCTTGTATAAAAGGCCTACTGAAACCCACTACTACCGACCACGCAGTCTGATAGTTTATACATCAATGATGAAATATTAACATTGCAACACATGCCAATACGGTCGGTTTAGTTTACTAAATTGCAATTTCAAATTTCGGGCAGAATTATTCTGCTAAAATATGATGACGCGTGCGAGTGACGTCACGCATTGCAGAGGACATCTTATCTTTTGCAATTTGTTAAATGAATAATGGAGACGTCAAAGAAGAAAGATGTAGGTGGGAAGCGGTGTATTGCGGCCGCCTTTGGCAACACAAACACAGCCGGTGTTTCATTGTTTGCATTCCCGAAAGATGACGGTGAAGCTTTTGAGCGGTCAAGCGAACACGGTTGGATTGGACCACACACACAAAGTACATTGTATTGTGCAGCGATCGTTTCGAAAGATCGGGTTTCGAAGAGGGTCCCTTGCGAAGGGCAGAGATGGGCATCGCCACCACCTGTCAACTGGTGCTGAAGAAAGGTGTGACCTTCAGGTTGTACAGGTACGACCATATAATCTCACTAAAACACTAGTAACACAATAAGCAGATAAGGGATTTTCCAGAATTATCCTAGTAAATGTGTCTAATAACATATGAATAGCTCCAACTGCCCTTGTCTTTTTTTTTTTTTTTTTTCTTTTCTTCTAGTCCATCACTCTCACTTTCCTCATCCACAAATCTTTCATCCTCGCTCAAATTAATGGGGAAATTGTCGCTTTCTCGGTCCGAATCGCTCTCGCTGCTGGTGGCCATGATTGTAAACAAAGTGAGGATGTGCGGAGCTCCACAACCCGTGACGTCACGCGCACATCATCTGCTACTTCTAGTACAGGCAAGGCGTTTTATTTAGCGACCGAACTTTGCGAACTTTATCGTCGATGTTCTCTACTAAATCCTTTCAGCAAAAATATGCCAATATCACGAAATGATCAAGTATGACACATATGTTGGACCTGCTATCCCCGATTAAATAAGAAAATCTCATTTCAGTAGGCCTTTTAAGGAGTGTGTGTATGAACAGAGGACTTTGTTATGAAGAACTATACTGCCATCTAGCGCCTCACTGCTGGCATTGCAACCTAAATAGAGAGAAGCCATCCATCGTTTTCCAGCATTTGTCCCTCCCTTTTAAGCAAAAAAAAGTCTCTACTTAAGTATTAATAGGTGTAGTTTTTCATGAAAAAATCTTTGTTGACATAGAACTTATTGTTTCTAGTGTTTCTTCTGTCTGGCACTAGTTTGGGTCACATATATACCTGATCATTGACTGCCATCTATTGGCATAAATATGAAGTGCAACGCAATTATGTCTCAGCGCATTTAATCCAGGGGTGTCCAAATTTTTTCCACTGAGGGCCGCACACGGAAAAATTTAAACCTGTGGGGGCATTTTGATATTTTTCATTTTCAAATCATAACAAAATATATGTGTTTTTTTTGTTTGTTTTTTTAACCTTAAGGGCGCCCGCGGACCATAAATGGTCTCAGGCATTACAATGTTCAAAATAATGAAAATTTGTATTATTATTATTTTTTATTTTTTATTTAACACTTACAGTAAATCTCTATATCAACTTCAAGTTAATATAAAGTACAAAAAAGCCTTTTCTTTCAAAGACAACTTTGTTTTTTATAGTAAAACTGAAATATGCAGTATTTAGTAATAGAGCCCTAAAAGCTCAATAATGCAGGACTTTTAATTCTTTTATATTTTTGAGTAATTACAGTGAAAAGTAAAAAAAAATCCCAGAAAATATATTTGGGATACAAAAGGTCCCCCACTCATAAAGTGATACATTTTTATTATTTTGTTTTACTTTCAACACTTAAGTTACGAGATCAACTTCAATACCTGTCGATTTTACTTTTGAACTATTATTTTGTTTCTTTTATGCTCTTTTGTCAAAGAAAACTTTGATGTTTTTATATGGCAACCACACAATATATGCAATAGTTTTTTCCACATAAAACATTTTAAAGTGAAAATTTTGAGGTAATTGGAGCCGTGAATAGGTCAATACTTTATTATAACATAGATTTTGTGTAATCTTTTTTTTTTTTTTTTTTTTTTTTTTTAAACAATGGCAAAAAAAAATTAAATAAAGGAAGTCCAAAAAAACACCTGCATGGCAGCTTTGTGTCAACATTGCAACTTGTTCTCCTTTTTAAATGTTTTTTTATTTATTTCTGCAATACTATCAATTGTGCAATTTGGCAGAATGTGTGGTGGGCCGGTAAACAATTAGCTGCGGGCCGCAACTGGCCCCCAGACCGCACTTTGGAGAACACTGATTTAATCCATCGTAACTTTCTAAACACTGAACTGATTTTCACGGGTTTTTTTTAATGCCATGTAGCTACGATTCAGTGCCAATGAATTGTCCCAATTTTAATATCCACATAAGGATTAACAATAACACAGGATTCTGACTAGACTGTTGATAGTATTTATTTTGCACACACTTAAAACGTACATTAGATTATACACAATCTATTAGCCTGCTCTATTTATATCCATTTCTTTTAAATTATTTACATATTATTGTGGTACAACAACCTTTTATATTTGTGTATACAAAACCCAAAATCAGTTGTGTAATACGTAAATAAAAACAGAATATAATGATTTGCAAATCTTTTTCAACTCATATTCAATTGAATAGACTGCAAAGACAACATATTTAATGTTCAAACTGAGAAACTTATTTATTAATTTAGAATTTAATGACAGCAACACATTGCAAATAAGTTGTGGCATTTTTACCACTGCGTTACATGTACTTTCCTTTTAACAACACTCAGTTAATATTTGGGAACTGAGGAGACACATTTTTTCCCGTTCTTGCTTGATGTACAGTTTAAGTTGTTCAACAGTCCCGGATGTCCGTTGTGGTATTTTAGGCTTCATATTGCGCCACACATTTTCAATGGGAGACAAGTCTGGACTACAGGCAGGCCAGTCTAGTACCTGCACTCTTCTACTATGAAACCATGCTGTTGTAACATGTGACTTGGCATTGTCTTGCTGAAATAAGCAGGGGCGTCCATGATAATGTTGCTTGGATGGCAACATATGTTGCTCCAAAACCTGTATGTACCTTTCAGCATTAATGGTGCCTTCACAGATGTGGAAGTTACCCATGCTTTGGGCACTAATGCACCCCCATACCATCACAGATGCTGGCTTTTGAATTTTGCGCCTGTAACAACCGGGATGGTTCTTTTCCTCTATGTTCCGGAGGACACAACGTCCACACTTTCCAAAAACAATTTGAAATGTGGACTCGTCAGACCACAGAACACTTTTACATTTCGCATCAGTCCATCTTAGATTAACTCGGGTGTTGTTGATAAACAGCTTTCCCTTTGCATAGTAGAGTTTTAACTTGCACTTACAGATGTAGCAACAAACTGTAGTTACTGACCCATGCCTTGGGCACTCATACACCCCCATACCATCACAGATGCTGGCTTTTGAACTTAAAAATCTTATATCCATTTTGGTATAAACTCAACTCGTCGTGTTTGGTGGAAGAAGAATACTGAGTTGCAACCCAAGAACACCTCACCTACTGTAAAGCATGGGGGGTGGAAACATCATGCTTTAGGGCCGATTTTCTGCTAAGGGGACAGGAGGATTGATCCTTGTTAAGGAAAGAATGAATGGGGCCATGTATCGTGAGATTTTGAGCCAAAACCTCCTTCCATCAGTGAGAGCTTTGAATGGTTGACCAAATATTTATTTTCCACCATCATTTCCAAATAAATTCTTTAAAATTCCTACAATGTGAATTCCTGGATTTTTTTTTCATATTCTGTCTCTCACAGTTGAAGTGTACCTATGATGAAAATTACAGACCTCTGTCATCATTTTAAGTGGGAGAACTTGCACAATCGGTGGCTGACTAAATACTTTTTTGCCCCACTGTACGTCCAGCCCGACCTCAGCACTACTGGGTGTGGACCTAGGTCCAAGTGTCAACCACGATAAAGACATTTCCACATGTGTTGCCTTCATTATGAGGCATATAAATCCTTCCGTTCATCTATTTTCTTCTGCTTATCCGAGGTCAGGTCGCAGGGGCAGCAGCCTAAGCAAAGAAGCCCAGACTTCCCTCTCCCCAGCCACACTTCCCTCTCCCCAGCCACTTCGTCCATTTCCTGGCATTCCCAGGCCAGCCGGGAGACATAGTCTCGCTTCTAATTTTGTTCAGCTCCAGACAGATTTGTTTTTTGGTCCAGTATGGCTCTTTCAACATTTTGGGTTGCCAACCCCTGCCCAAGGGGCAGTGAAGCCTAATCCCTTATGCAATTGTTAAATATATCAGGACCAAAACCATTGTTTTGCAATGCTTTTGTTAATGGCATTTTTAACATGTTTTGGTTTGACAGGTCTAACGAAGTCCAGCCAGTGCTGGATGGAAGCAAGAGCTGGATCAACCGGTGCCGTGACCCAGATGCAAGTGAGATTCCAAGGGTTAGCGTGACTGAGACCAGGCATGTGTGTACTTTAGTAAACCTTACTTCCCGACACCATAGAGGGGCCCTCTAATGCAGTGGTTCTCAACCTTTTTTCAGTGATGTACTCCCAGTGAACATTTTTTTAATTCAAGTACCCCCTAATCAGAGCAAAGCATTTTTGGTTGAAAAAAAGAGATAAAGAAGTAAAATACAGCACTATGTCATCAGTTTCTGATTTTTTTAATTGCATAACAGTGCTAAATATTGCTCATTAGTAGTGGTCTTTCTTGAATTTAGCTGTCATCACTGAATATTGCATTGTTGTATATTTTTTCACAGTTTATAAACTTAGATTCATATTTTGTTGAATTATTATTCAATACATATATTTATAAAGGATTTTTGAATTGTTGCTATTTTTAGAATATTTAAAAAAAATCTTACATACCCCTTGGCATACCTTCAAGTACCCCCAGGGGTACGCGTACAACCATTTGAGAACCACTGCTCTAATGCTTAAAACATTGGCACTTATTTCATAGTTCTGGATGTAAAATGATGTCTACAGGTAAAATCCCACCCAAAATAGGGTGAAAAGTTATTCTAAGCTTGTTTTCTAAGCAGCTTTGGCGCATTTTGGAACCACCACTCCCATCAGGAGTGGAACCTCCACTGCTGAAGACGTCACCCACATAACACTGGAGGCAATTTCATATTACGAAGTATAAAACCCAAAACCAGTGAAGTTGGCACGTTGTGTAAATCATAAATAAAAACGGATTTGCAAATCCTGTTCAACCTATATTCAATTGAATAGACTGCAAAGACAAGATACTTAACGTTTGAACTGGAAATTTTTTTTATTTCTTGCACATATTAGCTCATTTGGAATTTGATGCCTGCAACATGTTTCAAAAATGCTGGCACAAGTGGCAAACAGACTGAGAAAGTTGAGAAATGCTCATCAAACACTTTATTTGGAACATCCCTCGGGTGAACAGGCTAATTGGGAACAGGTGGGTGCCATGATTGGCTATAAAAGCAGTTTCAATGAATTGCTCAGTCATTCACAAACAAGGATTGGGTGAGGGTCACCACTTTGTGAACAAATGCGTGAGTAAATTGTTTAAGAACATTTCTCAACCAGCTATTGCAAGGAATTTAGGGATTTCACCATCTACGGTCTTTAATATTACCAAAAGGTTCAGAGAATTTGGAGAAATCTCTGCATGTGTTGAAAACCAACATTGAATGCTTGTGACCTTTGTTTCCTCAGGCGGTACTGCACCAACATCAGTGTGTAAATGATATCACCACATGGGCTCAGAAACACTTCAGAAAACCACTGTCAGTAAGTTCAATTTGTTGCTACATCTGTAAATGCAAGTTAAAACTCTACTATGCAAAGCGAAAGCCATTTATCAACAACACCCAGAAACGCCGCTGGCTTCGCTGGGCCTGAGCTTAACTAAGATGGACTGATGCAAAATGTAAAAGTGTTTTGTGGTCTGACGAGTCCACATTTGAAATTGGACGTTGTGTCCTCCGGAACAAAGAGGAAAAGAACCATACGGATTGTTATAGGCGCAAAGTTCAAAAGCCAGAATCTGTGATGGTTAGGGGGGTGTATTAATGCCTAAGGCATTGGTAACTTACCCATCTGTGAAGGCACCATTAATGCAGAAAGGTACATACAGGTCTTGGAGCAACATATGTTGCCATCCAAGCAACGTTATCATGGACGCCCCTGCTTATTTCAGCAAGACAATGCCAAGCCACGTGTTACAACTGTGAGGCTTCATTTTAAAAGAGTGTGGATACTAGACTGGCCTGCCTGTAGTCCAGACCTGTCTCCCATTGAAAATGTGTGGCGCAATTTGAAGCGTGAAATACCACAACAGAGACCCCGGACTATTGAACCAGATGACTATTTCAGTTCCCAAACGTTTACCGAGTGTTGTTAAAAGGAAAGGCCATGTAACACAATGGTAAAAATGCCCCTGTGCCAACTTTTTTGCAATATTTTGCTTCCATTAAATTCTAAGTTAATGATTATTTGCAAAAAAATTAAGTTTCTCTGTTCGAACATTAAGTATCTTGTCTTTGCAGTTTATTCAATTGAATATACATTGAAAAGGATTTGCAAATCATTGTATTCTGTTTTTATTTCTAAATTATACAACGTGCCAACTTCACTGTGTTCTGGTGATTTTTTCTTGAGGCGTTCCCAGGCCAGCCGGGAGACATAGTCTTCCCAACGTGTCCTGCGTCTTCTCCCTGGCCTCCTACCGGTTGGACGTGCCCGAAACACCTCCCGAGGGAGGCGTTCGGGTGGCATCCTGACCAGATTCCCGAACCACCTCATCTGTCTCCTCTCCATGTGGAGGAGCAGCGGCTTTACTTTGAGTTCCTCCCGGATGACAGAGCTTCTCATTGAGGAAACTCATTTCGGCCACTTGTACCCGTGATCTTGTACTTTCAGTCATAACCCAAAGCTCATGACCATAGGTGAGGATGGGAACGTAGATCGACCGGTAAATTGAGAGCTTTGCCTTCCGGCTCAGCTCCTTCTTCACCACAACGGATCGATACAGCGTCCGCATTACTGAAGACGCCGCACCGATCCGCCTGTCGACCTCACGATCCAGTTTTCCCTCACTCGTGAACAAGACCCCGAGGTACTTGAACTCCTACACTTGGGGCAAGATCTCCTACCCAAACCGGAGATGGCACTCCACCCTTTTCCGGGCGGGAACCATGGACTCCCACTTGGAAGTACTGATTCTCATCCCAGTCGCTTCACACTCGGCTGTTGACTAAAGTGCTATTACTAAAAACAATTCTTTTTACGGGGGAAAAATACAAATGTGTGTGTGTGTGTGTGTGTGTGTGTTTTTATGGCTATGCATATTGCACTATATATCGGCAAGATAACGGATCACCAACTCATTAGGTAACTGGTTGTGTTGTTGTACACTGCAAAAACTGAAATCTAAGTAGATGAAATATCTCAAATAAGGGTGATATTTGCTTATTTTCTGTGTGATGAGATCATTCTTCTCACTACGCAGATTTTATGTTAAGAGTGTTTTACTTGTTTTAAGGGTTTTGGTCCTAAATGATCTCAGTAAGATATTACAGCTTGTTTCCGACATTTTATGACCTATATTGAGTGCTTGAAACAATTTTTCTCCAAGTGTCCAAAACACACACAGGAAGGCGGGGAAGAAGAGGGTAAAAGGCGGCCAAAATGGTCAAAAGTCCCAATTGTGTCCAAAATACCTCCCCGAGTTCCAGTCCCACGAGTCCCGTGATGCGAAAAATGTCCAAAACGCAGTCAGCAAAGTCCCACGGGAAGTGGGGGAGAAAAGTGAGAAAAGTCGGCAAAAGTCCCCCAAAATTGTCAAAATACCCAAGTTCGAGTCCCACAAGTCCCGTCGCTGGCCCCACAAGTCCCGGGATGCCCAAATGTCCATAACACACCCAGCTGAGTCCCACGGGGAAGGGGGATAAAAGTTGGAAAACTCGACAAAAGTCCCACAAATTCTCAAAATACCTACCCAGGTTCGAGTCCCACAAGTCCCGTCGCTGGCCCCACAAGTCCCGGGATGCCCAAATGTCCATAACACACCCAGCTGAGTCCCACGGGGAAGGGGGATAAAAGTTGGAAAACTCGACATAAGTCCCACAAATTTTCAAAATACCTACCCAGGTTCGAGTCCCACAAGTCCCGTCGCTGGCCGCGCAAGTCCCGGGATGCCCAAAATGTCCATAACACACCCAGCTGAGTCCCACGGGGAAGGGGGATAAAAGTTGGAAAACTCGACAAAAGTCCCACAAATTTTGAAAAATACCTACCCAGGTTCGAGTCCCACAAGTCCCGTCGCTGGCCGCACAAGTCCCGGGATGCCCAAAATGTCCATAACACACCCAGCTGAGTCCCACGGGGAAGGGGGATAAAAGTTGGAAAACTCGACAAAAGTCCCACAAATTTTGAAAAATACCTACCCAGGTTCGAGTCCCACAAGTCCCGCCGCTGGCAGCACAAGTCCCGGGATGCCCAAAATGTCCATAACACACCCAGCTGAGTCCCACGGGGAAGGGGGATAAAAGTTGGAAAACTCCACAAAAGTCCCACAAATTCTCAAAATACCTACCCAGGTTCGAGTCCCACAAGTCCCGTCGCTGGCCGCACAAGTCCCGGGATGCCCAAATGTCCATAACACACCCAGCTGAGTCCCACGGGGAAGGGGGATAAAAGTTGGAAAACTCGACAAAAGTCCCACAAATTTTGAAAAATACCTACCCAGGTTCAAGTCCCACAAGTCCTGGGATGCCCAAAATGTCCATAACACACCCAGCTGAGTCCCATGGGGAGGGGGGATAAAAGTTGGAAAACTCCACAAAAGTCCCACAAATTCTCAAAATACCTACCCAGGTTCGAGTCCCACAAGTCCCGTCGGTGGCCGCGCAAGTCCCGGGATGCCCAAAATGTCCATAACACACCCAGCTGAGTCCCACGGGGAAGGGGGATAAAAGTCGGAAAACTCGACAAAAGATCCACAAATTTTCAAAATACCTACCCAGGTTGGAGTCCCACATGGAGTGCCACAAGTCTTAAGACCCAAACTCAAAACTCGGGTGGGATTTTTGAACATTTTACCGACTTTTCTCACTCTTCTCCCCGCCTTCCCGTGGGACTTTGCTGGGCGAGTTTTGGACATTTTTCCACAAGTCTTGAGACTTGTGGCACTCAAACCCGGGTGGGATTTTTGAACATTTTACTGACTTTTCTCACTTTTCTCCCTGCCTTCCCGTGGGACTTTGCTGTGGACGTTTTGGACATTAAGGGCATCATGGCCGACGGTGGGACTTGTGGGACTCCGACCTGGGTAAGTTTGAGACGGGACGGCGTAGCTCAGTGGTAGAGTGGCCGTGCGCAACCTGAGGGTCCCTGGTTCAATCCCCACCTAGTACCAACCTCGTCACGTCCGTTGTGTCCTGAGCAAGACACTTCACCCTTGCTCCTGATGGGTGCTGGTTGGCGCCTTGCATGGCAGCTCCCTCCATCAGTGTGTGAATGGGTAAATGTGGAAGTAGTGTCAAAGTGCTTTGAGTACCTTGAAGGTAGAAAAGCGCAATACAAGTACAACCCATTTATC
This sequence comes from Nerophis ophidion, assembly GCF_033978795.1. Taxonomy (NCBI): domain Eukaryota; kingdom Metazoa; phylum Chordata; class Actinopteri; order Syngnathiformes; family Syngnathidae; genus Nerophis; species Nerophis ophidion. The sequence continues at coordinate 14,222,339 of NC_084637.1, read as the reverse complement.
ATTTATTTTGAAAATTTTTGGGACTTTTGCCGAATTTTCCAACTTTTATCCCCCCTCCCCGTGGGACTCGACTGGGTGTGTTATGGACATTTTGGGCATCCCGGGACTTGGGCGGCCATACAAAAGATTTTATGTTCGAGTGTTTTACTTGTTTTAAAGGCCTACTGAAACCCACTACTACCGACCACGCAGTCTGATAGTTTATATATCAATGATGAAATATTAACATTGCATCACATGCCAATACGGCCGCTTTAGTTTACTAAATTGCAATTTAAAATTTCCCGCGAAGTATCCTGTTGAAAACTTAGCGGAATGATGAATCGTATGATGACGGTTGTAGCGGACATGTTCTTCCAGCACCGATCACGGCTAAAAGTCGTCTGCTTTAATCGCATAATTACACAGTATTCTGGACATCTGTGTTGCTGAATCTTTAGCAATTTGTTCAATTAATAACGGAGACTACAAAGAAGAAAGACGTTGGTGGAAAGCGGTGTATTGCGGCCAGCTGTAGCGAAACAAACACAGCCGGTGTTTCTTTGTTTACATTCCCTAAATATGACGGTGAAGCTTTAATATGGAACAGAGCAGTCAAGCGAACATGGTTCTCTACCACATGTCAACCTGCACGTTTCGGTGAGAAAATTGTGGTAATAGGTCGGCTCTTATCGTAGACATGGGCGGAGCTTGTGTCGTTCCTCCTGCAGCTGTCAAAGAGGCAGCTGCGACTCTCTTGTCTCCTCCGTGGCTTCCCTCAGAGACACTGGCGGTCACCACACCCGTCCGACTTTCAGGTACGAGTACGACTATATAATCTCACTAAAACACTAGTAACACAATACGCAGATAAGGGATTTTCCATAATTATCCTAGTAAATGTGTCTAATAACACCTGAATCGCTCCCACTGCCCTCTTTTTTTTTCTAGTCCATCACTCTCACTATCCTCATCCATGAATCTTTCATCCTCGCTCTAATTAATGGGGAAATCGGCGCTTTCTCGGTCCGAATCGCTCTTGCTGCTGGTGGCTATGATTGTAAACAATGTGAGGATGTGAGGAGCCCTACAACAAGTGACGTCACACGCACATCGTCTGCTACTTCCGGTACATTCAAGGCTTTTTATTAGCGACCAAAAGTGGGGATTTTTATTGTCGGTGTTCTCTACTAAATCCTATCATCAAAAATATGGCAATATCGCGAAATGATCAAGTATGACACATAAAATGGACCTGCTATCCCCGTTTAAATAAGAATATCTCATTTCAGTCGGCCTTTTAGGGTTTTGGTCCTAAATGATCTCAGTAAGATATTACAGCTTGTTGCTGATTTGATGACCTATATTGAGTAAAACATGCTTGAAACTAGAATATCAAGTGTTGCAAAGCTGTGTCATCAACACTCACAAAAGTAAAACTACTTTTTTAAAGTAATCCTTTCTTATTTCAGGCATGTAAAAAAAAATCATGACTTTGATACAAGTGTCTCATATTAAAACAGATGACAGCCAAATGGACTTTGCTGTTTTATTTTCAATGAAACAATAGAAAATACGTACTCATAGTAGTACAGTTGTTACTAGTGAGAATATACGTGTTTTAGGGTATTTTTGGTTCTATTGAGGTTAGCTAATTTTACTTGTTTTTGAAAGTCTTGACAAGCCACATTTTCTTGTTCTATTGGCAGATCATTTTGCTTAGTTCAAATAAAATACTCCTTCATTTTTGTATTATTTATTCTTGTTTTTGAACACTGACTTTTTGCATTGTGGCCTGCGCATGCATTAACAAGCGCATGTTTTTTCCCCTCCTCTCAAGCGATGGTAGGGCTGTTGAGGGCGGAGACCCAGACTCTTGTTAACTGCCTCAAGACCCTGACACCTTGCAGCAGCAACCTGACGCACACAATAGTTTGACAGACTGGCGGCAGGTGAGTCTGTTTATTTTCCTCCTCAAACTGCGGCAATTACAGATCACATTAGTAGAGTTTAAGTACTGGATGCATGACAATCACTATATTTTTATACGACCGTTATAGTATGCAGAAGGGTTAGTTTTGGAATAGGGAGTAGGCATACCGTTACGTTTAATTTTAAAGGCGTCTTGTAATTATTAATGACTTTGACTGACTCCTAACTCCTCCTTATTTAGCACCAATTTGCTCTGTTGTTCTTATCGGAGTAAGGAAAGTAATTTATGTTATGCAGTAATTATTATTTAAATATTATCTGACCAGATTACTATTATTTTTAAGTAACACATTTGTTATAATTTATTGTATGTGCACAATCCTGCACTTTATTTCCCCCCCGTTATTTCCGTATGCCCAAATAGCGGATGGACGAGAGTAGGAAAAGGAAATACACTGCAAAAACTGAAATGTAAATAAGATTAAATATCTCAAATAAGGGTGATATTTGTTTATTTTCTGTCTGATAAGATAATTCTTCTCATTAAGCAGATTTTATGTTAGTGTTTTAAATTTTTTAAGGGTTTTGGTCCTAAATCAGTGGCCTAGTGGTTAGAGTGTCCGCCCTGCGATCGGTAGGTCGTGAGTTTAAATCCCGGCCGAGAAATACCAAAGACTATAAAAATGGGACCCATTACCTCCCTGTTTGGCACTCAGCATTAAGGGTTGGAATTGGGGGTTAAATCACCATAAATGATTCCCGGGCGCGACACCGCTGCTGCCCACTGCTCCCCTCACCTCCCAGGGGGTGATCAAGGGTGATGGGTCAAATGCAGAGAATAATTTCAATCATTGGTACTTTAACTTTACTTTTAACTTAAATGATCTCAGTAAGATATTACAGCTTGTTGCTGAGATTTTATGACCTATGTTGAGTAAAACATGCTTGAAACTAGAATATCAACTGTTGCAAAGCTGTGTCATCAACACTCACAAGTATAAAAAAAACTTTTTTAAAGTAATAATTTCTTATTTCAAGCATTGAAGAAAAAAAAATCATGACTTTGACACAATTGTGTCTCATATTAAAACAGATGATAGCCAAATGGAATTTGCTGTTTTATTTTCAATGAAACAATAGAAAACACGTACTCATAGTAGTACAGTTGTTATTAGTGAGAATATACTTATTTTAAGGTATTTTTGGGTTCATTGAGGTTAGCTGATTTTACTTGTTTTGGAAAGTCTTGACAAGCCAAATGTTCTTGTTCTATTGGCAGATAATTTTGCTTAGTTCAAATAAAATACCCTTCATTTTTGTATTTTTTATTCTTGTTTTCAAACACTGACTTTTTTTCAGCGTAGATAGCGCAGGAGGCGAATAAGATATGTTTGGATGTGTTGCTGTGTCGTGGCGCTTGAATTAAGTACTTAAAACTGCCTTTGGTCACTATTACGCGTCGTAAAATGAATTTTTGTGCACAGGACCTTAGTGGGGCTTAGGCACCTGGGCCCTCATGTACAGAGCTTGCGTACGCACAAAAACCTGCCGTATGACATTTTTAAACCGCCATAAAAAAGGGTGGGGATACTTTACTTACACAAATAAGTGATACTTGGTAACAGTTTACTTAAAGAAGTGCCAACTTTTACACCTCAGATTGTTTGATGTTCATAAAGATTTCAGTCCAAGGCAGGCGTGGTTTCACAAAATAAAGAAAACTATGGGAGCCACAAGACTATTTTGAAATTTAAAATGAAATAACACAGCGTACAAAGTTTTTTTTTGCTTTGTGCTATGTATAAACCAGGGGTCTCAGACACGCGGCCCGCACCTTAGTATGAACATTTAATATTAGTGCGGCCCGCAAGTTTTATTTCAATCCCGCTTGACAACATCACATTTGCCAACCCTCTCAATTTTTCCGGGAGACTACCGAGTTTCAGAGCAACCATTCTCTCGACTGTCTGCTGGTTTTCACCCAGAAACCAATAATAAGGGTGTGCTATGATGACAATGCATTAAGCGCCCTCTACAACCGTAATAAACAGCCTACCAGCCCATTCACATGTTGTATGAGGCTTCTGCAGACACACATAAGCGACTGCAAGGCATACTTGGTCAACAGTCATACAGGTTACACTGAGGGTTGTGACCTAAACCACTTTAGCACTCTTACTAATATGCGCCACACTGTGAAACCACACCAAACAAGAATGACAAACACATTTCGGGAGAACATCTGCACTGTAACACAACATAATCACAACAGAACAAATACCCAGAATCCCATGTATCCCAAACTCTTCCAGGGTACATTATACCCCCCCGCTACCACCAAACCCCACTTCCCTCAACCCCGCCCAGTAGTGGTAATGGGGGTGTATAATTTAGTCAGGGATGCATGGGGTTCTGGGTATTTGTTCTGTTGTGTTTATTTTGTGTTACAGTGCGAATGTTCTCCCGGAATGTGTTTGTCATTCTTGTTTGGTGTGGGTTCACAGTGTGGCGCATATTAGTAAGAGTGTTAAAGTTGTTTATATCACAACCCTCCGTGTAACCTGTATGACTGTTGAACAACGTTGAGTCAGCAGCCGCACAGTAGATGAGGCGGCTGGGCAGTCAGATAGCATAGTATTACAGGAGACGCGACAAAATGGTCGAGAGGACGTTTAAAGCATTGCCCTCAATATTGTTGTCCGGATGAAAATCTGAAAATGTTATCCTGGGGAGATTTCTGGGAGAGGCACTGAAATCCGGAAAACCTCCCGGAAAAATGATGAGGTCGGCAAGTATACAGCTGAGCCACATCAGAGTGATCCAAGAGCCGCATGCGGCTCAGGAGCCGCGGGTTGCCAACCCCTGGTCTAAGGTGACCGAGAGACACTTTGAGTGGTGTCATCGCTCGGTATGAGGAATTTGTGGAACTAATTAAAATAATTTGATATGTAGTGAAATTATCAATATAGCGGAATGGAAAGGAACTTCATGTTCCTTACGCTTAAAGTGCCAGTTAAGTGGAAAAACACGTTCCCTCTATAATGAAGCTATTATCATATATATATATATATATATATGATTTATGACACCAAAAAAATTCCAAAGTTTGCAAAAAAATAGGTATGATCAAAATGCTATCAATCTCACGGAGATTCCCGAGCTATTGTTAGAGGTAATGAGGACTCTAGTCGAAAGATTCGCGACGTTGCAATAGCAGCCACGGATCCCTTCCCCATCAACAACAATGCTAATCATGCAGACTTTGAACCAAGGATTTCTTTGGGGAAAATTATGATCCAGAACCTTTATATTTTGGAGCCCGAACACAGAGGATGAGCAGTAAGTTTTAGAAGCCCAGTGTTAAACGGATGCAGCTTTATTGTAGCACTATATATCTACAAAACCATTCTTTGTATCACTCCATCTAATCTATCTTGTCTTTTAACAAAAAAACAAGGATGTCACAATCTGCGTTCAATGAATGTTCTTCAATTTGTCATCCCCAAAGTAAGACCTGAACTGGGCAAGAAAGCATTTAAGTTTTCGGCACCGAAGGCTTGGAATAACCTACAATCAAATATTCAACTTCACACCCTTGTTACTTTGAATGAGTTTAACGCTTCTGTGAAAGGATTGCAGTCTACCTTGTCTGTATGCACATGTGTGATGTGAGCAAGTTTTAATGTTGTAAATGTGATGTTTTATGTGTTGTTTACTGTTTTTATTGTAACCTTGCTGCTGCCGTCTTGGCCAGGTCTTCCTTGGAAAAGAGATCTTTGATCTCAACGGGATTTTACCTGGTTAAAAAAACGGCTAAGTAAAAAAAATATAGCATCAGTAGCATTGCTAGGTTAAACATAAAAATTAATCATAACAAACCATAATACAACACTTACCGTATAATTTTCGTTCTTGCTGTTACAATGCCTACGACCAGGTGAGAGATGTTAAAATTTACTTTTAACAGGTTGAGGACAAAGCAGGAGCAGCCGCCGGCTCAGTGTGTCAACAATAGTAGCCTAAGTTAGCATTAGCTGAATGCTAATAATGCGCCGCTAAAATAGGCCATCTGCGTTGGCGCGTATTTTAACAGTATCACTCAAATGAGGTTAATATTCAGGTCATGACATGTAAATGGAGTATTGTTGGCAGTTTCTGGATATTCCCTTTTGGCGCCTATCTCAGCTACAATCGGGCGGAAGGCGGGGTACACCCTGGACAAGTCGCCACCTCATCGCAGGGCCAACACAGATAGACAGACAGCATTCACACTCACATTCACACACTAGGGCCAATTTAGTGTTGCCAATCAACCTATCCCCAGGTGCATGTCTTTGGAAGTGGGAGGAAGCCGGAGTACCCGGAGGGAACCCACGCATTCACGGGGAGAACATGCAAACTCCACACAGAAAGATCCCGAGCCTGGATTTGAACCCAGGACTGCAGGACCTTCGTATTGTGAGGCAGACGCACAAACCCCTCTTCCACCGTGAAGCCTTTCTGGATGTTATATATGAGTATGATGGGCACAATAGAGGCCCTTTGATCCGTTGACTCAATTGTTAGCTATGTATTCACAATTTTGAATGCATTAAAAAATGCCAAGCATTTGTGAATAATAAACAGCACATGTCTTTCCAATTTTTGCGTATTTCCAGTATGACTTGTCTGACAGGATTGTCAGAGCGTCGAAGCGTTACTACAAGCGTCCATGCAAATTGACGTATGTCAAGCCTTTATTCAATATCATTTTGATGATCATGGCTTAGTTTCTGAAATTTCAATTTAAGGTTTTCATAAGCTGTAAGCAGTAAACATCAACTTTATATCAAAATAAGTTTTGAAATATCTCATGTTGCAGGTTAAAGGCCTACTGAAACCCACTACTAACGACCACGCAGTCTGATAGTTTATATATCAATGATGAAATATTAACATTGCAACACATGCCAATACGGTCGGTTTAGTTTACTAAATTACAATTTTAAATTTCCCGCAGAGTTTCGAGTTGAAAACGTCGCGGAATGATGATGCGTGTTTGTGACGTTATTGGTTGGAGGGCACTTGTTAGCCCAGCACCACTTGCGGCTAAAAGTCGTCTCTTTTCATCGCATATTTACACAGTATTTTGGACATCTGTGTTGCTGAAATTTTTTGCAATTTGTTCAATTAATAATGGAGACTATAAAGAAGAATGCTGTTGGTGGAAAGCGGTGGATTGCAGCTGCCTTTAGCACCGAGACACAGCCGGTGTTTCTTTGTTGTGAAGCTTTAACACAGAGCGGTCAAGCGAACATGTTTCTCTACGTCAACCAGCAAGTTTTTGGATGGGAAAATTGTGATATTAAGTCAGCTCTTACCGGAGACTTCAGTGGATTATGGGACTTCCTCCTGTAGCTGTCAAAAAGGCATTGGTGATCTTGGCTCCTCCATTGGCTTCTTTGAGAGACACTGGCGTTCACCGCAGCCCTCCGACTTTCAGGTATGACTTTAGAATCTCACTAAAACACTATTAAAATAATAAGCAGATCAGGAATTTTCCAGAATTATCTTTGTAAATGTGTCTAATTACATCTGAAACGCTACCAATGCCGCCGTCGCTTTTTTTTTTTTTTTTTAAGTGCCTCACTTTAACTTTCCCCATCCACAAATCCTTCATCTTCGCTCAAAATTATGGGGAAATTGTCGCTTTCTCGGTTCGAATAACTCTTGCTGCTGGAGGCCATGATTGTAAACAATGTGAGGATGTGAGGAGCCCTAAAACCCGTGACGTCACGCGAACATCGTCTGCTACTTCCGGTAAAGGCAAGGCTTTTTTATTAGCGACCAAAAGTTGCGAACTTTGTCGTCGATGTTCTCTACTAAATCCTTTCAGCAAAAATATGGCAATATCGCGAAATGATCAAGTATGACACATAGAAGGGACCTGCTATCCCCTTTTAAATAAGAAAATCTCATTTCAGTAGGCCTTTAAAACACTGGTCTTATATTCTTAATGCATTCAACAACACCAGACAGAACATAGAGTTCATCAATTCTGACAACAAACAGGCAAATTATTTAGCGACAGTTTTGCTGTTCTACAAAATAGACAAGGTCAGCAGTTTTGTTTCAGTTAAAATCTTATTGAGATGAAAGTGTGCCTAGAGTAGAGCTAAGTCTATGACAGTCTGGTGAAGCACACATATTTGTATATTATCAGTGTGATGCAGCTTATGCTTCAACTCAGTCATAAAGCAATGAAAGGAAATGTGTGTACTGTAATTTAATAACAAAATATATTTAATTTGATCATTTGAGTTTGTAGTTATTACTATGTAAATTGAAAACATTCTGCTGCAATTCATATCTTTATCTATAAGTGGGTTAGGGTATTAAGAGTTTATGTGTGTGTGTGTACATATATATATATATATATATATATATATATATATACATATGTGTGTATATGTATATATATATATATACATATATGTATATATTAAGGGTGTAACGGTATGTGTATTTGTATTGAACCGTTTCGGTACGGGGGTTTCGGTTCGGTGCGGAGGAATACCGAACGAGTTCAACACGTACATATGAAGTAGCCGCCTATGCTAAAGTCTTAACAAGCTGCTCCGCTCCATTCTGTCTCTGTCTGTACACAGCACCCTGCATTGTCCCGCCCACACAACCATCTGATTGGTTACATACAAAGCCAATCAGCAATGCGTATTTAGAGCGCATGTCGTCAGGGCTTCAGTGTCGATGTCGAGCAGAACGGTCTTTAACAGGGGAGCAACTTACTCTCCCCAAATTATATTCCAAGTCAACTACTTTCTAAACATCACTATGAGCCCGTTGACCTTCTAGAAACAAACTGCAGCTCAGCTCACTCGCAGTCCTGGCTTTAGGTGAAGGCTAGTTAGCTTTTAGCGAAACGTTAACTCATTTTGCGGTGTGTGTGTGTGTTACGGACGGTGTTGATTAAGGTGTGTTGAGGTGTGTGCGTGTGTTACGGACAGTGTTGATTAAGGTGTGTTGAGGTGTGTGCGTGTGTTACGGACAGTGTTGATTAAGGTGTGTTGAAGCAGCAAAAAAGGACATTATATTAAATGAGGAGTTTCTGTCTCTGATAGTGTATAACATAATTGAAGTGCATCATAAAGTCTACATAAACTCCATGGTGGTCAGGGATGAATTTTCAGCAATAGTTACATGAATCATTAGTAATGTAGCAGCCTAGTTTTGAATGGCAGGGTCTATGCCATCACATGTTGATAAAAATATAACATTTACATAATAAAAATCAAATACAGGCTTCCCCAATGCTGTAATAAATGAAGCATGATGAGTTGACTTGAAACTGTTTAATGTTGCACTTTTTATATGTAGAAGAAAAGTTGTGTCATTTTATTTCATCCAAGCAACAACTTGAGGCAGTTTAATGTGGATTAACGTGGGCAGAATTATTATAGTGTTCCCAATGTTAAAAGGATCAAGCCATTGTTTACAAATTTGGCAAATAAATACCCCAAAAATGTATATTTTGTTGTTTTCTTACTGTACCGAAAATGAACCGAACCGTGACCTCTAAACCGAGGTACGTACCGAACCGAAATTTTTGTGTACCGTTACACCCCTAGTATATATATATATATATATATATATATATATATATATATATATATATATATATATATATATATATATATATATATATATATATATATATATGTGTGTGTGTGTATGTATGTATATAAATATACGGTGTGGCGAAGTTGGTAGAGTGGCTGTGCCAGCAATCTAAAGGTTACTGGTACAATTCCCACCTTCTACCATCCTAGTCACGTCCGTTGTGTCCTTGGGGAAGACACTTCACCCTTGCTCCTGATGGGTCCTGGTTAGGGCCTCGCATGGCATCTCCCGCCATCAATGTGTGAATGTGTGTGTGAATGGGTGAATGTGGAAATACTGTCAAAGCGCTTTGGGCTCCTTAAAGAGGGGTAAAAAAGTGCTATACAAGTACATTTACCATTTAATTTATGTTATATATATATATATATATCTGTATATATATATATATATAGATATATATATATATCTATATATATATATATATATATATATATATATATATATATATACAAACCCCGTTTCCATATGAGTTGGGAAATTGTGTTAGATGTAAATATAAACAGAATACAATGATTTCCAAATCATTTTCAACCCATATTCAGTTGAATGCACTACAAAGACAATATATTTGATGTTCAAACTCATAAACTTTATTTTTCTTTAGCCTATAATCATTAACTTAGAATTTCATGGCTGTATCACGTGCCAAAGTAGTTGGGAAAGGGCATGTTCACCACTGTGTTACATCACCTTCTCTTTGAACAACACTCAATAAACGTTTGGGAACTGAGGAAACTAATTGTTGAAGCTTTGAAAGTGGAATTCTTTCCCATTCTTGTTTTATGTAGAGCTTCAGTCTTTCAACAGTCCGGGGTTTTGTTGTCGCTTCATAATGCGCCACACATTTTCGATGGAGGACATGTCTGGACTGCAGGAGGGCCAGGAAAGTACCCGCACTCTTACTGCGAAACCACGCTGTTGTAACACGTGGCTTGGCATTGTCTTGCTGAAATAAGCAGGGGCGTCCATGATAACATTGCTTGGATGGCAACATATGTTGCTCCAAAACCTGTATGGACCATTCAGCATTAATGGTGCCTTCACAGATGTGTAAGTTACCCATGCCTTGGGTACTAATACACCCCCATACCATCACAGATGCTGGCTTTTGAACTTCGCGCCTATAACAATCCGGATGGTTACCGTATTTCCTTGAATTGCAGCCGGGGCGCTAATTAATTTAAAACCTCTTCTCACTCTGGCACTTACCAAAAGTATGCAGCAAAAATTTGAGTGTGATTTAAGCTTGGACCTTAAATCCTACTGTATAGCTCTTAAACTTCTTCCCTTAATGCGATTTCAAATTACCGGTATTGAAATCAGCCTCCTCCATTTTGAAATTGATGACAGGGGAAGTGTCACTCGTGACGTCACAAGTTTGACCAGGCGGTAATACTAAGCATGCACTAATTATTTTGGGAAGCGAGTTTGACAGTAATCCAAGGCAGGCGCATACTATATATGTCCAGCGGCAATTCAAGGAATTACCGTATTTTCCTCTTTGTTCAGGAGGACACTACGTTCACAGTTTCCAAATATAATTTTAAATGTGGACTCGTCAAACCACAGAACACCTTTCCACTTTGCATCAGTCCATCTTAGATGAGCTCGGGCCCAGCCAAGCCGGCGGCGTTCCTTGGTGTTGTTGATAAATGGGTTTTGCTTTGCATAGCAATGTTTTAACTTGCACTTACAGATGTAGCGACCAACTGTAGTTACTGACAGTAGTTTTATGAAGTGTTCCTGAGCCCATGTAGTGAAATCCTTTACACACTGATGTCTGTTTTTGATGCAGTACCGCCTGAAGGATCAAAAGTCCGTAATATCATTGCTTACGTGCAGTGATTTCTCCAGATTCTCTGAACGTTTTGATGATTTTACGGACCGTAGATGGTAAAATCCCTAAATTCCTTGCAATAGTTCGTTGAGAAATGTTGTTCTAAAACTGTTCGACAATTTGCTTACAAATTGGTGACCCTCGCCCCATCCTTGTTTGTGAATAACTTAGCATTTCATGGAAGCTGCTTTTATACCCAATCATGGCACCCACCTGTTCCCAATTAGCCTGCACACCTGTGGGATGTTCCATATAAGTGTTTGGTGGGCATTCCTCAACTTTAGCAGTATTTATTGCCACCTTTCCCAACTTCTTTGTCACGTGTTGCTGGCATCAAATTCTAAAGTTAATGATTGTTTGCAACAAAAAAAAAGTTTATCAGTTTGAACATCAAAAATGTTTTCTTTGTAGCATATTCAACTGAATATGGGTTGAAAATAATTTGCAAATCATTGTATTTTGTTTATATTTACATCTAACACAATTTCCCAACTCATATGGAAATGGGGTTTGTATATATATATATATATATATATATATATATATATATGTGTGTATATATATATATATATTTTATATATATATATATATATATATATATATATATATATATATATATATATATATATATATATATATATATATATATGGGATGTCCTCTAGTCTGCCCATAAAACCCAATTAATAATCATTCAAAAAACACTTGAACCCATATTAGTTGTATTATTTTAAAAGTGCTAACTTTTAATAGCGCCGCCGTGATCACATGGATGTTGTGCCTTTTTTTCCCTCCCCCATTGATTGTCACACACACACTAAGTGTGGTGAAATGTGTCCTCTGCATTTGACCCATCCCCTTGTTCACCCCCTGGGAGGTGAGAGGAGCAGTGAGCAGCAGCGTGGGCCGCGCTCAGGAATCATTTGGTGATCTAACCCCCAATTCCAACCCTTGATGCTGAGTGCCAAACAGGGAGGTCCCATTTTTTTGTAGTCTTTGGTATGACTCGGCTGGGGTTTGAACTCACAGCCTGACATGTTTGACTGATGAGCCGTTTTATTGCTCGTCAAACTTGATTGTAAACCATAAATAATGCATGTCACCTGGATTGTGAAAGTACGCGAACATACTCTGACAAATTAGTACACTTTGACAGGAAATTCAGGTTTGATTGATTGATTGATTCATTGAAACTTTTATTAGTAGATTGCACAGTTCAGTACATATTCCGTACATTTGACTACTAAATGGTAACACATGACTAAGTTTTTCAACTTGTTTAAGTCGGGGTCCACTTTAATCAATTCATGGTAAGGTTCGGAAATTGTGAGAACGGCACTAAAATACGCCTGGTTCCCACCCCCTTTTCTTCGGGAGGATTCTGAGTCAGTCTTCATCTAAATAGGAATATACTGTATGAACTTCCTAGCAGTCGGCATCCTAATGACAGCAGACCTTTTACAGTAAATTATGTTTTATTATGTCTGTTGGCTCTCATAAAGTCTGCAGTGAGTATTAATCAGTGATGTTAAAAAAAAAAATAAAGCAAATGCTATGGTGCGTTTTTTTAAATTAACGCGTTACATATGCTTAAAATGATCTTATTTCGTTGTTACGACCCGGTCAGTGGTTCTTAAATGGGGGTACGCATACCCCGGGGGGTACTTGAAGGTATGCCAAGGGATACGTGAGAATTTTAAAAAATATTCTAAAAATAGCAACAAGTCAAAAATTATTTATAAATATATTTATTGAATAATACTTCAACAAATATGAATGTAAGTTCATAAACTGTGAAAAGAAATGCAACAATGCAATATTCAGTGTTGACAGCGAGATTTTTTGTGGACAATTTCCATAAATATTGTTTATGTTAAAAATATTATTTTTTTGTGAAGAATTGTGTAGAATTAAGTTCATGAATCCAGATAAATCTCTATTACAATCCCCAAAGAGGGCACTTTAAGTTGATGATTACTTCTATGTGTAGAAATCTTTATTTATAATTGAATCACTTGTTTATTTTTCAACAAGTTTTTAGTTACTTTTATATCTTTTTTCCAAATAGTTCACGAAAGACCACTACAAATTAGCAATATTTTGCACTGTTATACAATTTAATAAATCAGAAACTGATGACATAGTGCTGTATTTTACTTCTTTATCTCTTTTTTTCAACCAAAAATGCTTTGCCCTGATTAGGGGGTACTTGAATTAAAAAAAATGTTCACGGGGTACATTACTGAAAAAAGGTTGCGAACCACTGACCAATAAGGGACCGAGGCACAACATAAAAGACAAAAAAACTGGCAACCAAAATAAGCAAATGTTTATTATTACACAATATTCAGTGTTTTATCGTTCATAGAAAAGTGTAAAATTCCATACAATTTTTTAAGGGGGTCTGTCATAACGGCTTCACGGTGGCAGAGGGGTTAGTGCGTCTGCCTCACAATATGAAGTTCCTGCAGTCCTGGGTTCAAATCCAGGCTCGGGGTCTTTTCTGTGTGGAGTTTGCATGTTCTGCCCGTGAATGCGTGGGTTCCCTCCGGGTACTCCGGCTTCCTCCCACCTCCAAAGACATGCACCTGGGGATAGGTTGATTGGCAACACTAAATTGGCCCTAGTGTGTGAATGTGAGTGTGAATGTTGTCTGTCTATCTGTGTTGGCCCTGCGATGAGGTGGCAACTTGTGTAGGGTGTACCCCGCCTTCCGCCCAATTGTAGCTGAGATAGGCTCCAGCTCCCTCCGCGACCCCAAAAGGGAATAAGCGGTAGAAAATGGATGGATGGTTGGGTCTGTCATAACATTTTTAGCATTCAATCAGACATTTTTGTGAGGTTTTGTATTAGTGTTCCTAAAAATAGATATACTGGCCCCCAGACACCTTTTTTTTCTCTAAATTTGGCCCCCTGAGTCAAAATAATTGCCCCGGCCTGATCTAAAGGAGTGACTGTTCAGCAGCTACGTGAGTTGTTTTTGTTCCAAAAATTAAAAAAATGTCTACCTGAGAAAATTGTTGTCCAACTGAATGAACAAAAAAAAAACTGGCTATTAAAAATAAACAACACGGCCTCAAACAAACACAAAAACCACAGTCACATTGGGTGAGCTGAACTTCAGGGTAAACTAAGGCCAAAATAACCAACAAAACAACTTACCACTTGTCAGAGTTATTTGTTGACGAACCCCAAGATGCAGAGATGGAGGCAGGCATGGAGTGAGCAAACATGATTTTAATATAAATACTAAGACAAAACCAAACAAAGGGTTCAAACCAAAAGCGCGCACGTGGGCGGATAAAAAACAAAAGGCCTTTAGCATAGAAGCTAACAAGAAACAAAAAGGAACTTTAGCATGGAAGCTAGAGGGTAACAAATAGAAAAACTGGAAATAGCTATGGCTAACAAAAACAGCTTAGCGCTACGACGACCAGGACAAGATGTAGCACGACAGGTAATAGCTGAAATGATGCCAGACACGACAGGTAGCAAAGACCCAAGAGTGACATGAGGCAACAACAATACAAATGACAATACAATGATCCAACAACTGACACAAGACAAAAGGAGGTACAAATAGGAGCCGGCTGATTGGCAACAGGTGTGGCCAGATGCCAATCAGCCGCAGCTGAAGGGGAACACAGTACTCAGGGAACAAGACAGGAAGCTGACAAAATAAGAGCACTAGACAGGAACTAAGGACAGGAAATAAACACACTGAAGAGGAACACAGCACTCAGGGAACAAGACAGGAAGCTGACAAATTAAGAGCACTTGACAGGAACTAAAAGACAGGAAATACTAAACACAGGAAACAGACAAATGCAGAGAAAAAACTAAAACAGACAAACTGTCAGGGGCAAGCCTGACACCACTCAACCCAGTCCCTGTTCTGGGAAGAAAAATAACAAACAAAAATACATGCTTCTAAACTCACTAACTGACTGAAAAACAGGAGAAAAATGTGTAAAAGTAAATAGCAATAAGTATCAGTGACTTTGACTGACTCCTAACTCCTCCTTATTTAGCACCAATTTGCTTTGTTATGAAAGTCATTTATGTTATGCCATACTTGCCAACCCTCCCGGATTTTCCTGGAGAAAACCTCCCGGGTCAAATTTTCTCCGAAAATCTCCCAAAATTCAGGCGGAGCTGAAGGCCACGCCCCCTCCAGCTCCATGCGGACCATCACGTCCGCTTTCCCACAATATAAACAGTTATAACTGTAAAATGATCGAGGGCGTGTTCCTGGTTTCTTATTTGGGTTTATTGTTAGGCAGTTTCGTTAACGTCCTCCCAGCGCGCTAACAACACACAACAACAGCAGTCACGTTTTCGTCTATCATAAAGGATTTTGTCTGCCGTAAAC
This sequence comes from Nerophis ophidion, assembly GCF_033978795.1. Classification (NCBI taxonomy): domain Eukaryota; kingdom Metazoa; phylum Chordata; class Actinopteri; order Syngnathiformes; family Syngnathidae; genus Nerophis; species Nerophis ophidion. The sequence continues at coordinate 14,206,544 of NC_084637.1, read as the reverse complement.
AGCAATGTCGTGACACTCTTAAACATCTACTTACATGCATATGTGACAATAACATCTACGGCAGGGGTCACCGACCTTTTTGAAACCAAAAGCTACTTCTTGGGTACTGATTAATGCGAAGGGCTACCAGTTTGATACACACTTAAATAAATTGCCAGAAATAGCCAATTTGCTCAATTTACCTTTAACTCTGTTATTATTAATAATTAATGATATTTATTTTTTTGGAAACACTGATCATCTTAATGATTTCTCACAATAATTATATATTTTTGATGTCATGCTTTAAATAGGTTAAAATCCAATCTGCACTTTTCTAGCTGTAAATATACTCCTCCCCTCTTAACCACGCCCCCTGGCCCCCACCTCCCAAAATCGGAGGTCTCAAGGTTGGCAAGTATGTGTTATGCTGTAATTATTGTTAAAATATTATCTGACCAGATTACTCTTATTTTGAAGTAACACATTTGTTATAATCTGTTTTATGTGCAGGATGGACGAGAGTAGGAAAAAGAAATCGAGAGCGCAGGAGGCAAACAAGATGTGTTTGGATGTGTTGCCGTGTCGTGGCGCTTGAATTAAGTGCTTAAACCTGCCTTTGGTCACTATTACGCGTCGTAAAATTATATTTTGTGCACAGAACCTTAGTGGGGCTTAGGCACCTGGGCCCTCATGTACACAGCTTGCGTATGTAAAAAAAAAACCTGCCACATGACATTTTTAAACATCCAAAAAAGGAATACTTTACATAAACAAATAAGTTATACTGGGTAACAGTTTACTTTAAAAAGTGCTAACTTTTACCCCTCAGATTGTTTGATGTTCATAAAGATGTGACTTAAGGTGACCGAGAGACACTTTGAGTGGTACCATCGGTTGATAAGAGGAATTTGTGGAACTAATTAAAATGATACGATATGTAGTGAATTAAAATTATTAATATAGCGGAATGGAAAGGAACTTCATGGTCATTACGCTTAAAATGCCAGTAGAGTGGACAAACATGTTCCCTCTACATTGAAGCTATTATCATATATATATGATTTATGACACCAAAAAATTTCCAAAGTTTGCAAATAAATAGGTATGATCAAAATGGTATCAATCTCACGGAGATTCCCGAGCTACTGTTAGAGGTAATGAAGAATCTAGTCAAGTGATCCGTGACGTTGCGATAGGAGCCACAGATCCCTTCCCCATCAACAACAATGCTAATCATGCACACTTAGTGAGAACCAACGATTACTTTGGGGAAAATTATGATCCAGAACCTTATATTTTGGAGCCCAAATACAGAAGATGAGCAGTAGGTTTTAGAAGCCCAGTGCTAAAAGGATGCAGCTTTATTGTAACACTATAGCATGAGTAGCATTGCTAGGTTAGACATAAAAACTAACCATAACAAACCATAATAAAACACTTACTGTATAATTTTCGCTCTTGCTGTTGTGCCGACAGATTGGATGCTCACATAATCCAGTCTAAATGTCTACACCCAGGTTGAGAGATGCATGAATTATTATCTAGCATTTACCTTTAACAAGATGAAGACGAGGAAGGAGCAGCCGCCGGCTCGGTGTGTCAACAATTAAATTGAATTGAATTGAAGTATTTATTTCAAACTTGCATAGTACAACAACACATACACAAGTCCGCTGATTTTCGCCCTTCAGCATTAATACGGACGTGCTATGAAGGCGCTGACTTTACCACCCTCTACAACATGTACACATTTCTTGCACAGCCCAGTCATGAGTCGTATGTGGCTTCCATGGACACACTTAGACGACTGCGACGCATACTTGAACAACAGCCATACAGGTTACACTGAGAGTTGCGATATAAACAGGTTTTCCACTCTTAGTGAACCCACACCAAACAAGAATGACAAACACATTTCTGGAGAACATCCTCACTGTAAGACAACATAAACAAAACAGAACAAATACCCAGGATCCCATGCATCCTTAACTCTTCCGGGCTACATTATACACCCCACGCTAGCAACAAATCCCCCCCACCCTTTTCCGTGCGTCAGTTGAGGTGGGTGGGGTTGGCGGGGCGGGGTTTCGTGCTACCGGGGGTGCAAATAGTTAGGGATGCATGGGATTCTGGGTATTTGTTCTGTTGTGTTTATGTTGTGTTACAATGCGGATTTTTTCCCAAAATGTGTTTGTCATTCTTGTTTGGTGTGGGTTCACAGTGTGGCACATATTTGTAAGAGTGTTAAAGTTGTTTATATCACAACTCTCAGTGTAACCTGTATGGCCGTTGACCAAGAATGCCTTGCAGTCACTGTCGTGTATCAACAGAAGCTGCATACTACATGTGACCGGCTGGCACGCTGATAGCCCTGTGTAAAAGCGGGCGCGATGACATGTGTTAAAGGACTGTTAAAGTTTTGCCATCAGAGCATGCCCTCATTATTATTGACTAGGTGAAAAATCGGAGAATGTTGACTGCGAGTGATTTCCGAGAGAGACACTAACCTACAGAAAACTCTCGCAGCTGAGCCACATTACAGTGATCAAAGAGCCGCGTGCGGCTCCGGAGCCGCGGGTTGCCGACCCCTGCCCTAGAGTATGTTAATTAATAATTATTATTTCACACCATGTACAGTACAACATGATATTTTGTTTGCTTACATTTTGTCATTTAAAGTTTGTTCACTTCCTGTTCAAAAAACCAAAATACAAAAATTAGCTAATATGAGTAAAAAACAAATAAATAAACGCACAGTATACAGAAACTTTACAGCTTGTTCAATGGTAAAGGAAAATATGAAATAAAGATCTTTAAAAAAAAAAAATACATTGGACTAAATCAAAAAACATTGAAGATATACAGGACAAGGGGTAGAAAATGGATGGATGGATGGATGATAAGAATACAAACTTTTGTAAATGAGAAATATAAACTAGAATAAGTTGTAGTAAGTGAAGCTATTAGACATTAATTAATAAGTAAACAGATAATGGAGTAAAGATTTTAAAGGAAATACATTAATCACAAATAAATGGTGAATATAGATTATCCATCAATGAAGGCAATAACGGGCATAGAAAAGGAAGAAGTAAAAATGTTGAAAATAAAGTAAAACATCAATAAAAAGTAATATAATATTATAGAATTATTATTGAGGCGACTTGTCCAGAGTGTACTCCGCCTTCCGCCCGATTGTAGCTGAGATAGGCACCAGCGCCCCCCGCGACCCCAAAGGGAATAAGCGGTAGAAAATGGATGGATGGATGGAATTATTATTGGTCAATTGTAAATGAATTAGTGAGAATAAGTACAGATATAAAATAAATAAATATTGGATCGTGAGCGGACGCTGTATCGATCCGTTGTGGTGAAGAAAGAGCTGAACCGGAAGGCAAAGCTCTTAATTTACCGGTCGATCTACGTTCCCATCCTCCCCTATGGTCATGACCTTTGGGTCATGACCGAAAGGACAAGATCACGGGTACAAGCGGCCGAAATGAGCTTGTAGAGATAGGGTGAGAAGCTCAGAAATCCGGAAGGAGCTCAAAGTAAAGCCTCTACTCCTCCACATCAAGAGGAGCCAGATGAGGTGGTTCGGGCATCTGGTCAGGATGCCGCCCGAACGCCTCATCTGGCTCCTATTGATGCCACCTGAACGCCTCCATAGGGAGGTGTTTCGGGCACGTCCGACCGGTAGGAGGCCATGGGGAAGACCCAGGACACGTTGGGAAGACTATCTTTCCCGGCTAGCCTGGGAACGCCTCGGGATCCCCCGGAAGAAGCTGGACTTCCCTGCTTAGGCTACTGCCCCGCGACCCGACCTCGGATAAGCGGAAGAAGATGGATGAATGGATGGATGGATGGATGGATGGATAAAGATTGGAGTAAAGATTTTGACTGAAAGGCACCATTTTTAAATAAACTCTGGACAGAGATTAAGCAATCATTTATCAGTAAAGATCAATGAATGAAATATATTTATTGATTTTATGAAATGTAAATTTTACATGTAGTGCTATCAGGTGGCTTGCCTTACACTGTTGTTTCTGTATGTTTCAGCTTTGACGACTACCAATTCGACCATCGATTTCAATCTTTTCATTCGCTAAGGTGGAAAACGTTTCAAGAGCAAAAGTCCATCCATCCATCCATCATCTTCCGCTTATCCGAGGTCGGGTCGCGGGGGCAGCAGCCTAAGCAGGGAAGCCCAGACTTCCCTATCTCCAGCCACTTCGTCTAGCTCTTCCCGGGGGATCCCGAGGCGTTCCCAGGCCAGCCGGGAGACATAGTCTTCCCAACGTGTCCTGGGTCTTCCCCGTGGCCTCCTACCAGCTGGACGTGCCCTAAACACATCCCTAGGGAGGCGTTCGGGTGGCAAAAGTAGCAATTCAAAATGTCAGGCAATATGGAAGTGGTGGACATCCTGGTTGTGGCTGGTTACTTCATTATCGTACTGGCGATTGGCTTCTTGGCCATGCGCAAGCCCAGTAGGAACACGTTAAAAGGTTACTTCCTGGCAGGCCGCTCCATGAACTGGGCAGCCGTCGGGGCCTCTCTATTTGTCAGCAATATCGGGAGTGAACATTTCATTGGACTCGCCGGATCAGGCGCTGCAAGTGGTCTCGGCGTGGCTGCGTGGGAATTAAACGCTCTGTTGCTGCTCCAGTTGTCAGGCTGGATCTTCGCACCCGTCTATATCTACTCAGGGGTCTTTACCATGCCGGAATACCTGTCGAAGCGCTTCGGTGGAAAGAGACTGAAAGTGTATTTTGCTGTGTTATCGCTCATACTTTACCCCCTTACAAAGATATCTGTGGACCTCTATGCTGGAGCCTTGTTCATCAGGGAGTCTTTGGGATGGAACCTGTATTTGTCAATCATTCTGCTCATCGCCTTGACGGCTTTGCTGACTATCACCGGAGGACTTGTCGCGGTCATCTACACAGACGTGCTTCAAGCTGCCCTCATGGTCATTGGCGCTGTCTGCCTCATGTGCATCAGCATTTACAAAGTGGGAGGAATTGGAGGTCAAAACTTAATCTTACCAGTTTGTGCCTTGGTGTTAAGTGATTGTTTACAATGATCTTCTGCTGTGGTTTCCAGGAATGATGACCAAGTATATGCAGGCTGCCCCGAACATCACTGCCATCTTGTTGTCTTCTCCCAACCTTACATACTCTGAATCCTGCCACCACTACTTCAACCCAGAGCCAGATGCTCTAAAGATCCTTCGAGGACCCAAGGATGCACATCTACCATGGCCTGGGTTCCTTCTGGGCCAGACTCCTGCTTCCATATGGTACTTGTATAGAGAAGCTGTGCTTTGGATCTTGACACCATGGGCTTATCTTATACAAAAGTATTGGCCCAAACGGGTCTGCTCATGATGGCATCAAGTATTTTGGTGAAATATGCAATTTTCACTCTGGTATCCCTTTCAACCAGTAGTATGGTACTTAAAGCTTGAAGATAGATAGATAGATAGATAGATAGATAGATAGATAGATAGATAGATAGATAGATAGATAGATAGATAGATAGATGGATAGATGGATAGTACTTTATTGATTCTTCAGGAGAGTTCCTTCAGGAAAATTAAAATTCCAGCAGCAGTGCACAGAGTTGAGATCAATTTAAATAAAAGTAAAAAGTAAATAATGGGGGTTTAAATGGAAACAAAATAGAGAAATATTACAATAAGAATAAAAAAATAAAAAGCAACAATGGGAATAAAAATATAACAGTAAAATAAGAATATAACAAGACAAAGTAGGCAGTAGTGACCATGTTATGAAAAACGTATCGCACTGTTATTATTTTGCATCCCCTGTCATCCGAGTACCCCCCGCCCTCTTCCCCAGAGAGGAGTTGTACAGTCTAACGGCGTGTGGGACAAAGGAGTTCTTGAGTCTATTAGTCCTACACTTGGGATGAAGCAGTCTAGCACTGAACAGGCTCCTCTGGCTACTGATAACGCTATGCAGAGGGTGACTAACATCATCCAGGATGCTCACTAGTTTGTCAACAGTCCTCTTCTCTGCCACCATCACCAGTGAGTCCAGTTTCATTCCGATTGTAGAACCGGCCCGCCTGATCAGTTTCTCAAGTCTGGAGCTGTCCTTCTTAAATGTACTGCTCCCCCAGCACACTACCATGTAGAACAGAACACTGGCAACCACAGACTGGTAGTACATCGACAGGATGTACTATCAGTCTGTGGATCACTGTGGATCAAACAATGGATCACTGATTAAATTGAATGGTGCTTCTCCAAATGCTCTAAACGTGAATGTTCTAAATTCCAGGTACTGGTGCACAGATCAAGTGGTCATGCAGCGGATTCTTGCAGCAAAGAACATAGCCCATGCCAAAGGCTCAACCGTAATGGCTGGCTTCCTGAAAATCCTGCCCATGTTTGTCATTGTCATACCAGGTACAGTCCTTAGTTTGGACTGTGCACCTAACCAACGCATCACTGATTTTGTGTTTTCTCCCGATTCCAGGGATGATCTCCAGAATCTACTTTACCGATGAATTGGTGTGCATCAGCCCGGAGCATTGCATGGAAGTGTGCGGCTCCACATCTGGCTGTACCAACGTGGCCTATCCGCGGCTCGTCATGGCCATGATGCCCGCCGGTCTTCGCGGCCTGATGATGGCCGTCATGATTGCAGCGCTCATGAGTGATTTGGATTCCATTTTCAACTCAGCAAGCACCATCTTCACTTTGGATATTTACAAGATGCTGCGGGAGAGTGCATCTTCCAGGGAACTGGTGATTGTTGGCAGACTGTTCGTAGTCTTTATGGTGATCGTGAGCATTGGCTGGGTGCCCGTCATTATCGAGATGCAGGGAGGCCAGATGTTCTACTATACCCAGGAAATAGCAAACTACTTGACTCCTCCCATTGCAGCCGTCTTCTTACTTGGGGTCTTATGGCACCGCTGTAATGAAAAGGGTGCTTTTTGGGGTGGGGTGGTTGGCTTTGTCCTTGGAGTGCTACGTCTGGCGTTGGCGTATGTATATAGAGAGCCTCACTGCAGCAAACCAGATGAGAGACCAGCATTCATCAAGGATGTCCATTTCATGTATGTGGCAGCCATCCTGTTTTGGACAACTGCTCTGGTGACTGCGGTTGTAAGTTTCTGCACGCCCTCACCCAGAACAGACCAAATTCGAACCACAACCTGGTGGGGCTTAAACCAGAGAAAGCTCGACCAGAAAGGAAAACCTGGAGAAGAAATTAATTTGAAGAAGGTTAATGGAGATGAAGAAGGTCCTCTGGTCCAAAATGGTGGCCTGGTCATAATTCCTGATCCTAAAATGCGGGAAAAGGCAGATTGCGAGTGGCAAGAGGAGGGCGGCTCTCGAGAAGCAGCAGGCAAGTGTAGCAACAAGCTTTTTCTATGGTTCCTGGGATTTCAGGAACCACCACCCAAAGTTCAGGCCATGACGGCGCAAGATCATGAAAAGCTGGTGAATGAGCTTCTAAATGAATCTCCTAAAACTAAAATAATCCTCAACGTGGGGATGATTACAATTTGCTGCATAGGGATCTTCCTTTTGATCTTTTTCTCCGTATAGGTAAATTTAGCAATGCTCAAATTCAGTCTCTTTTTAATGAATCTTGATTACTTTTAGAACAATCAAGTGGATCTTAATCTTGTGGATTCAAAATAACACCTGCTACCTCTTTTGAACCTATAGAGACTTTTTATAAAGCCTAAAGTTAAGATATGCAGGAATTGTAATTGTAATACACACTTTATAGTGAGTATAACTGCAGTGCCTTTTGGTTTTGTATACTTTGCAGGAAATATACTTACTACTTCTTTTTTTTTTTTTTTTATTAATCAGTACCAACACAATATTACACAATAATACAATAAAAGTACAATTGCAATTCCAAAACCAAATCCGACCCAGCAACATACAGAACACCAATCAACAGAGCAATTGAGAGGACACCCTAATATGAAACAAAACAATCCAAAAGAAGTCAAACAAAAATCCATAGTATCAATTACAGTATCAATATTGACAATAATTGCAACATATCAGTGATTAGACAGCCCTCATTTACATTATCATCACAGCCATTTATAAAAAATAAAATAAAACCCTTTAAAAAATGAACAATAATGTCACAGTGGCTTACACTTGCATCACATCTCATAAGCTTGACAGCACCATTGTGTCCAATATTTTACACAAAGATAAAAGAAGTCATATTTTAGGTTCATTTAACAGTTAAAACCTCTTCTTTTGATATACGGACATGGTCAAAAGTTTACATACACTTGTAATGAACAAAATGTAATGGGTGTCTTGAGTTTCCAATATCTTTTAGTGACAGAGTGATTGGAACACATAATTGTTTGTCACATAAAACATTCATGAAGTTTGGTTATTTTATGAATTTATTATGGGTCTACTGAAAGTGTGACCAAATCTGCTGGGTCAAAAGTATACATACAGCAATGTTATTATTTGTTTATATGTCCCTTGGCAAGTATCACTGCAATAAGGCGCATCCACAAGCTTCTGGTTGAATTTTTGACCACTCCTCTTGACAAAATTGGTGCTGTTTGGCAAAATGTGTTGGTTTTCTGACATGGACTTGTTTCTTCAGCATTGTCCACACATTTAAGTCCGGACTTTAAGAAGGCCATTCTAAAACCTTCATTCTAGCCTGATTTAGCCATTCCTTTATCACTTTTGACGTGGCTTTGGGGTCATTGTCCTGTTGGAACACCCAACTGCGCCCAAGACACAACCTCCGGGCTGATTATTTTAAATTGTCCTGAAGAATTTGGAGATAATCCTCCTTTTTCATTGTCCATTTACTCTCTGTAAAGCACCAGTTCCATTGGCAGGAAAACAGGCCCAGAGCATATGACCAAACAGCTCAATTTCTGTTTCATCTGACCACATAACTTTCCTCCAGAAGGTCTCATCTTTGTCCATGTGATCAGCTGCAGACTTTAGATGATCCTTAAATGTCGCTTCTGGAGCAAGGGCTTCCCTCATGCATGGTAGCCTCTCAGTCCATGGGGATGCAAAACACTCTTGAGTGTGGACACTGACACCTGTGTTCCAGCAGCTTCCAATTCATTGCACATATGCTTTTAGGTGGTTCTTGGTTGACTCTTGATCGTCTTGACCAATTTTCTCTCAGCAGCAGGTGATAGCTTGCGTTTTCTTCCTGATCGTGGCAGTGACAAAACTGTGCCATGCACTTTATACTTACAAACAATTGTCTGCACAGTTGCTCTTGGGACTTTAAGCTGCTTTGAAATGGCTCCGAGTGACTTTCTTGACTTGTATTCCAATTGAACACAAAAAATACTGAACAAGACGATATGGAAACTAACACATTTTTCAATATGGACCACGAAGACCTCAAAGATGTGGAAATAGAGAATGATACATGCACTGATGTGTACGAGTCGTCCGGGAATAAAAGGGCATTCACCATTTGAAAGTGTTGTGTTGAGTTACTGTTAACTTTAAAAAAAGTCTTACAGTAGTCAGTACACCAGTGATCAGTGATTACTGCAAACTGCCGTTTTTGCTGACACGCCAAATAAAGAGGCATTATTGATAGGGGAAAAGTTGAAGCAAATATACACCAATTATCGGGCTTCATTTGAGAAGCTAGGTCTGGCTGCTGTTGCTATCTGCACAAAATATGTAGCTAAGGCTACATATTTATTATTATTTATTTATTTATATTAGGAAAATAAGTTGACATCCATCCAGCAGAGCAATAATGTTGATTATTCAATAACATGGCAAATTCTTGCATCCAGCACACCTTACAACAGTGGTAATAAAAGATGCAACCTATGCTTAAAAGAGAAACTGTTTATTATATATCATCCAGATCTATCATCCCTCAACAAGCGCAGTGAAATCATTTCAACATGCCGCCACAGACGGAAACACCTCCTAGGTAACACATGAGCCAATCACCACACCCTATGCCTGCCTGTACCTACCCACTCTGTGCCCTATATAAACCATTGTATGTGAATGCTTCCATTAAAATCTCCTGATGATTGAGGGAACCCCTCATGAAAGAGTTCTGTAGAGATGAAGTAGTCTTGTGATTTTTCCCACACCTACATATATATATATATATATATATATATATATATATATATATATATATATATATATTTTGAATTACTGCTGGGTCAAACTCACTTCGCAAAATAATTAGCGCATGCTTACTATGGTCAAACTCGTGACGTCACGAGTGACACTTCCCCTGTCAGCATTTTCAAAATGGAGGAGGCTGATTTCAATACCGGTAATTTGAAATTGCATAAACGGAAGAAGATTAAGCGCTATTCAGTAGGATTTAAGGTCCAAGCTTACATCACAGTCAAATTTTTACTGCATGCCTTTGGTAAGCGCAGGAGTGGGAAGAGGTTTTAAATTAATTAGCGCCCCGGCGGCAATTCAAGGATATACGGCAGGGGTAGGGAACCTATGGCTCTCGAGTCAGATGCGGCTCTTTTGATGACTGCATCTGGCTCTCGGATAAATCTTAGCTGACATTGCTTAACATGATAATTAACTAATATTTCTGCTGGTAATCACAGTGTTAAAAATAACGTTCAAATTATAAAACGTTCTCATGCATTTTAACCCAACCCTCCGTTTTCTATCGCACCTGTTCAAGATGTCGCATTAATGGAAAGAAGTATTATATTTATTATTGGTTAACTTTTAGAATAACAATGTTATTAAAAAGATTAAGATACTTATTATACTCTTAAAATGTTGGTCTTACTTAAAAATGCACGCATTTCGTTGTATTCAGTGTTAAAAAATATTATATGGCTCTCATGGAAATACATTTTGAAATATTTGGCTTTCATGGCTCTCTCAGCCGAAAAGGTTTCCGACCCCTGATATACGGTATATATATATATATATATATATATATATATATATATATAAGTATATATATATACACACACACACATGTATGTATGTATATATATATATATATATATATATATATATATATATATATATATATATATATATATATATATAAACACACACATGTATGTATATATATACAGTATATATATATAATATATATATACACACACATGTATGTATGTATATATATATATATATATATATATATATATATATACACACACATGTATGTATATATATATATATAATATATATATATATATATATATATATATATATATACACACACATGTATGTATATATATATATATATATACACATGTATGTATATATATACACACACATGTATGTATGTATGTATATATATATATATAAATATATATATATACACTGTATATATATATATATATATATATATATATACACATGTATGTATGTATGTATGTATATATATATATATATATATATACTGTATATACATATATATATATATATATATATATATATATATATATATATATATATATATATATATATATATATATGTATATACACATGTATGTATGTATATACAATCTTCTGAATTCGGAAGTTTCAAAGTTGGCAAGTATGCCATACAAGTATAACCCATCCATCCATCCATCTTCTTCCGCTTATCTGAGGTCGGGTCGTGGGGGCAGCAGCCTAAGCAGGGAAGTTCAGACTTCCCTCTCCCCGGCCACTTCGTCTAGCTCCTCCTGAGGGGGTCCCGAGGCGTTCCCAGGCCAGCCGGGAGATATAGTCTTTCCAGCGTGTCCTGGGTCTTTGCCGTGGCCTCCTACCGGTTGGACGTGCCATAAACACCTCCCTCGGGAGGCGTTCGGGTGGCATCCTGACCAGATGCCCAAACCACCTCAACTGGCTCCTCTTGATGTGGAGGAGCAGCGGCTTTACTTTGAGCTCCTCCCGGATGACAGAGCTTCTCACCCTATCTCTAAGGGAGAGCCCCGCCACCCAGCGGAGGAAACTCATATCAGGCGCTTGTACCCGTGATCTTATCCTTTTGGTCATGACCCAAAGCTCATGACCATAGGTGAGGTTGGGAACGTAGATCGACCAGTAAATTGAGAGCTTTGCCTTCCGGCTCAACTCCTTCTTCACCACAACGGATCGGTACAACGTCCGCATTACTGAAGACGCCGCACCGATCCGCCTGTCGATTTCACGATCCACTCTTCCCTCACTCTGAACAAGACTCCTAGGTACTTGAACTCCTCCACTTGGGGCAAGGTCTCCTCCCCAACTTATTACAAATTACAAAAAAATAGCCCCACCATAAAACATATACAAAATATATACAAAATTGAATAGTTATTTTGTGTTCACTTTTCAAATATATATTTTTTTATTTTATTTGCGGCTTTTATTTGGACCTTTATTTTCTCCACCATCACCGGATGTTTTGCTCTATTTTATTCACGCGCGCTTTATCGGGCCAGCTTCATTCCCAGCTGTAGAAGAACTCGCCATCAGCTGGGGGGGTTTGCATCAAGTACCACCTTGGTGGCCAAAACATCGTGTCATTTTTTTTTTTTAGCAAACGGGGGGGTGGGGAAAAGTGCATTGTGCAAAGTGTTGGATATTTAACAAAAAAACTGCAGAGTGTCTCTTTTGTCGCGGCCAGGCAGGCGACAAAGGAGCAATAACATCACATCGAAACCCCGGCAAACAAAGAGGTGCTTTTCTCAACGTCAACATTTTTCCCCCATATTCCTTAGTGATGAGTCATGTGTCCGTCGAGAATGTCCACGGTCTAGAACAGCAGGTAAGTGGCTCCTTTTCATGTCGCTTATGGCGTCATTCAAGGGGGAAAAAGTCTTATAACAGTGTTAGCACGCCGGCTAGCCAATAAAGGACCGCTAGCAGGATGCTATCTCGCTAGCTATGGGTGCGCTTCAATCGTTCACTCGCGTGACTTGAGGCTGAACGTTATTGTTATTTCTTCCTTTAAAAGTCACATTTAACACACTCCAATTGAGCGTCTCGTGTTGTGGACTTTATCCAGCTGGGAAAATGTTGCATTTGTTCAGCGCAGCTGAAAAAAACAAAAAGCTCGGCCTCCCGCGGCTGTGCCCGGTCAGCAAATGAAACGCACCCATCCGCTGTTATCTCCACTGCGTTTGTCTTGCAGCTCGACGCCAACATAAAATGGAGGCGCGCGGCGCTGCGGCTTGTGGAGTTCACATCGTTCAAATGCTTCCTTCGACGCTTTTACACGCTTTTATTTTGTGGCTTGTACGTGTTGTGACCTGAATTAAAAAGCCCTGCGTCACTGGCGACGTAGCCCAGTGTTTTTCAACCACTGTGCCGCGGCGTGGGAGATGATGTCATTTCACCTACCGTATTTCCTTGAATTGCCGCCTGGGTGCTAATTATATTAAAACCATCTTCTCACTCCTGCGCTTACCTTAGGCATGCGGTAAAAGTAAGCATGCGCAAATTATTTTAAAAACTCTTCTCACTCCGGCACTTACCAAAGGCATGCGGTAAAAATTTGAGTGTGATGTAAGCTTGGACCTTAAAGGCCTACTGAAACCCACTACTACCGACCCTGCAGTCTAATAGTGTAGATATCAATGATGAGGTGGCGACTTGTCCAGGGTGTACTCCTCCTTCCGCCCGATTGTAGCTGAGATTGTCACCAGCGCCTCCCGCGATCCCAAAAAAGGAATAAGCAGTAGAAAATGGTTGGATGGAAATATTAACATTGCAACACATGCCAATACGGCCGGTTTAGTTTACGAAATTGCAATTTAAAATTCCCCGCGGAGTATTATGTTGAAAACGTCGCGGAATGATGACGCGTGCGCGCGACGTCACAGACTGTAAGGAAATATTAAGCGATGCACGACTCGTCTGCTTTAACCGCATAATTACACAGTGTTTTGGACATCTGTGTTGCTGAATCTTTTGCAATTTGTTCAATTAATAATGGAGAAGTCAAAGTAGAAAAATGGAGTTGGGAAGCTTTAGCCTTTAACCACACAAACACACGGTGATTCCTTGTTTAAAATTCCCGGAGGTGAAGCTTTACTATGGATCAGAGCGGTTAAGCAAACATGGATCCTGACCAAATGTCAACCAGCAGTTTTCGGTGAGAAAATTGTGGTAAAAAGTCGCCTCTTACCGGAGATCAGCTGAGCTTGCGGCGTCCATACAGTTGCCGTCGACTTCCCTCAGACACTGGCGTCAAGACACCCGTGGAGAAACCCCTCCGACTATCAGGTACTATTAAACTCACTAAAACACTAGCAACACAATAGAAAGATAAGGGATTTCCCAGAATTATCCTAGTAAATGTGTCTGAAAACATCTGAATCCGTACCAATGCAATCGCCTTTTTTTTTTTCTTCTTTCTTTTTTTTCTAGTCCTTATCTATCAATATCCTCAAACACGAATCTTTCATCCTCGCTCAAATTAATGGGAACATTTTCGTTTTCTAGGTCCGAATAGCTCTTAATGCTGATTGCGCCAATTAAAAACAATGTGAACGTGTGGAGCCCTGCAACTTGTGACGTCACGCGCACATACTTCCGGTAAAGGCAGAGCTTTTCTGTTAGCGACCAAAAGTTGCGAACTTTATCATCGATGTTCTCTACTAAATCCTTTCAGCAAAAATTTGGCAATATCGCGAAATGATCAAGTATGACACATAGAATGGACCTGCTATTCCCGTTTAAATAAGAAAATCTCATTTCATTAGGCCTTTAAATCCTACTGAATAACTCTTAATGTTCTTCCCTTTATGCGATTTCAAATTACCGGTCTTGAAATCAGCCTCCTCCATTTTGAAAATGATGACATGGGAAGTGTCACTCGTGGCGTCACAAGTTTGACCAGGCGGTAATACTAAGCATGCGCTATTTATTTTGGGAAGCGAGTTTGACCCGGCAGTGATTCAAGGCAGGCGCATACTATATGTCCTGCGGCAATTCAAGGAAATACGGCATGTGGGTTATAAAATAGTTTTTGCAATTCCATCCATCCATCCATCTTCTTCCGCTCATCCGAGGTCAGGTCGTGGGGGCAGCAGCCTAAGCAGGGAAGCCCAGACTTCCCTCTCCCCAGCCACTTCGTCCAGCTCTTCCCGGGGGATCTCGAGGAGTTCCCAGGCCGGCCGGGAGACATAGTCTTCCCAACGTGTCCTGAGTCTTCCCCGTGGCCCAGGGAGGCGTTTCGGGCACGTCCGACCGGTGGCATGAATTGATTAACGTGGGCCCCGACCGACTTAAACAAGTTGAAAAACTTATTCGGGTGTTACAATTTAGTGGTCAATTGTACGGATTATGTATTGAACTGTGCAATCTACCAATAAAAGTATCAATCAAAACCAGATGCCTGAACCACCTCATCTGGCTCATCTCGATGTGGAGGAGCAGCGGCTTTACTTTGAGCTCCTCCCGGATGACAGAACTTCTTACCCTATCTCAGTGGTTCTTAACCTGGGTTCGATCGAACCCTAGGTGTTCGGTGAGTCGGCCTCAGGGGTTCGGCGGAGGTCAAAACACACCGAACTCATCGTGTAAATACAAACTTCTCCCTATCGGCGTATTTCGGATACGGCAACAGCTGACTGATTTGCAGGTGTGTAATTTGTTTTGAGTTGGTTTTGTTGTTCTAACAAGATGTTCATGCCCGGTTCATTTTGTGCACCAGTAAAAAAAAAACATGGTAAAACATTAGCATGGGAAACATATTCACCATTAATTAGTGGCTTATTAACATGCAAACTAGTAACATATTGGCTCTTAACTAGTCATTATTAAGTACTTATTAATGCCTTATTCGGCATTATAACCCTAACCAAATAACTCTAAATTAGGTAATTATTACTTAGAATATGTTCTCATTAGGGATGCACCGAAATGAACATTTGTAGCCAAAGCCGAATAAAATTTAAACGCTTGGCCGAAGACCGAATACCGAATAATGAATGCAGTTTTTCTAAAAAAAAATCATATTGCAGAAATAGCCTGGAATACATTTTTGGACATGTTTTTCAAATAAAGTAATTTTTTATTGAATATTGACATTTTTTTAATATTCAAATAGCCTTTGCTTTTCAAAAAAAGCACAAAGTTGTTCATTTATATTAGGCCTTCAAACAAAACATGCATTCCCCCCCAAAAATTAAGTGCATTACAGTGGATAAACCCACAACAAATGAATTAGTGTCCTTTTGGCAAAAGTCTGCTTAGCCACAGTAGATAGGCTAATAATGTAAACAGAAGGCTCAAGTAAATCTCAATTAAGTGTGTGCTTGTAACGTCATACACTTATAAAGGTAGCCTACACAACGGGCTAATAATATAAACAGGAGGCTCAAGTAAATCTCAAAAAGTGTGTGCTTTTAACCTCATACACTTATACAGGTAGCCTACACAACAGGCTAATAATGTAAACAGAAGGCTCAAGTAAATCTCAATTAAGTGTGTGCTTGTAACGTCATACGCTTATACAGGTACCCTACACAACAGGGTAATAATGTAAACAGAGGCCCCACTGAATTTGTGGACGCGGGCTGCAACACTGTCATACATCTCCGGTATGCACACATCAGAGAAATATCGTCCACAACACTAAACGGTTGATCATCCAAAGCCATAAACTCCATTACCTTCTTTGTAATTCCGTTTGCTTTGGCACTGTTAGTCGCAAACTTTTTCGTCCTCTCAAAGACGTCGGGGTGGGCGTTCTCGTGTTGTGACCAGCTCTCCTTTCAGCTGCTGCAGCTGCAGCCACAGCCATCTCTTTCTCGTACTCGGCATGCTTTTCTGGGTGTTTGGCTTTTAAATGATAAATTAAAGCAGTAGTGCTGAAGGTCTTTGCTGAGGCACCTCCTCGAGACAGTTAGGCTGAACATTCGTTGCAAACTGCAATACTTTTGTCACTTTCCGACACTTTAAAATATCTCCACACTGCTGATATTTTTCTGAAGGCGCTGGGTTACAACGTCACCGCGTCACTGCACGTTGGTTGATTGCGTCACCGCGTCAAAAATTGCGTCATTGCGTCACACGCCACTATTCGGCCTTGCTTTTAACTCATTCCACCGAAGGCCGAATGTGGCTTTTTTTTCCATATTCGGCCGAATATATTCGGTTACCGATTATTCGGTGCATCCCTAGTTCTCATAGTATCCAAATAACTCTAAATCAAGTCTTTCTTACTTAGAATAAGTACTCCATACTGAAGTGTTACCAAAAACATATAACTTTGTCTTGAATTTGAAAAAAAAACTTTTTATTTTTCACTGTGAATGCACATTAGAAACTGGTGGGGTTCGGTATCTACAACAAGGTTAACAACCACTGCCTTATCTCTAAAGGAGAGCCCCGCCACCCGGCGGAGGAAACTCATTTCGGCCGCTTGTACTCGTGATATTGTCCTTTCGGTCATGACCCAAAGCTCATGACCATAGGTGAGGATGGGAACGTAGATCGACCAATTATAATCCGCAAATAATGTGCCGTTGTTGAATGTCTGTGTTGTTTAGAGCTCTGGCACAGTAACCATGTTATATTATTCCATATCAGTAGGTGGCAGCAGGTAGCTAATTGCGTTGTCGTGACCCAAATATGCAGAGCACAGCGGAAGGCAGAGTGCAGGTAAAAAGGTATCCGAGGCCCCGTTTACACTAAGCTGGATAAGGTTATCCAGGGTAAATCACACCTAACCATATCCGTGTCCACACACAACAATACCACCGTTTAAGACCCCCCTCCGTCCGCCGGAGCAACGCGACCTGGTACGCATGCGCAGAAAATGCGCACGTCATATTCAGTTCTAGTTCTTCAATTGAACTTATTTGAACAACTGGGGGTGGTATAGCTCGGTTGGTGGAGCAGCCGTGCCAGCAACTTGAGGGTTCCAGGTTCAATCCCCGCTTCTGCCATCTGAGTTACTGCCGTTGTGTCCTTGGGCCAGACGCTTTACCCACCTGCTCCCGGTACAACCCACACCGATTTAAATGTAACTTAGATATTGAGATTCACCAGAAAAAAAGCGCTATATAAATATAATTTTCTTCACTTCACAATATCCAGAGTTGTGGTATTTCAATTTAATGGAATCCCAAATTTTAGTGAATCACACTTGAGCCATCATAAATTAATCAAATCTTAATTAGACATGTAAACAATGTAATAAAGAACATTTTACAACAATCAAACTAGGGATCTCGATATTTGGTCAGGACGCTCTTTTTCACTCTTTTGCCTTCACCTTCATTGTCCATTCCTTTTTGGTGACTTTATATACTCTGGACTTAGACGTTGAGTCCTTGACATACATGGCGGACAACAACAAATACAGCCTGCTTTGCCAGGCCAAAAGCATTCGCCGTTTTCCTCGACGGCCAGGTAATACAATGCACACGCTACCTTTTTTGTCACATCCACGGGAGCTCGCATTCTCGTTGTCTCTCCTTCCAGAAATGGACAAAGTTTTTCGCAAAGTAGAAACACAGCTGACCCAGCCGGACATAGGAAAGTTCTCTTGCCTGTCTTGTCTGAGAATTGTTGTATCCGAAATGGCTGCAATCGCTTTCTCTTAAGGTATTCATGTGTGATTTCCACAAGCGTCTGTACATGTTGAAGAAGGAGAAACACGGGCATGTCTGGATGACTCGCTTTCATATTTCCAGTGGTTAGCTCCAAGTTACGAAACCGCTATATTATGATGCTGGCTGTGACGTGTTCTTTCTGATGTCACTTCCTGTGTGGGCGGGGTCTTTCTGGCGGCACTCTCTCTCCGAACTCACTTTGCAAACGATCAGCGAGTCCATACAAAGCTAAGTGCCTGAGATTCAAGAATTACACGTCAGACTTACCCGTGTAAAAATCCGTCCGAGAAGGGGGACCTTAAACGCTGGTTTGGTGTGGCTGAAACGGGGCTTTGGCTAAATAATTATTCATAGAAGGGGTTAAACGACTTAGTGTAGACATGGCCTAATGCATGGGTCACCAACGCGGTGCCCGCGGGCACAGCTAGTCCGTAAGGACCAGATGAGTAGCCCGCTGGCCTGTTCTAAAAATAGCTCAAATAGCAGCACTTACCAGTGAGCTGCCTCTTTTTTTTAAATTTGATTTATTTACTAGCAAGCTGGTCTCGCTTTGCCCGACATTTTTAATTCTAAGAGAGACAAAACTAAAATAGAATTTGAAAATCCAAGAAAATATTTTAAAGACTTGGTCTTCACTTGCCCATCCATTTTCTACCGCTTATTCCCTTTTGGGGTCGCGGGGGGCGCTGGCGCCTATCTCAGCTACAGTCGGGCGGAAGGCGGGGTACACCCTGGACAAGTCGCCACCTCATCGCAGGGCCAACACAGATAGACAGACAACATTCACACTCACATTCACACACTAGGGCCAATTTAGTGTTGCCAATCAACCTATCCCCAGGTGCATGTCTTTGGAGGTGGGAGGAAGCCGGAGTACCCGGAGGGAACCCACGCATTCACGGGGAGAACATGCAAACTCCACACAGAAAGATCCCGAGCCTGGATTTGAACCCAGGACTGCAGGACCTTCGTATTGTGAGGCAGACGCACTAACCCCTCTGCCACCGTGAATGGATGGAAAAAAAATGGATGGTCTTCACTTGTTTAAATAAACTCATTTATTTTTTTACTTTGCTTCTTATAACTTTCAGAAAGACAATTTTAGAGAAAAAATACAACCTTAAAAATGATTTTAGGATTTTTAAACACATATACCTTTTTACCTTTTAAATTCCTTCCTCTTCTTTCCTGACAATTTAAATCAATGTTGAAGTTTTTATGATTAAAATTCAAAAAAATTATTCTGTCAAATCTAGAAAATTTGTAGAATCAAATTTGAATCTTATTTCAAAGTCTTTTGAATTTCTTTTTTGTTCTGGAAAATCTAGAAGAAATAATGATTTGTCTTTGTTTGAGATATAGATTGGTTCAATTTGTTATATATTCTAACAAAGTGCAGATTGGATTTTCACCTATTTAAAACATGTCATCAAACATATATACTTATTGTGAGAAATTATTAAGATGATCAGTGTTTCCACAAAGATACATTTAATGAATTATTTATAATAATCAATCAATCAATCAATGTTTACTTATATAGCCCTAAATCACTAGTGTCTCAAAGGGCTGCACAAACCACCACGACATCCTCGGTAGGCCCACATAAGGGCAAGGAAAACTCACACCCAGTGGGACATCGGTGACAATAATGACCCAGTGGGACGTCGGTGACAATGATGACTATGAGAACCTTAGAGAGGAGGAAAGCAATGGATGTCGAGCGGGTCTAACATGATACTGTGAAAGTTCAAAATGGCTATTTCTGGCAATTTATTTAAGTGTGTATCAAACTGGTAGCCCTTCGCATTAATCAGTACCCAAGAAGTAGCTCTTGGTTTCAAAAAGGTTGATGACCCCTGGCCTAATGCTTAAACCAGAAATAAACAGAAGGCGAGTGCCGCTAAGAAAAGGCATTAAAGCTTAGGGATGGCTATGCAGAATGAAACTAAAACTGAACCGGCTACAAAGTAAACGAAAACAGAATGCTGGACGACAGCAAAGACTTACTAACCCGACTTTTGCGAGATCCTTGTAGTTCGCTGAGTTCCACACAAAGATGTGGGACATTTCTTAATAGGAGCTGTATTTCAGAAGGCGGGGCCTTGTGAAAAAAAAATCATTGTATGTGATTGGATAAACCACTTGTCCGTTATCTTAAATGACGTGATACTTCAACCACTCACATTGAAATCAACCCATGATGCTGATGAGAGTGACGCTGGGAAATCCAAAAATGGACAGCCTACATATTGGATAACGACAGAGCAAAAAGTTGTATTAAATATATTTTATTAAATATTCGATAGATTTGACAAAACATTTGCAATAACAGAATCAATGTCAGCACATGACTCCTCGCTGCGTGCCGCCATTGTTGTTTGACTCAAACATTTGCTTCGGTGTTATGTCACATCTATGAAATCCCGCCCGGCGATTCTGATTGGTTCATTATTTTTTTGCTATCTTGAAGGAGTATGTAATGCCCTCGAGGCCAGATTTTTGTGTGGAGTACAGCGAACTACAAGGATCTGGCGAGAGTCAGGTTAAAGACTTACAGCGTGTGGAGCAGAGAAGGCGTCCACAAAGTACATCTGAACATAACATGACAATCAACAATGTCCCCACAAAGAAGGATAGCAACAACTTGAATAGTCTTGGTTGCTAAAATAAAGTAGGTGCGGGTTATAGTGTTTTAAGGAAGACTTGAAACTGCAACAGGAAAACACCAACACAACAGGAAAAGCCACCAACATAGGAGCGCAAGACCAGAACTAAAACACTGCACACAGTGAGTGATTGTGTGAT
Source organism: Nerophis ophidion (assembly GCF_033978795.1). Lineage (NCBI taxonomy): Eukaryota > Metazoa > Chordata > Actinopteri > Syngnathiformes > Syngnathidae > Nerophis > Nerophis ophidion. Next base: position 14,185,187 of record NC_084637.1, on the reverse strand, counting down.
GTGACAGGTAACTGATTGTGTGATGTGACAGGTGGATGACATTACACCTGCTTTCAGTCAAGAGCTATAGGGATCCATGGTTAGGTATGGTTTAAAGTCGTATTCAACAATTGCAACAACAACGTTTTACTGTCAACTGAGTTATGTTTTTTAATGATTTTTGCTGGTGGTATGCCTCTGGATTTTTTAAATGGAAAAAAATGTGCCTTGGCTCAAAAAAGGTTGAAAAACACTGACGTAGCCATACCACTGTGTCTGCTTAACCAGCACAAAGTTTCCATCCATCCTTTTTCTACCGCTTGTCCCTTTTGGGGTTGCGGGGTGTCACTGGAGCCTATCTCGGCTACATTCGGGCGGAAGGCAGTGTACACCCTGGAGAACATGCAAACAACAATCAGAAAGATCCCGAGCCCGGAATTAAACTCAGACACACACTAACCCCTGTGCCACCGTGACTAAATGTACCAAATTTGAGGTTCCTCATTGCTTGGATATCTCTAAATCAATTAAGTAAACTGTGATGTGGCTAAAAGCTTTATCACTATATAAGTTTTTATATCTATCGGCATCGATAATTATTGGGGGTTTTTTTATGCCTGGAAAATTTATGATCCAGGAGATAAATATATTATGTCAACATTTTTTTTCAAATGTAACCGTTCTCTGATTAAAATCCCCTCAGTTATCACGGCAAAAGTGAAAGGAAAGGAAAAATCACAATGAACACTTAACAAAAACTTCTTAAGATGAAGGTGCAAAAATAAAGAAGTTGTAAGAAATGCTTAATAAAATGCAAGAAAATAGTGTGAGAATGAAAACATTGAGAAACCTGAGAACAATTTTTTTCGGGTTTACTGCCAGGAAGTTTTGTGTACGATTCAAATTGGTATTATTCTTATACAAGTATGAAAATTAATTTATATTCTGTAGTAATTATTGAACCAGATTATTATTTTAAAGTAGCACGTTTGTTATATATTGTTATTTATTTATACAGTCCTGAACTTTAGTTCCTACCTGTTTCAACACATCCGAATAGGAAACGGACAGGGGTTGAAAAGAAAACATGAGTGTGGCGAATGACTATGGTCCGTTTGGAAAAAATCCCCAAAACTGCCATATTGACATTTTTCACTGTTTACTTTTACTGTTTTTACTGCCCTGTGTCACTAGCGAAGTAGTCATCCCTCTCTGTCTGTTTAACCAGCCTACCAGTTTGGAGGCTAAAAATGACTAAATGTACCAAATTTGAGGTTCCTCATTGCTTGGATATCTCTAAATCAATTAAGCAAACCACAAATTTGCACTTTTTGTTGCTGTACAACAGGCCTCAAATTTGAACTTTTTTATGTCGCAGCAAGCGTTTCCTTAAAGGAGGGCTCATATTTTAAGGCAGTGTTTTTAAACCTTTTTTGAGCCAAGGCACATTTTTTTCATAAAAATACGGCGGCACACCATAAATGGGTTGTACTTGTATAGCGCTTTTCTACCTTCAAGGTACTCAAAGCGCTTTGACACTACTTCCACATTTACCCATTCACACACACATTCACACACTGATGGAGGGAGCTGCCATGCAAGGCGCCAACCAGCACCCATCAGGAGCAAGGGGGAAGTGTCTTGCTCAGGACACAACGGACGTGACGAGGTTGGTTCTAGGTGGGATTTGAACCAGTGACCCTCGGGTTGCGCACGGCCACTCTCCCACTGCGCCACGCCGTCCCTCCATCCATCCATTTTCTACCGCTTATTATCTTTTGGGGTCGCGGGGGGGGGCTGGAGCCCTATCTCAGCTACAATCGGGCGGAAGGCGGCGTACACACTGGACAAGTTGCCACCCCATCGCAGGGCCAACACAGATAGACAGACAACATTAACACACTAGGGCCAATTTAGTGTTGCCAGTCAACTTATCCCCAGGTGCATGTCTTTGGAAGTGGGAGGAAGCCGGAGTACCCGGAGGTAACTCACGCAGTCACGGGTAGAACATGCAAACTTCACACAGAAAGATTCCGACCACGGGATTGAACCCAGGACTACTACTACTATTGTGAGTCAGACACATTCACCCCTCTACCACCGTGCTGCCCACGGCACACCACCAGCAGAAAAGGTTAAAAAATGAAACTCCACAAGGTTGTCGTGCCTTATTTTGGGTTTGTTGTTGTTTCCTGTTTGTAGTGCTTTAATTCCTGTCTTGCGCTGTTATTTTGGTGACCCTTCCTGTTTTGTTGGTGTTCTCTTGTAGCAGTTTCACGCCTTCCTTTGAGTGCTATTGCCCGCACCTGCTTTGTTTTCACAATCAAGACTATTTAAGTTGTGCATACGCTATCCTTCTTTGTGGGGTCATTGTTGATTATGTCATGTACGGATGTACTTTGTGGATGCCGTTTCTGCTCCGCACGCTGTAAGTTTTTGCTGTTGTCCAGCATTCTGTTTTTGTTTACTTTGTAGCCAGTTCTTTTTTACTTTTATTTTGCATATCCGTCCCTATGTTTCAGTGTCTTTTCCTAGCGGGACTTGTTTTTTGTTAATTTTTGGTTTATGCGTCAGATACCTTTTTACTTGCACGCTGTACTCTGCATATTGGGATAGCGACAAAACATCCTCGACGCGTTATGACTTCTACAAAGCAAAGAACTACCTGCTGCCACCTACTGATATGGAGTATTACATGGTTACCCTGCCATGGTCTACACAGCATAGGTACGAGACAACGGCACATTGTCATAATTATTGATTAGCAAAACATATTTTTTGGACCAATTAAGTGAAGTTGCATAATTTCCCATGGCACACCAGACAATATCTCGCGGCACAAAGTGTGTGTCGTGGCACGGTGGTTAAAAAAAACACTGTTTTAGGGCACTGCGGCAAGTTAAAAGGGCACCAAGGCAAACATTATTTTCTTTCCAGACAGGGGCTCCAAAGCATGCATGCATAGATGTACAGTAATTCATTATTAACATAAACTTGTCAGCTTTTTGTCATTAAATGATGCCTTTACCTCTGTTTACGTTTTGATAGAGGGAAGTATTTTTTTCTATTAGTTTTTTGAATTATGTACATGTAGATGCTACATCGGGACGGATCCATTAAGAGTTTTAGCAGAAATATGTCTCATAGGAATTAACTACACACAATAAAACATTAACAAAATTATGTGTCAAAAGATTTTTAAAGTTATACCTTTGTGACATACATTTTTTTTACAAAAAAACATGGCGTTTACTTTTTGATATCAAAATAAAACACAAAGGAGTTTAGCTAATGAAGATAGTCTAACCCCCCCTTGTGGTTCAGTACAACAGTTTGGCCAACAACAACAAAAAACATGAGTGAGAGCAAATTTCCTCACCTCATTAACTCCGTCACAGCAGCTGATGGACGCTGTGTTGTCAAAATGAAAGCAACATCATATACTTTTTCTCCTTCGCTGTATAGTTTTAGTGTTGGGACTAGTGTATCCAATATTGTCCACACCTGTCTCCATCTAACAGCAGTCCATTCTTAAACACATGGAGGGAAGCGAGGGACAATGACTGTAGAGTCCCGAAAGAGTTGGTGCTGCAACGAATTCTGGGAATGTGTTCTGTTGTGTTTATGTTGTGTTGCAGTGCAAATATTCTCCCGAAATGTGTTCCATTGTTTTTTACTGTGCTCTCACTATGTGGCATAGGTTTAGGACAGTGTTGACGTTGTTCATACGGCCACCTTTAGTGAGACATGTAGGTCTTTTGAGTAGGTATACTCCGAGGGTTGACTCCTAGAGCGAGATTTACGGTGTTACGACATCGTGATTAGGAAGCCAAGCGATGAAAGTGCGCATGTGTCTGACTTTGTGTTGTTTAAAATGAATTAATAATTATAGGGTTTTCTGTCATTTATAAAGGAGGCTGTGTTCCTAACCTTCTGTAATTTTATCTTTTATTTATCATTATGCCCTTGACTATTATATCCCTTGTCCATTAGCAAGTAAAGAGTCATAGGCTGTCACGGCAAGGTGTTGCCGCCAATGTCGGTAAATTTTTTAGGGCATTACGGCAAATGAGACGGTGGTTGCAGCAATGGCCGCAGTTGCCGTGGTGAAATTCGAGCCCTGGTACAAGAAAATTTGTGTTGAGTGATGTGGCTGAAAGCCGTATCACGATGTAAGTGTTTATATTGATCAATATCAATAATTATTGGTATTTTTTTTAGACATGTGAAATTTATGGTTCAGGAGATAAATATATTTCAAGTTAAACATTTTATTTCAAATTTAACCTTTCTCTGATTAAATCCCCTCAGTTATCATGGCAGAAATGAAAGGAAATGTCAACACAACCATGGAAACTAAACACAATTCTAAATCCACGAAGGACACTTAACAATAACTTCTTAAAATTAAGGTACAAAAATAAGGAATATGTAAAACATGCTTAATGACGTGTAATAAAATAGTGCAATGTGTGAAAATGTAAACCTAGAGAAACCGGAGGACCAATTTTTCGCAGGTTTACTGCCAGGAAGTTATGTGTTTTTTTTGTGCACCATCGAATCTAGTGGGTTATTCTTATATAAGTTTGGAAATTAATTTATGTTCTGTAGTAATTATTGGACCAAATTGTTATTTTAAAGCAGCATATTTGTCATATTTTGTTATAGGATTGTACGGTATACCGGTATTAGTACAATACCGCGATACTAATGAATCATATTCGGTACTATACCGCCTCTAAAAACTACCGGTCCCCTGCGCCCCCGTCATGATATTGCTGGTTTACGAGCAGACAATCATGTTCGTCAGTCTACAATCACGGAGTACTTACAAGCAGACACAGTGTATGGACAGAAAAGGGAGAATGTACTCATTTTGGCTTAAATACTAATGATAAAGGTGAAGTTATAACACTGAAACGCTCTCAGAAAGAGATGCTTTAAGACATGGCAAGCTAGCTAGTGGCTATAGTCCAGCTCTAGTCGGCAGTGTTTTAGCTTCTGAATCACTAATCCTCGTCTCCATGGTGACAAAGTAAGTAAGTTTCTTACAAGTATCATCCCTTCAGGACAAGGAATAGCTAAACATGCTTCACTACACATCGTAGCTCACCGGCGTCAAAATGTAAACAAACGCCATTGGTGGATCTTCACCTAACATCAACTGTAATTATACCAAGTACAAGACTGTATCTCGTCGATACTAATATGATTACATTGATATTTTTTGGCACCACATCTTCTTTTTGGTTTTGTAAAATTTGTATTATGTTTATAAACTAAAGAAATATGTCCCTTGACACATGAGGACTTTGAATACGGCCAATTTATGATCCTGTAACAACTTGGTATCGGATTGATACCCAAATTAGTAGTGTCTTTAAAAACTAATATAAACCATCCAAACAACAAAGAAAAAAATATTATTACATTTTAACAGAAGTGTACATAGAACATGTTAAAAGAGAAAGTAAGCAGATATTAACAGTAAATGAACAAGTAGATTAAAATCTCATTTTCTACCGCTTGTCCTTAATAATTTTGACAAAATCATTGAATGGAAAATGACACAATATGTTACTGCATATGTCAGCAGTCTAAATTTGGAGACTTTGTTTGCTTACTTACTACTAAGACAAGTAGTCTAGTATGTTCACTAATTCATTTATGGACAAACTTGCAATAAGAAACATATGTTTAATTTATCCTAAGATTTTATCGACCCAGGCTTTGTATCCTTTCAAAAATATGGCAACACTGCAAAACAAATTTTGGAAGTTTAAATGTGTTGACAAATACAAAACCTAGTGCATTTTTAAGTAGGGCTGTAACGATTGTCAGGGTATTCATTTAAGGCCATGGTAATAACATTGTGGTATTGTCCCCGCAAATGTAAGACTTGGTAAAATTGTCATAGTGTGTAAAATAAAGTAGCAGAAACGTTCAGGATAAACACACTTACTGTAATTGAACACAAACATAATGCTATAATGTTGTAATCATTTTTACTCCTACAAACATGTATATTTTAAGTGCAAATAGTTGTGAGAACATCCACTGTTTCGAGCAAATATAAAAAAAAACTTAAGAGTTGAGTGTCTTTTAAGTGACGATGTAAACATCCAGTGTAATAAGTGTAAAACAGTAATGTTCATTTTGGTATCGTACAACTTTTAATTTCTGAGAGGCAGTGTCCTCAGCAGTAATATTATTTTTGAAAATGCTGTTCCTCAGAAAAGTTAATTGACAATTTTACTTTTAATCATTTAAATATCTCACCAACTGATTCATAGGCTTGCTGGCTTTAATTATAATTTCCAGGTTATAATTTCTCAAGGAGCTTCTCATATGTCTTTCGCCAGTAGGCTTTGAAACGCTCGAGACGTTAGTGATGTGCTTTGTTTTGCAGTACCAAGACTTTTATTACCTCCGCCAAAGAGATAATGTTTTTATCTGGGTTTATGTTTGTTAGCAACTTAACTCAAAACTTTATGGAGGGATTTTGATGACATTTCCAGGAAATGTCCAGAAAAAAATAATTTGATCTACTACGAACATACTTCTCCAGCCTACTTTTTGGTAGATAAGTTTTTTGTTCAAACCGGCCAACGCAAAAGCGCTAGAAAAAAACTACACTCACCAAGTTTCTGTTTGATACCATCACACATCTCGGCATTATTGTGAGGATTTCGAAACTGTAATACTGCGGTATCTACACAACTGTTACAGCTCTAATTTCAACACACTGAGCAAGGTACACAGACAGGAAACACTTCTTATAGCCAGCCTATTGTTTAAGTACTGTTAAATTAATTTGTGCCTGAACAGGGACCATATATTGAAGCACATTTCGCCATAAAACTGCGTAAACATAATGAGTTCCAGCCTTGACAAAAGTTCCGATTTTAGTAAAGGTTTGTAGACTTTGAACACAATGTAAAGTGCTTTACAGTAGTATGTATCAAACTAATTCAAGAAGGGGTTGATGTATCAACTTTCTTTTTATTAACAAAGCCAAAACAGCTGAACTTTATTCTTTTGTACACCCTGCTTTCACAAACACCCACACACACAGTGTCACTAGCCCTGTGGTGAACTCACCATTTAAAATCACACAACTCCTTAACTGTAGCAGTCAGGTTGCACCAGTGCTTGGGAATAGAAATCAGAATCCACTTTACTGTCGTTTAATATTCTTTCCATGCAGTGAATTAAAGGGGTGAGGTGGAACTGTCGACATCGCTGTGGATATTTCCTGAATATTTCAAACCAACTCAACTTATCTAGAAGTTAAAGATAACATACCACTGATAGTCTCACACACACACTAGGTGTGGTAAAATTACTCTCTGCATTTGACCCATCCCCTTGTTCCACCACCTGGGAGGTAAGGGGAGCAGGGAGCAGCAGCAGCGATGGCCACGCTCGGGAATCATTTTGGTGATCCAACCCCAAATTCCAACCCTTCATGCTGAGTGCTAATCAGAAAATGCTGTAAAAAGGCTATAAAAAGCCCACAAAGTACTAGGGGTGTAACGGTACACCCCTAGTACTTTGGTTTAGAGGTTCGGTACGTACCTTGGTTTAGAGGTCACGGTTCGGGTCATTTTTGGTACAGTAAGAAAACTACAAAATAGAAATGTATTGGTTATTTATTTACCAAATTTGTAAACAATGGCATAACATACATATACACACAGGGTCCATTGCCAGGGTTAATGTGGTCTACATATATGAAATAAAAACTAAATAAGGTAAGGCTCAGAATGTTTTCTTAACAAAACCTTTCTACATATAAAGTGCTTTTTTTGATTGATTGATTGATTGATTGAGACTTTTATTAGTCGATTGCACATTACAGTACATATTCCGTACAATTGACCACAGAATGCTAACACCCCAATAAGTTTTTCAACTTGTTTAAGTCGGGGTCCACGTTAATCAACATTAAACTGCCTCAAGTTGTTGCTTAGATTAAATAAAATGACAAAATCTTTCTTCGGGCTTATTGTTCTTCCACCGTAGAAGTGGGTCAAAATCTAGTTTTTAATGCAATACAGCAACCCCCTTTCACCCCGGACGGGACAAGCGGTGTAAAATGGATGGATGGTCTTAAATGTGCTGCTATAAAAACATTTGTTATTGCCTCAGCACTGCCTGGCTGGCCGAGGAGAGGCTGCTTGAATGCGGTTGTGCCGCTTCAAAGGGGTTAGCATGTTTGATGTGTTGGCAGAAGCATACCCTACTGCTGCTCAACAATGTCTGCAAACCTCCGTCCTCCATTGTTGTATCGCAGCGCGAAACCGAAGTGTTCCCAAAGGGGAGATGTTAACGAAGCAGGAGGGTCTTCCAGCTCTGGCTTTTGCAGGTTGTCCTAGCCCGGTTGCTGCTAGCCTGCCGTGTGTTGTGTCTCGCTCTGCATTGTTTACATAACGTGCGGTGCGCTACCTAATATGTCCGTGTGGAAACTCCTTCGGTACACCTCCGAACCCAACCGAAACCCCCATACCGAAACGGTTCAATACAAAAACACATACCATTACACCCCTACAAAGTACCAATTAGCACAGTAGCTAACAACATTACTGCTCTACTGACTGAATGAGCACTGGAGATCGATAAGCCCGCCCACGATGCATGTGCTGCCCGACACAAAATGGCTTTATGGTAGATTAAACGTTTGTACAACACATAGATAATGTTTGCACACCAAAGCATAATTCTATTCAATCTGTGGTTCGTAAATTGAAAAGGTTGTATAATGAGGGGTTCATAAATTGAGGTTCCGCTTATATGAAAATGTGACCAATAAATTTTCCTGCTAGCGTCAAACTAGTTCGCTAGCTAATAGCGATTTAAGACTATGCGTTCCTTTAGCACAAAAACCTAATTAACAACTATTAAAGAGCTGAATTTTTATAATTTGACATGGAACGCACAAGAGGTCCTTAATCCAATACCACAATTTGAGAAGGGAGATAATAACATTAGTGCCCCTTTTTCCTCTATAAAACACATACAAATAGTACTATCTTCTGTTTGGAAAAATGCATACCGATGCTTTCAGCAACTAGAAATATACGACAGACAAGGTAGTCATAATTCCCACAAGATTGTGTGTGTAAAAGTAAAACATTTTTTTTTACTGCCTGGTGGAATCAAACTAATCTAAAAACTACCCCAAGGCAGCTTTGGCTACAAATGTAGCCAATGTGTGAATGCGGAGTGTAAGAATGATGGGTTCTCACTTCTCTGTCAAGTGCTTTGAGTGTCTAGAAAAGCGCTACACTATATAAATCCATCCATCCTAATACATTATTATTATTATTTATTAATGAGGAGCTAAATACAGATCTATCTGCATTCACATGCCCGCTGCTACCATTAAACGGATCAACGTGGACCCTAACCTAAACAAGTTGAAAAACTTATTCGGGTGTTACCATTTCGTGGTCAATTGTACAGAATATGTACTGTACTGTGCAATCAACTAATAAAAGTTTCAATCGATCAATCAAAAGACAACTTTTGTTTATTTACACCTTTGGCCAAACTTGACTGTCGAATTTGTGTTTACCTCCTCAGCTTGCTGTCCTAGACTTGACTGCAGCGGACGGACAAGGTGGCGGCACCAACAGTAAGCGCTTCCTCCTCAGTCTTATCTGTAAGAGCAGTTGGTAATCGCAAAACTAGCTGATTTGGCCGTGTGATGCCATAAAAACATAGAGAGAGCCACGTGGGTGCATGAAGGGGCACTGTGAATATTGCAAAGCACTGCCACCTCCGTTGCGTTAAGCAACAGTTGTTTGGGTTTTGGTTCTCACCTAATTGCTCCATGTAGCATTTATGAGAATGATGCTCATGTCTTTCTGTGTCTGCAGGACGATACATTCCCCCCCATTTACGGAACAACGATGGTCCCAAAAATGGTGAGACGCATCGATTCAGTGCTCTTTCATGCTCCCAACAAATCCTGCTAAATTGTCCAAAAGTAGCTTGCCATTTTCTATGGCTTCCATTTGCGATTACAAGCACTCAAAGGTCGCCACAATATAATTTTGTGATTTTAAAAAAAAGTTATAATTAACGACGGCACTGATGAAATACTGTTTTTGTTTTAGCAGGAAATGCGTTTGTTGCTGCTCGACAGGGCGGTTACACCATCGCTCCTGCCGCCGCCTGTAAGTGGGCCTTCTCTAAAGTTGAATGTGTGCTCCGTAGTGGCTTGTCTTGCTTATGGTAATCGGTTTGGTCACTTTTGTCCCGCTTGCAGTCGGTTGGGATGCAAGCCGTGGCAACTTTGTCAACGGCTTCCATGACAACCGCATGACTGGCAGCAACACATATAACCGTGGCCCGCCTCGCATGGAGCGGGGTCGAGGGGGCTTGGCTGGAGGCGGCTACCGTGGCAACAGGGCCGGAGCCTTCAATCCCATCAACACTGCTCAGCCGATTGCTTTCGGGTTGTACGAAAACAAAGGTGGCAATCCTCTTTGACTGTGTGCAAACCTTGAGCGGCTGTGGTGAGGAACTTGACTCCTCATTTCTGTCCTATGACTTTGTCAGATGCTGGTGGGTGGAACACCGCCAAGGACGCCTATAGCAGCTTCGGAAACAACAGAGGAAAGTCTGCATTTTTCAATGACCGAAGCAATGCTAATCGTGGACGGTGAGATGATCATGTTCTCCTTTTTGATTGTTGGTAGTCACAAAAAGATCCTCCGGACGACTGCAGGCGCACACGTGTTACACATCATGGTTTTCTTCTTTGGTTCAGGTTCGACCACGGTGGGTATAGTGGTGGCGGAGGCGGAAACAGCCGCTGGGTAGAGGAGGTCAGAGATGACGGAGACTGGTCCAAACCAACGCCACTCAATGAACGCCTTGAGCAGTAAGTCATATAATGCATCTGGAAAGTATTTACAGTGCTTCACTTTTTCCTTATTTTGTTATGTTACAGCTTTACTTAAAAATTAAGTCAATCAATTTTGTTCTCAAAATTCTACAGACAAGCCCCATAACAACAATGTGAATAAGTTGAGTTTTTTTTTTTTTTTTCCAAAGATATTTTTGCATATATATTAAAAATAATGAACTAAAAAATCACATCTACATAAGTATTTACAGCTTTTGCTCAATACGTTGTTGATGCACCTTTGGCAGCAATTACAGCCTCAAGTCTTTTTGAATACGATGCCTCAAACTTGGCACACCTATCTTTGGGCAGCTTTGCCCATTCCTCTTTGCAGCACGTCTCAAGCTCTATCAGGTTGGATGGGAAGTGTTGGTTTTCATCCAGGATGTGTCTATACATTGCTGCATTCATCTTAGTCTAGTCAGGGAGGTGACACAATAACGCAATAGTCATTCTTTCAGAGCTACAGCATTCCTCTGTGGACAACCATCTCTGCAGCAATTCACCACTTAGGCCTGAATGATGTAGTGGCCAGACAGAAGCTGTTTCTCAGTAAAAAGTTTACCTAAATGCACCCGAAAGACTCTGACCATAAGAAAAAAAAATATCTCATCTGATGGGACAGAGATTGAACTCTTTGTTGTGAATGCCAGGCATCATGTTTGGAGGAAACCAGGCACTGCTCATCACCAGGCCAATACCATCCCTGCAGTAAAGCATGGTGTTGGCAGCATCATGCTGTGGGGATGTTTTTCAGCAGCAGGAACTGGGAGTCTTTTTAGGAGAGAGGGAAATGTGAATGCAACAATATACAGAGACATCCTGGATGAAATCAACGTTTACCATCCAATCTGATGGAGCTTGAGGTGCTGCAAAGAGGTGTGGGGAAAAGGAAATTGGCAAAACAGTCCACTGTATGTTTTTTTCCACACCACACAGAGAACCAAACCACACACAAGCAGGCATGCAAAGAGAGTCGCCTCGATGGGTTGCACAAATGTTGACAGTGTTCAAGGGTTGCAGGATATATGATATAAATGTTATCAATCTAGCAGACAACAGCGTGTTTAATACCATTGTCTTATCGTGATCTTGCATGTTGATGACACATCACGCAAATTTGATAGCGACAATCAAATGGCCGTATCCTTAGCGCAATATATTGCGTCCTCGCGAGCGGTTAACTAATTCTGGCCTCCATGTCGGGAAATAAAGTATCAGTAAATGGTCAAAACTGCAGTGTTCTAATTTTTGTTTTTATTTTTTAACCATCACATTGTTGGTTTACAAACTCAGGAAATATATTAAGCACAGGAGGACTTTAAGGAGAAAAACCAAAGGTAGATGTTTTATGTATAGTATTTTGCACTATTTACTTTATTTTGATCAAAATGTTGTCCATCTATCCGTTTTCTACCGCTTGTCCTTTTCAGGGTCGCGGGGGGTGCTAATACTTATCTCAGTTGTCTGTATGTAATTTATATTTGTAAACAAAATTTAATCGGTCATTGATGTTACGACAGAAGTTAACCAGATGTTACCAGTAAATTAGCAAGTAGATTAATAACCGTTTTGACAAATTAATAAAAATACATAATACGTTCTATTATAATCTATATGCTAAATAATATGTTGTGTTGATTATCGTTATCAGAGGAGGCTGCAATATATTTCACAGTACACATTTTTGGTCATATTCCCTATCCCTTATGCGCGCCTAACCTGAGATTGCGCATATTTGTCAGTTAGGAGGAAGGCTGAGCAATATGGCGGAAAACTGTTCATGATATAAGTTTTTTATATTAGTCAATATTGATAATTATTATTTTTTTATGACCAATGCAATTTTTTACCAGGAGAAAAATAAAATGAATGTCAACATTTTTCAGTGCTGTAAGTTGTGATAAATTGTTCGCAAATGTGCCTAAACATAGGCCGTGGGACTTAAAAACAACAACAACAAAAACTGTCGAACATGTGAGAAAAGGAATTTAAACCCTTTTATCACATTTTGCTCTTAAACTAAATCCATCCAAATTGAAAAAACGAGAGTAACATTTTTACCCATCTATATAGCATGTTTGAAATAAATTTAAACCATAACATTTGAAAAATTGGACTGTGGTAACACAAACCAGTTAAAGATTCAAAGAAGCTGCTGTCATAGCAGACAAACAGCTTCTGCGAGCCTGCTAAACTACCAAAAACAGCTCAAGATAACTGCTTGGACTCGCTGACGTCACTAGGCAACAGGCACCGCCTTTTAAAAGCCACACACTCAGACACACAAACTGTTGTCATATATATATATATATATATATATATATATATATATATTAAACCTATTTCAACTGCATAATGCCAGATATTTGAAGTTAATTTTTTAAGTAACACATTATTTACTTCTCCTAGTAATCAATTACATCTATTAAAGAGTAATTCCGTTAATAATTCAATTACTTTTTTGGTAAAGTAACAAGTAACTAGCCTGTCACACAGTATCATGAAGCAGTTAGCAGGTTGGTGTCCCTGGCTAAAATATTTGTGTGCATGTCCTATAATATTATTTACCTATAAAAACACCATTGTTAAAGGTCGAAAATGTTCATGTTGCTGCTGATGTTAAAACATGTCCTCTGAATCCAGGGCACTTTATCTCACATTTTGTTCTTTTGTGTTTTTTTTTTAAAGAAGACTGGAGATTATATTTGACTTTTTTTATTATTTTTAAGGATTTTCATTATTTTCTCAAAAAACCTCTTAAGTTGGAATCATATAATGCAAAACCTACTTTTCTTAATTTTTGGTACCTGTTTTTGTGTATTTGGGATCCCCTAATTGTCCCTGAAAAAAAAAAGGCACGGTCGAGATACTTTGTTACGTCAACGGATATTTCCATTCATGGGCCATTATATATCGGGATATGAGTTTTGATCTATATCGCTCAGCCCTACACTCGTGTTAGCGACAGTGCTAGCATAGTTTAGGGATGTTCTCTTTTTTTTAAATTGTGCGTTACAGTAGGCCTTATGATGGCTTTGGGTCTATATGTATGAGTGCACACGTGAACCTTGAGTGTTCAAAATGAAATGGTGATATTTAGACATTTCACATTGCTACAAAAAAACTAAAGTCTGGTAGATTCTGAGAAACGAACACTAGCATAGATAGGTAAATAGATAGTACTTTATTGATCCCTTTAGGAGAGTTCCTTCAGGAAAATAAAAAAATTTGCCATGAAATGGCAACATGACAAATGTCAGTCAAACGTTTGGAGGGTTTTTGGAAATGCTAGTTTTTCAATGGAATTAAAGGGCAGCATGTCTTGTAGTAACCACACTTTCTCTGAGCGCACGCTATTTTGCACTGTTTCGTTTGCACTTACCTTGTTCGCCAAACACCTCAGTGTGAGTGTGGTCGGTCGGGACCAAGATTCGCCGTCTTCATTTGCAGTTCTTTTACCAGTTGGAAATACTAAGTGGGTGGTTGGATATCAAGTAGGCATGCAAGTTTGTTAAGTGTGATTTATTTGATGGCACCATTCTTGCGCGAATTCAACAAATTGTTTCCTCATCTCACCTTATTCCACTGACTTAAAACCGAAATATTCCCACACTGGTGGTATTTGGTTTTGCAATCATTTTGTTCTCCGTGTTTCTACTATCGCTTGTTGTGTTTGTCACGGGCTAACGTGTTGCACTGTGTGATGCTAGTGACCCTGCCTCTCCGCTTACAGACACCTAATGAATGACAAGAGGCTCCGGAACTTTCTTTTCATTTCCTATGGCACAAACACACGCAGTTGCTGATACCAATGCAAAGAATGAATGTTCTTGACGCGTGTAAACCAGAATGTAAACAGCCTTTATCGACCCTAGAAAAATGACCGACTTCATTTTCATTTAGCGCTTCATTAACTGACTTATTAAATTTTGCTCAGGCCTAAGCTTGACCGTTCAGTCTTGGTTTTTGTGTTGTGTGCATTTGTTCCTATTGAAGTATTCAATGACTGGTTGCAAAGGAGTCAAACATGGTTGGAAACTAATCATTGAGTTTGTGGTTTTCCCTCTGCCCTTTTAGTGAGCTGTTCTCTGCCAGCAACACTGGGATTAATTTTGAGAAATACGATGACATTCCTGTTGAAGCCACTGGACAGAACTGCCCTCATCACATCGAAAGTGTAAGAATAACGACCATTTGTTTTTTTTCACATGCAGTTTGTAAGTTAGTGTGACCAGTATCCTTCTCTGTGCAGTTCCAGGATATAGACATGGGCGAGATTGTCATGGGCAACATTGGGCTGAGCCGCTACACCCGACCTACCCCTGTCCAGAAATATGCCATTCCTATCGTAAAGTCCAAGAGAGACCTAATGGCCTGCGCACAGACTGGTAGGGCGTGTGTGAATTCTTCTGTGCATAACCAGAACAAAGCTGTTGATTTTCCGTGTCATGCGTGTAGGTTCTGGGAAAACAGCAGCATTCCTCCTACCAATTCTTAGCCAGATCTATGCTGAGGGACCAGGAGATGCCCTTAATGCAGCTAAAGCCTCCGGGCAGGTGAGGAATTTATTTTCAGTATTGGCGTTGTAAGGGTTTGTGGAGTAGTGACTCGCTTAATCCGGCAGATGGCGTTACAAGAACAAACAGCCTTAGAGCAGCAGGAGTGTCTCAACTTTATCCACATAGGGCTGCATACTGAAAATTCAAAACATGAGGGGGAAATTTCTATGTATTCAATTTACAAAATAAATACAATATGCATATTTTTCATTTATTGAAAATATATATATTCAAGAAAAGACACTGATTGCTTGTAGTGTAGTGGTTTTCATGGCTGGCACGGTTTGGTTCTCACTTCCCACTCAGTAATGATGTGAGTAGTTGGTAAATTGTTAGATGTAAATATAAACGGAATACAATGATTTGGAAATCATTTTCAACTCTGTTTAGTTGAATATGCTACAAAGACAACATATTTGATGTTCAAACTGATAATCATTTTTTTGGGCAAATAATCATTAACTTTAGAATTTTAAGCCAGCAACACGTGACAAAGAAGTTGGGAAAGGTGGCAATAAATACTGATAAAGTTGAGGAATGCTCATCAAACACTTATTTGGAACATCCCACAGGTGTGCAGGGCAATTGGGAACAGGTGTGTGCCATGATTGGGTATAAAAACAGCTTCCCAAAAAATGCTCAGTCTTTCACAAGAAAGGATGGGGCGAGGTACACCCCTTTGTCCACAACTGTGTGAGCAAATAGTCAAACAGTTTAAGAACAAGGTTTCTCAAAGTGCAATTGCAAGAAATTTAGGGATTTCAACATCAACGGTCCATAATATCATCAAAAGGTTCAGAGAATCTGGAGAAATCACTCCATGTAAGTGGCATGGCCGGAAACCAACATTGAATGTCAGTGAACATCAAATATCTTGTCTTTGTAGTGCATTCACTTGAATATGGGTTGAAAAGGATTTGCAAATTATTGTGCTCTGTTTATATTTACATCTAACAAAATTTCCAAACTCTTATGGAAACGGGGTTCGTATAATCGATACTAGAAAAATCTGTATTAATATTTATTTTGTTCATGTTTACTAACTCAGGAAATACATCTCTGGAAACAGGCAAAGGAGCAAAAACTAAATGATTTACAATATTTTTTTAACTATAGAGCGCACCGGATTATAAAGCACACTGTCAAGGAGTGATGTGCTTTCTTTTTCTTGTGCTTGTTAAAAGTTGGGCAGCTGCAGTTGTGACAGTGTGGATTGACTAACTTTTACTTTATGAGAAAACAGTGTCCTCCACAGTGGACATGTTGAAATCAGTTTGGAATCACTAACAGTTTAACTTGTTATAATGTAAACGCCTCTCAAACTGATGTTTGACTTTGCTTGCTTCAAATATATTTTCTCGGTGAGCGTTTGAGGTGGCCCTGCCTTGTGCCTTCTGCCAGAGTGCAGCTGGATAGATGCCAAGCAAACTGTGGAAATGGCTGGATTTATCAAGTAAATTTTCAGTTTACTCATATTTCTTGCAGTTTAGAGTTTTTCTTGGTGATTTACCTCCATGAGGTGCGACGTGTCCGGCTGGTTCTGTGTCATCTTGGAAAGGCTGGAGATAAAAATGCCGCGCTTTGCTTTGCAGAACGCATCATTTCATACATCTGTCAAAAAGGTTATGTTTTCACCAGTGCTTGTCTGTTTATTAGTAAAATATTTCAAAGAGTTATGGATTTTGAGGATTTTTTTACGAAATGTCCAAAAAACTAATTCCTGTCATTTACTAAGAACACATTTCACTTCCTGCTTACGGCGTTTCATGCCCGCATCAATTCACCCCGTACTGTGCAGAGGATTATGGGAGATTCAGGACTACTCATCAAGTTTTTGTTTGATACCGTCATGCCTACAGTATTACTGTGAAGACTTTGAAACCATAATACCGCGGTATCTACAATACTGGTACATCCCTACAGCTAATACATGTGCTCGGTATCGGCTGATCTTAATCACTGCAACATAAAACCCTGATCAGAACTTCCCTATGGTTGTCTCTGATCTCTGTGATTGAATGACTGATTAGTCTCGACTAGAGTGTAGGCTTACCAATGATGCAAAACAATATCAGTGAGATGTATTGAAGAAATGAAAACCTGGCAAACACATTTTTAAAACTGAATAAATCAAAATATATGTAATAAAAGAACAGACTGTTCATCAAAAAAGTTTCGTAAATTACATTGTTGTAAAAACAATTTGTTTTGCTGCTACTATAAATGTGTTAGCGGTAGGTTTGATGTCTTCATTTTACACCCTTCTTTAACTTTAAAGCCTCTAATTTGTATTTTTTAATGTTGAGTATTATATTATGGATTTTATTTTAATCTTGTAATTATTCCTCATGTTGCAGGAAAACGGAAAGTATGGCCGTCGCAAGCAGTACCCCATTTCTCTGGTCCTGGCACCAACTCGAGAGCTGGCCCTGCAGATATACGACGAGGCGCGGAAGGTATGTTTGCATTCAGATCTAAAACCCCATAGAGATTGCAAACGATGAAGTTGTGTTAATTTTCGTCTCCTAGTTTTCCTACCGATCCAAAGTGCGTCCCTGCGTCGTGTACGGAGGAGCAGACATCGGCCAGCAGATCCGAGAACTGGAGAGGGGGTGTCATCTGCTGGTCGCGACGCCTGGGAGGCTGGTAGACATGATGGAGAGGGGCAAGATTGGACTGGATTACTGCAAGTAAGACTTAAACAATAGAAAATAAAGGCACTCTTTTTTTTTGATGCTTAGTATGTGTATGTTAAAACATTGTTAGAAAACTCAATGGCTCTGTATGGAACGGAACACAGACATAAAATCTCAAATTGTGGCATGGATACAGAAATATAGTTCTAGGATTTTTTTTGGGG
The DNA here is from genome assembly GCF_033978795.1 of Nerophis ophidion. Lineage (NCBI taxonomy): Eukaryota > Metazoa > Chordata > Actinopteri > Syngnathiformes > Syngnathidae > Nerophis > Nerophis ophidion. Next base: position 14,166,871 of record NC_084637.1, on the reverse strand, counting down.
TAACATTACGAGACTAATACTTTTCTTAAAGTTGACTCTGTGATGGGTTCCTGTCAGGGGTTTCTTTGTACATTGGCAAAATCCTTTTCAGGCATCCCTTTCCAATTATGACAGGTGAACAATAACAGTAAGTCAAAGGTGCTGTTTGCAATTTGCTCACAATTCCATTTTTCAAAGCAAAAAAAGAACAAAAAACATTGTCCCCTTATGTTACCATTAGCGGTTTTAAAAGTATACACGGGTGAAGTGGAGCCACGTAATTAAGGCCGTCCACAAAACGACGCTCTCTGATGAGACGGCTTGAACATGGTCTGTGTGTAAAACATAATCACTGCAAAATTTTGACCAAAGAACCATCATTACCTGCTATGTACCCTATTTTTCAGACTATAAGTCGCAGTTTTTTTCATTGTTTGGCCGGGGGTGCGACTTATACTCAGGAGCGACTTATGTGTGAAATTATTAACACATTACCGTTAAATATCAAATAATATTTAGCTCATTCACGTAAGAGACTAGACGTATAAGATATCATCGGATTTAGCAAGTAGGAGTGACAGATTGTTTGGTAAACGTATAGCATGTTTTATATGTTGTAGTTATTTGAATGACTCTTACCATAATATGATACGTTAACATACCAGGCACCTTCTCAGTTGGTTATTTATGCATCATGTAAAGTACACTTATTCAGCCTGTTGTTCACTATTCTTTATGTATTTTAAATTGCCTTTCAAATGTCTATTCTTGCTGTTGGGTTTTATCAAATAAATTTTCCAAAATAATGCGACTTATACTCAAGTACGACTTATATGTTTTTTCCCTTCTTTATTATGCATTTTCGGCAGGTGGAACTTATGCTCCGGAGCGACTTATACACCGAAAAATATGGTATAGCACAAGGAAGTGTTTTTAAATGTAGAAAAAAAATCATAATATGACCCCTTAAAAGGCCTACTGAAACCCACTACTACCCACCACGCAGTCTGATAGTTTATACATCAATGATGAAATATTAACATTGCAACACATGCCAATACGGCTTTTTTAGTTTACTAAATTACAATTTTAAATTTCCCGGGAGTTTCGTCCTGGAAACGTTGTGTAATGATGACGTGTACGCAGGACGTCACGCGTTTTTAGGAAGTATGAGCGCTACGCACACACATAGGTAAAAGTCGTCTGCTTTAACGGCATAATTACACAGTATTTTGGAGATCTGTGTTGCTGAATCTTTTGCACTTTGTTCAAATAATATTGGAGAAGTCACAGTAAAAAGATGGAGTTGGGAAGCTTTAGCCTTTAGCCACACAAACACACGGTGATTCCTTGTTTAAAATTCCCGGAGCTGAAACTTTTCTATGGATCAGAACGCGGTCAAGCGAACATGAATCCAGACCAAATGTCAACCAGCAGGTTTCGGTGAGAAAATTGTGGTTACAAAGTCGCCACTTACCGGATATCAGCTGAGCTTGTGTCGTCCGTTCGGCTGCTGTCGACACCCGTGAGACATTAGTGTCAACACACCTGTGGACGTACACCTTCGACTATCAGGTAAAATTAAACTCACTAAAACAGTAGCGACACAATAGAAAGAGAAGGGATTTCCCAGAATTATCATAGTAAATGTGTTTAAAAACATCGGAATACGTCCCAATGCTATCGCGTTTTTTTTTGTCTTTTTTTTTTTTCTAGTCCTTTGCTATCAATATCCTCAAACACGAATCTTTCATCCTCGCTCAAATTAATGGGGAAATTGTCATTTTCTCAGTCCGAATAACTGTTTTTGTTGGAGGCTCCCATTAAAATCAATGTGAATACGTGAGGAACCCCCACACTTGCGACATCATCGTCTGCGACTTCCGGTAAAGGCAAGGCTTTTTCAGGAAGTACCAAAAGTGGCGAACTTTATCGTCGATTTTCTCTACTAAATCCTTTCAGCAAAAATATGGCAATATCGCAAAATGATCAATTATGACACATAGAATGGACCTGCTATTCCCGTTTAAAGAAGAAAATCTCATTTCAGTAGGCCTTTAAGCTCATGATGCAGTAAATTCAAATTTTTTTTTTTACTGGATACTTTCTGCTTGTAGACATTGTATCTGTAAGTAATATGTAACTATAATTATGTGATACTTGTTTGTATTGATAAATGGGGTGTTTTAGGTTGCAATAGTGTTAAATCAGGGCAGTGGTTCTCACTTATTTTCTGTCATGCCCTCCCTATTAAGAAGAAAATATTTCGCGGCCCCCTTTCACTCTGCACCATGTCTATAGAAAAATATGTTTTATCTAAAATTGTTGTAACTATACCACTGCATAACATTGTGTGCTTATTTCCATTAAAAGAAACACACCAATCTTCCCTTGCGTCCCATTGTAGTTACAGTGAAGCCAAGTGCTACATACGCTTCGTCATATTCGAGTACGGCAAAAAAAGCATGTTCCCCGGGGTCACACGCGCATCACTCTAGGGGGGGCCTACTCCACTATTTGAGAAGGAATTAATTAGGGACTCTAATAAGTGTGGCTAGCTTGTGTGCTGTTGTGTAGCTGCAAACTTTTTTTGTAAATTTAGTGTAAAAAAAAATCCAAGAAAAAAACAACCTTAAGTGTTTATTGGAGGACATTTAGCGGGTAAATGGCTGTTAAGCTATGCACAAGTAACGCACTGCAGAACTGCATTCATTGGAGTGATTATAACTATGATTTTCATAGCCATCTGGTATCTGATATCTAACAGATATCCAAAATCAATATTGGATCAGGTGTGGGCAATGTGGTCCAAAACTGGGTATTTTTAGGCCAGGGGTCGGCAACCCGCGTCTCCGGAGCCGCATGCGGCTCTTTGACCACTCTGTTGTGGCTCAGCCGCATACTTGCCGACCGCCCGGAGAAGTCCGGTAGATTTCCAATTTTAATGTCTTCATCAGATATCTCCCGGGTAAAAATTTTTCGATTTTCACCCAGACATCAACTTTGAGGGCGTGCCGTGATGACAATGCCTCGAACACCCTTTCGACATGTCATCGCGCCAAGATTTTCACCATGCTATTTGCGTGCCGGCCGATGGTCACATTTTAGATGCGACCTCTATCTGAATGCATACACAACTGCAAGGCATACTTGTTCAACCGCCATACAGGTCCCACTGAGGGTTGTGATATAAACAACTTTTACACTTTTACTAATATGCGCCACACTGTGAACCCACACCAAACAAGAATGACAAACACATTTCAGGAGAACATCCGCACTATAACACAACATAAACACGACAGAACAAATATCCAGAATCCCATGTATCCTGACTCTTCCGGGCTCCATTATACACCCACCTAACACCAACCCCCCCCCCCCCCCCCCAACCCCGCCCACTTCAACCGACGCACGGAGGGGTGTGGGTGGGTTGGGGGTGTGGGTTGGTTGGGTTGAAACGGGTCAAAATGGCTCTTTGAGTGGTAAAGGTTGCCGACCCCTGTTTAGGCAGAAGAATGGTGAGCTACAATATGGTATTTTCAACTAAAGTGTTTATACTCAACATCACATTACTATTGCTAACATTGTTCGGAAAATTACTTTAAAAAAGTAATTTATATACTTGTTACTTTTTGTTAAGTTACTAATGGAAGTACTCTTTAGTAAATGTAATTAATTACTAGGGAAAGTAATTAATGCGTTACTTATAAAAAAGCTTTAAATATGTAATATGCAGTTGAGAGTTTATGAGCGTGTGTCCCTGCGTGCGTGTGCCTTATGTAAAAGGTGATGTCTTATGTAAAACGCCCAGTGACGTCGGAGGGTTTCGGATCAACTATATTACTTAGCTTTAGCAGTTAGCAGCGGCAGTTTGTCAGCTCTGATGGCTGTCCTGTTGAATCTTTTAACCAGCTTGTTACCTCTGGTTATTAAAGCGGAGCTGCCACCAGCACCCGCTAGCGGCAAAGCTACAGTGCAGGCACGTCACTGTGCGCGAAAGCGAATGTGGCAGGGTGTCGTATCGGCAATGCACACTAGCAAATCTGGACGCGTGCCAGACCCTTCCTCAGCTATGGTGCCTGCTTGGCTGCAAACAGCTGTAACAAAGGCACATAAAGAAAGATACCTCTATGGTGGAATTGTCTCAAATATATATCGCTTTCTAAAATACATTGATATTCTATATTATAAACCTTTTCAGAGTTTCCCCTATATGTAAATGATCGCGCAGCGGCACAGCAGATTACACACCTTCTAAAGTTTTTTTTCTTTCTCCCGTTTTTTTTAAATGAAAACAGTTTTTTTAACTAAAAATAAATTAAGTGATATGTTGTATGAATGGATATAATGCATAAAGTCAATTATTGACCATAATACGTAAGTTTGAAAATAGCTCAAATATCATAAAAACCTTCCTCATTGCTTTATTTTGGAAAAACAAAAACTGCAGCTGGTCCCGCACCTAAACGAGTTGACACTTGGCAAAATTCATCCTTGCAATTGCAAATCAAAATGATCACGTCATGATTTCATATTGACCACGCCCCCACTGCCAAGCATATAGTGGCAATCTAGGGCAGTGTTTTTCAACCAAGGCACATGTTTTGCTTTGAAAAAAATCCAGCGGCACACCACCAGCAGAAATCATTACAAAACGAAACTCTGTTGACAGTAAAAAGTCGCTGTCGCAATTGTTGGATATGACTTTTAACCGGACCCAACTGTGCATCAATATAGCTCAAAGTAGGTGTACTTTCACGTCCTGTCACATCACACCGTGACTTATTTTGAGTTATTTGCTGTTTTCCTGTGTGTAGTGCTTTAGTTCTTATCTTGCGCTCCTATTTTATTGTCTTTTTCTCTTTTTTTTTGGTATTTTCCTGTAGCAGTTTCATGTCTTCATTTGAGCGCTATTCGCCGCACCTGCTTTGTTTTAGCAATCAAGAATTTTCCAGTTGTTTTTATCCTTTTGTGGGGACATTGTTGATTGTCATGTCATGTTCGGATGTACTTTGTGGACGTCGTTTTGGCTCCACAGTAAGTCTTTGCTGTCGTCCAGCATTCTGTTTTTGTTTACTTTGTAGCCAGTTCAGTTTGTTTTGTTTTGCATAGCCTTCCCTAAGCTTCAATGCCTTTTCTTAGGGGCACTCACCTTTTGTTTATTTTTGGTTTAAGCATTCGACACATTTTTACCTGCACACTGCTTCTCGCTGTTTCCGACATCTACAAAGCAATTAGCTACCGGCTGCCACCTACTGATATGGAAGATCTCTAGACAGCACCGACACCCAACAACAACACATCATTTGCAGACTATAATTACTGGTTTGCATAAATGTTTTTTTTACCCAAATACGTGAAATTAGACAATCTCCCACGGCACACCAGACTGTATCTCACGGCACACTAGTGTGCCGCGGCACAGTGGTTGAAAAACACTGATCTAGGGAAACCTTGCTTTTGAGAATGTCAGGTGGAATGTGCTGCACTTGTCTATGAAAGCATTTCCAGAAACCAACTCACTGTTTGTGTTTTCTGAAGATACCTTGTTCTTGATGAAGCCGATCGAATGTTGGACATGGGCTTTGAGCCTCAGATACGGCGCATCGTTGAACAGGACACCATGCCTCCTAAAGGCACCCGGCAGACCATGATGTTCAGCGCGACCTTTCCCAAAGAGATCCAGGTGTGTGTCAGCCGCGTACTCTGGGTCACTGCTCCATAGTTCTTAGCCCAGAGGTAAGTCTTAAACTCCTGGTTCCCTCATGCAGATTCTGGCCAGGGATTTCCTAGATGACTACATCTTCCTAGCGGTGGGCAGAGTGGGCTCCACCTCTGAGAACATCACTCAAAAGGTGGTGTGGGTGGAAGAGAGCGACAAGAGGTCTTTCCTCCTGGACTTGCTGAGTGCGACAGGTGAGATGGTCAAATGGTCTTCCACTTTACACACACACACACATTAGATACACACCAAACATTTTGTGAGAGGGAAAGTTTAGAGTTCGTGTTGACGGTGTGGTTTTATCTCAAGTCATCCCCAGTGAAGTGCAGGACAATCCTGGAGACAACATGGAGAAGCCTGGTAAGATCATCACTAGAGAACCTCGCAGCCACCATTTTTTCCCCTCGTGAACAAAAGTGTCTACTTGCCTGCGATACTCATCTTAATGTGGAGAATCTTTGCATCCTGGCATGAATGGGATCTCTCCAACATGTCAGTTACATTTTTATATTATTTTGTCTAATTTATTTGTGTTTACAGAAGTCATCTCTGCAACATGTCGCTTTTAATCAGTGATCACCATTATTATTCCTGTTCATATTATTATTATTATTATTATTATGTCTGTTTATGCTTGTATTTATCTCCACACTTTGCTGCTCTGTGATGTGGTGCATTTCAATGTTTTTCATTGCATGTTTTTTTTTTTGATTTGCCATCACATGAGCAGTTAGAATTTTTGAACATATCCCTCCAAAAGAATACCAGTGTTTCCCATAAATTCCTTTGTGATGGCCCACCACAACAAAATTTGGACGGGCACAAAGATTTTTTCCAAATTTGTCATAGAACACATGATAACTGGACCATTCGTGTCGCTTGTCGTTCCAACTCTGTACAGTAGGTGGCATCAGAAGTCTGCATATAGTACCAAAGCTGATTTGATCTGTTTTTAAATAGTGACATGTCACACCATCTCTTTAGTCAGTGCACACTAACATGGAAACAAGGAAATAAAATCTTAAAATATTTTTTTCTTAATTTAAAGGCCTACTGAAATGAGATTTTCTTATTTTAACGGGGATAGCAGATCCATTCTGTGTCTCATACTTGATCATTTCGCGATATTGCCATATTTTTGCTGAAAAGATTTAGTAGAGAAAATCGGCGATAAAGTTCGCAACTTTTGGTCACTAATAAAAAAAGCCTTGCCCTTTACCGTAAGTAGCAGACGATGTGCGCGTGACGTCACGGGTTCTGGAGCTCCTCACATTGTTTACAATCGTAGCCTCCAGCAGCAAGAGCCATTCGGACCAAAAAAAGCGACAATTTCCCCATTAATTTGAGTGAGGATGAAAGATTCGTGGATCAGAGAATTTAGAGTGAAGGACGAGAAAGAAAGAAAAAAAGGCGATTTCAGTGGGAGCGATTCAGATGTTACTAAACACATTTTTCTAGGATAATTCTGGAAAATCCCTTATCTGCCTATCGTCTTGCTAGGGTTTTAGTGAGATTAAATAGTACCTGAAAGTCGGAGGGGTGTGGCCACGGGTGTGTTGACCGCCAGTGTCTCTGAGGGAAGTCACGTAGCTGGAGCAGGACGGAAGCTCCGCTGATGTCTCCGGTAAGAGCCGACTTATTTCCACATTTTTCTCACCGAAAACTCCCGGTTGACCTGTGGTCGGGATCCATGTTCGCTTGACCGCTGTGTTCTATAGTAAAGCTTCACCTTCGGGAATTTTAAACAAGCAAACACTGGCTGTGTTTGTGTGGCTAAAGGCTAAAAGCTTCCCACCTCCATCTTTCTACTTTGACTTCTCCATTATTAATTGAACAAATTGCAAAAGATTCAGCAACACAGATGTCCAGAATACTGTGTAATTATGCGATTAAAGCAGACTACTTATAGCTAGGATCGGGCTGGAAAATCATGTCCGTTACAACCCGAGAGGTCAAACGCACGCGTCATCATACCGCGACGTTTTCAACACGACACTTCGCGGGAAATTTAAAATTGCAATTTAGTAAACTAAAAAGGCCGTATTGGCATGTGTTGCAATGTTAATATTTCATCATTGATATATAAACTATCAGACAGCGTGGTCGGTAGTAGTGGGTTTCAGTAGGCCTTTAACTTATTTGGCTAAATAAGATTTAAAAACATCGGCTAATGTCGCACATTTCTTATGGTACGAAACAAAATGCTCAGTTTTATCCGTCCACACTGAAACATGAGTTTTGCGTCATGGCCAATTATCCAAACAGGGCGATAGCGTCATTCACGTCACACCAAACCACAACCGATACATTCGTGTCCTGTGGGAAACACTGAATACATTCTGCCATCTCAGTTTTCAGTTAAATCTCAATGCTCCCACGACAGTGAAATTCTTTGCATGTAATGGTCAGGTATGTCGTGTGTGTCCTCTTTTGGCCGACTAGGAAAGGACTCGCTGACTCTGGTTTTTGTGGAGACCAAAAAAGGAGCTGACGCCTTGGAAGACTTCCTATACCGGGAGGGCTACGCCTGCACCAGTATCCACGGTGACCGCTCCCAGAGGGACCGAGAGGAGGCCCTAAGCCAGTTCCGGTCTGGGAAATGCCCCATCTTGGTGGCTACAGCGGTCAGTGACATTTTAATTTTGCAAAAGACGCCACAGAAAAATTATTGTGCTTGTTTTTTTTAAAGTTCTGTTCTTACAACTAGGTTGCAGCCCGTGGTCTTGATATCTCCAACGTGAAACACGTCATTAACTTTGACCTACCAAGCGACATAGAAGAGTATGTCCATCGCATTGGACGCACAGGACGAGTGGGAAACCTGGGTAATTTTGGCCGTTCAGTTGCTGTTTGTTGTGAACAAATGACCACACCCCCAATAGTACAAATTTGGCCTTTCTTTTCTTCAGGACTGGCCACATCCTTCTTTAACGATAAGAACGGGAACATCACTAAAGACCTGCTGGACATCCTGGTGGAAGCCAAACAGGAAGTTCCCTCATGGCTCGAGAGCCTGGCTTACGAGCATCAGCATAAGAGCAGCAACCGTGGACGCTCTAAAAGGTCCGGAAACGCACTTTTTGTTAAAGATTCCATGACGGTGAAAGATTTCCATTTGTGCTTTGGTTGTCTTGTTTGTGTAACGATGGCGTCTGCAGGTTTGCTGGTGGTTTTGGAGCGCGTGACTACCGTCAGACGGCTGCTGGAAGCAACCCAGGAGGCTTTGGAGGCCGGGGCGTTCGCAACCAGGCGGGACACGTCGGAGCTCGCAACTTTGCAGGAGGTACAGGTGTCGGTCGTTTTTAGACATGCGATCAGTATCGGCTGATTTCCGTGAAAAACTATGTGATCTTGCCTTTTTCAAGTAAAATCAAATCAACTTTATTTTCAAAGCACATTTAAAATTTACCACAGGGGTAGCCAAAGTGCTTTACAATAGGCAGGTTAAAAGATAACACAAGAAAAAACGAGCCAACGCAACACAGAGTACGATAAAAAATAAATAAAACATAGAAACAGGTTCACAGCAGGTGCATTTTGGGACGCCATAGCAGGATGGAGATCACAGTGCTAAATGCCATGGACTAAGAGTGTATTTTTAAGAGTGATTTAAAAACAGGAAGAGGTAAGTCACTCCAGAGCTTGGGAGCAGCAGCGGCGAAAGCTCTGTCACCTCTAAGCTTCAGCCTTGTGTCAGGGACCGTCAACAGCGGCTGATCTTAGGGATTGGGGGGGCAGTAAGGCTGAAGGAGGTCGGAGAGATATGTTGGAGTGAAGTTGTTTAGACATTTGAAAACAATTAGTAGGAGTTTAAAGTTGATTCGGAAGCGCACAGGGAGCCAGTGAAGGGACGCTAGTATAGTGGTGATGTGCTCACGCCTGCGGGTCTGTGTGCCCTATGCTTGCTTTGTTATCGGCTATCTAACCCAGTGGTTCTCAACCTTTTGTCAGTGGTGTACCCCCTGTGAAAATTTTTTTAATTAAAGTGCCCCCTTATCAGAGCAGAGCATTTTTGGTTGAAAAAAAGAGATAAAGAAGTAAAATACAGCACTATGTCATCAGTTTCTGATTTATTAAATTGTATAACAGTGCAATATATTGCTCATTTGTAGTGGTCTTTCGTGAACTATTTGGAAAAATAAATATAAAAATAACTAAAAACTTGTTGGAAAATAAACAAGTGATTCATTTATAAATGAAGATTTCTACACATAGAAGTAATCATCAACTTAAAGTGCCCTCTTTGGGGATTGTAATAGAGATCCATCTGGATTCATGAACTTAAGTCTAAACATTTCTTCACAAAAAAAAAAGAAATCTTTAACATCAATATTTATGGAACATGTCCACAAAAAATCTAGCTGTCAACTCTGAATATTGCATTGTTGCATTTATTTTCACAGTTTATGAACTTACTTTCATATTTTGTTGAAATATTATTCAATAAATATATTTATAACGGATTTTTGAATTGTTGCTATTTTTAGAATATTTTTGAAAAATCTCACGTACCCGTTGGTATACCTTCAAGTACCCCCAGGGGTCCGCGTACCTCCATTTGAGAACCACTGATCTAACCGTTTAAAGCGCAAAAAAGGATAAACGTTTTGTCAGAGTTCCTTGAGAGGTAATCAATAATGACTGAAGAGTGCAAGATAATATTTTTTTTTGAAGACAACATATGTACCACACACTCCAGTGCAAGGGAGCAGAGCCAAAGAACGCACAAGTTTGCAGTGACCACTCTGTTAAAGGTTTGTTTGATATACTTTTAACGTTTTGTGTTTCCCCTTTAAATATTATCTTGATATTATTTGTATTACTTAAAACAGATTTTTTTCTACAAGTGTTTTTGCAAAGCACCAACTTGGCAAGTCTAAAAATAAATAAAATGTGAGCAAAACCTAAAAAAAGAGTTAAGATTTTACCAAAGGCAACAATCATAAATGAAGCTTTCGGCGCATACACAACATTGACATATATTTATATATAGTGTGGTAAAGACGGGGAAACATGCTACTCATAAACAGCGTGTGCAACAAACATGACAGACACAAAGTTAAGTCATGAAATGCAACCTTCCCCGAGCAAAAATGAGGCATGATTTATCCGAGAGAGTCTTCATACCTATTTCCTTGACGCAGCCACACACAAAGAAGTTGTGACCTCCATGCCTTTCCGAGTTTCTTCATGTTTTGTCCTGTAGAATGACGTCTGGAGCACAATAGTTCGACATGTCTGGGAACACGATCAACTGATAATCCTTGAGATGACTAGACAAATGTGTTTTTTTTATAATGTATAGGAATAGATTCTATTGGATAGTTTGACTGCTTTTTGCAGAAAGATCTAGGCCAGTGGTTCTTAACCTGGGTTCGATCGAACCCCAGGAGTTCAGCGAGGTCAAGGAGGACAGGAGGGGCGGTATACTTTTGTTGGTTGAGTGGCCGTGCCAGCAACGTGAGGGTTCCAGGTTCGATCCCCGCTTCCGCCATCCTAGTCACGGCCGTTGTGTACTTGGGCAAGACACTTTACCCACCTGCTCCCAACTTAGATATTGGCTTTCACTATGTAAAAGCGCTTTGAGTCACGAGAGAAAAGCGTCATATAAATATAATTCACTTCACTTCAAAACACACCTGACTCTTCGTGTGAATACAAACTTCTCCATATCGGCGTATTGCGGATGCGGCAACAGTTGACTGATTTGCAGGTGTGTAATTTGTTGTGAGTTTATGCACTGTGTTGGTTTTGTTGTTTGATCAAGGTGATGTTCATGCACAGTTAATTTTGTGCGCCAGTAAAAAAAACATGGTAACACTTTAGTATGGGGAACATATTCACCATTAATTAGTTTATTTATTAACATGCAAATTAGTAACATATTGGCTCTTAAAGGCCTACTGAAATGAGATTTTCTTATTTAAACAGGGATAGCAGGTCCATTCTATGTGTCATACTTGATCATTTCGCGATATTGCCATATTTTTGCTGAAAGGATTTAGTAGAGAACATCGACAATAAAGTTTGCAACTTTTGGTCGCTCATAAAAAAGCCTTACCTTTACCGGAAGTCTCAGACGATGACGTCACAGGTGTGAGGGCTCCTCACATCCTCACATTGTTTATCACGTGAGCCTCCAGCAGCAAGAGGGATTCGGACCGAGAAAACGACAATTTCCCCATTAATTTGAGCAAGGATGAAAGATTTGTAAATGATGATATTCATAGTGAAGGACTAGGGAAAAAAAAGGCGATTGCATTGGGACGGATTCAGATGTTTTTAGACACATTTATTAGGATAATTCTGGGAAATCCCTTATCTTTCCATTGTGTTGCCAGTGTTTTAATGAGTTAAATAGTACCTGATAGTCGGAGGGGTGTGTCCACGGGTGTCTTGACGCCAGTCTCTGAGGGAAGTAAACGGCAGCTGCATGGACGGCGCTAGCTCTGCTAATCTCCGAAGAGGCGACTTTTTACCACAATTTTCTCACCGAAACCTGCCGGCTGACAAGTGGTCGGGATCCATGTTCGCTTGACTGCTCTGATCCATAGCAAAGCTTCACCTCCGGGAATTTTAAACAGGGAAACACCGTGTGTTTGTGTGGCTAAAGGCTAAAGCTTCCCAACTCCATCTTTCTACTTTGACTTCTCCATTATTAATTGAACAAATTGCAAAAGATTCAGCAACACAGATGTCCGGAATACTGTGTAATTACGCGATGAAAAGAGACAACGTTTAGCCGCAAATGGTGCTGCGCTAATATGTCCCCTGCAACCGGAGACGTCACGCGTACGCGTCATCATTCCACGACGTTTTCAACAAGAAACTCCGCGGGAAATTTAAAATTGTGATTTGGTAAACTAAACCGGCCGTATTGACATGTGTTGCAATGTTAATATTCCATCATTGATATATAAACTATCAGACTGCGTGGTCGGTAGTAGTGGGTTTCAGTAGGCCTTTAACTAGTCATTAAGTACTTATTATTGCCTTACCTTATTATAACCCTTACCCCAACCCAGTAGTTCTCAACCTTTTTTCAGTGATGTACCCCCTGTGAACATGTTTTTAATTCAAGTACCCCCCAATCAGAGCAAAGCATTTTTGGTTGAAAAAAAGATATAAAGTAGTAAAATACAGCACTATGTCATCAGCTTCTGATGTATTAAATTTTATAACAGTGCAAAATATTGCACATTTGTAGTAATCTTTCTTGAACTATTTGGAAAAAAAGATATAAAAACAACTAAAAACTTGTTGAAAAATAAACAAGTGATTAAATTATAAAAAAAGATTTCTACACATAGAAGTAATCATCAACTTAAAGTCCCCTCTTTGGGGATTGTAATATAGATCCATCTGGATTCATGAACTTCATTTTAAACAGTTCTCCACAAAAAAAGAAAACTTTAACATCAACATTTATGGAACATGTCCACAAAAAATCTCGCTGTCAACACTGAATATTGCATTGTTGCATTTCTTTTCACAGTTTATGAACTTACATTCATATTTTGTTGAAGTATTATTCTATATATATATTTATAAAGGATTTTTTAATTGTTACTATTTTTAGAATATTTTTAAAAATTTCACGTACCCCTTGGCATACCTTCAAGTACCCCCATTTGAGAAACACTGCCCTAACCAAATAACTCTAAATTAAGTGTTTATTACTTAGAATATGTTTTCCTAGTGTTCAAGTAACTCTAAATTAGGTCTTCGTCACTTAGAATATTATTAAAGTGTTACCAAAAACATATAACTTTGTCTTGAATTTGAATTTATTTTTTTTTTTTTTCCCCACTAAGGGTTCGGTGAATGCGCACATGAAACTGGTCGGGTTCGGTACCTCCAACAAGGTTAAGAACCACTGATCTAGGCCCCTTGCGTACTCTGATAGTGCACAGTAGCCATGTTGGTTTGGTGGCCCACTTTGTTTACTTCCATTCAAAGTCATGGAGTGAATTCAATCTACACTGTGGCGATATCGTAAAGTGAGATTTTGATAGTGTGACATCCCTAGTTAGCTTTTATTCCCTCTGGCCTGTTTTGAAATGTCTATTATAATTCATTCCAACAAGTTATTGGAATCTGCAGCATCAAACACTTATCTGAACACCTCCAGAATAATAGTCCTTATAGTCTTGTTTATAGCGGATCAACATCACCTCTGTCTATCCTGCAGGTGGCTTCGGAACCTTCTACACCAGCGACGGCTATGGCGGCAACTACTCGCACTCTCAAGTTGACTGGTGGGGCAACTAGGTGGTTCTCTCTCTCTCTCTCTCTCTCTTCCTCACCTCCCCACTCAACTTTCTTCCTTTCTCAGCTCTGTCTTCTTCACTCCATCTGTGCCCTCCATCAACATTTAGAACCTATGTGCATGCTATTAAGGTATTTATACTCATGATATAGCCCCCCCAACACCACCACATACACCCTTCCATTTCTGGACGATGTAATCTAAATTAATTTCATGGTAAATCTCACAACAGACTACATAGCAAATGGATTCTTCCATTTCATTTGGCTACATTCCCCCTAAGGGGGAATCTTTTCCTTGTGGCACTATTCATATTAGAGTTTTGGCATCATCATGTTTTAGTTCTGCCTTTTAACTCAAAGGCACAGAGGCTTCCTGTGGCTCCATAGCAGCCACCTTTGTGTTACGTGCATGGCCACCTTGCGAGTAGAAACCACAGCATGGAGACATGAAACTAAGTCAGGCTTAGGAACTGGCTGAGGCCACCATCCGGAAGATAATCTACCATTTTTTTTAAACTTTTTTTTAATTTCTTTTTTTAAAAGTGCAGATGTACAGATGTCTTAGAATGATGTCTAAGACCCAATAAACTCTTGAGATGGAATTTAGTAACCAAGCAAGCATTTTTTGCCCATCACTTGAAAATGTTAGCAAACCGAATGATAGGACTTAGGGTGATAAAAAAAAAAAAAACAACAGATAATTTGTTTCTGCACTGTGCCTTCAAGATTTCATTCTGTTCTGCAACTAAAACCTATATTTAACGTCACATATCGGTTCCAACATGTTCTCTTGAGTTCTCTTTGGAAGGAAACAAGCTAGACTTGAGCTAAATCAAACCTTGGCAAAACTAAACAAAAAAACAACAAAAAACCTAAAACTGCGCCGAACAAACTCCGTGATCCAGTTCCCAAAAGCATAAAACCTCCTGCTGCAGGATTTGTGCTTTTAGAAACCTGTTGGGATGTCAGTCCTGCAGCTCTGCTGTGAGCTTGGAGTCAGGTTCCTCGCATCGTTGCCAAAAAGTTGGGTTTTCGCGAACCGGGCCACTGAGGGGGAGTCGGGCTTAGCAGTGCAAATCTGACCTTGTCGCTGCTGCGGTGTTCAATTCCGTCCATCAGTGCCTGCGTTTGTCGGGAACCTGACTCCTCCTCCACACACAAACTTGGAAACCCTTGTCGGCCAAACAAATCTTTCAAGGAGAAACACAACCTAAAAGACTCAAAGAGATCTAAAATTCCTTGCTCACTCTATCCTGGAGAGTCACATAAAGAGTTTTCTCTTCAGAAAACAAAGTCATTCCAGTATTGCTTTGGGTGTTTTGGGTCCGTCTTGGTCGGGGATGAACGCACACGTCGGGCCTAAGTGCTTTCAGGCAGGCCGATAAAGTTTGTTTACATTTGGAGGTTTGAGATTGGCACGGACCGTGGTTTCTTTCCAACCACACCATGACGACGTTCTAGTCCTGCTGCGGACCCTGGCCAAGTCCCCGTGCATTCCGAGCGTGAAGTCATCTAAAGATCTTAAGCGAACGATCATGTAGGTGATATGTAAATAGTAGAGCTCTATTTAAGATACAAAGATAAGAAGAGGAGGTGAAACATGCTACATCACTTTCGGACCAGACATTTGATTCCTAACGTTCTCAGAAAATTGCCCGCTGGCTTTGATTGGAAGAGCCAGGCTGTGGACCAAGACAATAGGGCATATGCAAGTGTTGTTGTTTTTTTTTGGTCAAGCAATTCTTTTAGAAATGCAAAGCAAGTATCGCGATTCCCGAGCAGGTTTTAGTTTGGCTCCCCCGTCCCCTGTGTATTTTAACAAAAATTTAAAAGTGCATTTCAATAGGAGAATGAGTTTGTTGGAAGATTTGTGAACATTTAAAAAACCAGTACAAAGCAGCGGTTGTTTAACTGTAGGAGCTGGTCATGTACCTGCAAACAAAATGATGGACAGACTCTCCATCTGTGTGGTGTTAGTTTTTTTCTCACAGAAAACTCTTTCTTTTTGTCCTCGTGGTTTGATGCAGATGAAACGAACAATGGCGACCGGAACTGTGTTGGGTTTGGATAATGCTGAACGCTCGACACTAAGTAGACGATGCAAATGACAATCTGTTGTCGAGGACTTCAATCTTTGTTTGATCGATTGCACTTTCCCCACATTTTTGGGTACACCTTCACTTTTTAAGGCCGATGCACACGTCAGTTCCTGTACCCCGAAATCCCGACTTCTTCCCCTCATACAGAGCTCGTTCAACAGAGACCCTTTTCGTGGCTTGCTTGCGCTTTGCCATCACAAACTCCTCGGTGCCTTGCGATGACTCCGTAGAGACTGAAGAGTGTGTGTGTGTGTGTGTGTGTGTGTGTGTGTGTGTGTGTGTGTGTGTGTGTGTGTGTGTGTGTTTGTGTGTGTGTTTGTGTGTGTTGTAAAGGCTGCGTTTTTCGTTTCACACAGTTGTTCCTTTTCGGATTGCTTCAGCTGCTGGTTTGATGTCTCAGAAACCTGCAACTTCAACACTGTTCCTTCCTTGCAGGTTAGCCTGCTATTCTTAGCATTTCACTCCGAGCACTTATGGACGTGCCAATTGCACAGTCGCTCGCGTGTAGCCGAGGGCTCTGTTGTCGTTTTATCCCCCCCGTGTCTGTAATCGCCATTTGGTGGTAAGAGTGTGGTCCATTGCAATTCATGATACGCCTCAGTTTGTTCTCAACCTTTTGATGCCTTAAATTCAAGAGGGATCTAATACAAGTGGTGGTTGCACTTTATACAGTGGAACCATGACGTTGGCTGCGTCTGGCACCACCGAGGCAGAGAACCCAACGCTTCTGTGGTAACGAGGAACGATTTAATGGTGCTAAGCTCCCTTTGCAGCGGCCCTCAGGCCTTTCTGTTTGTAGAGACTGAGAATCCTACTTAGTTTTACCGGGAAGAAGAAGAAAAACAACAAAAAACTTCCGACAAATCCTGTAGCAGAGTTCCTTCAACGCCTCTGAAGAGGTGCGTATGAGTGAATGTTTTAGTCGTGAAAGAACGACTCTTTCATAGTGACGTGTGTGCGAAAGGATGCGAGTCGCCCACCGGTTTGAGTTGTAGTTAATTAACAATGGCAAGATCCAGCTGTTTGCACCCAGAGTTCTCGAGTCTACGATCGCGCTGCTAGTTTGTGTAATTTATCAGACATTTTTGAGAAATATTTATTTTTATAAGCCTAGTTCAAATGTTTAAAGAAAAAAAACAAAAAAAAAATAACAAGTGACTTGACCAAAAGACAGTGAACAAAAACACTGGCACATGAATGTTGAATGTCATCGGTGTGAGTGGAAATTTCTATTTTTCTGGGGTAGTGTGAGCTTTTTAATAACCGTGTAAGCGGGTTTCTCTGACTATGTCATATCACAAACTGTTACAGACTCGGCATCAGCTGATGTGACATATGGAGAGAGGCCGATTACCTTGAAAGTCTCATTGGACTCTTATCAGATCCACAGACCTGTTTATAAACAGGTTCAGATACCAATCATATGATATAATAATAATAATAATAATAATACACTGTTAGCAGCCATTTGCAATTGGCCAAAACAATAATAATTTGAGATAATTCCACCAAATATGCCAAGGTTTGGATTAAATTGTAAGAATCAAAAACCATTTTGTAAAAAAAACAAACATGCAGTAAGAAAAAAAAAAAAAGTGTCCAGATTCGCTCCAAGTCAGTTTTTTTGTTGTTGTTCATTTGTTTTGACACTTTTCCTTCCTATTACTACCCTTCGTGTGATTGTCTATTAGCAAGTGGGGGTGTTCAAAGTCTATAACACAGAGTTACCTGTGGTTCTATTGCTATGTTGTTGTGATCTGCATATTTTCAGGCACAGCGCTCACAGCTGAGCGTCCGGCCAGTCAGACAAAATTAAATTGGCAAACGACAGTCAAAATGTCTCGTTTGCCGTTTTTTACCGTTGTAGCTCTTCTGTCGCTGCGGCCCAGAATGCAATACGGCCACAGCGCAATATGTCGGGGAGAAGTCTCCCTTTGCAGCCTTTTGTACTCCAAATGTTTGCAAACATGCTGGCCCTTTAAGTTGTTTGTAAGAGGCAATCTGGAGAGAAACACAAATAGCTACAACAAGCAGACAGAGGTGAAGTGGCGACAACAAATACTTTTTGGTGTTATCTCGCCTTTTTTTTTTTTTTTTGTAAATTTGTGGCGTTTGCGAAACTATGTCGCATGAAGCCTGTTGTCGCCTTCAGTGACTGGCCAGACAGTTCAGCGTGGACACACAGCGCCACCAGCCTGCTAGTTAGTATTTGCTTTATGTATTAGTTTAGCAGTTGTGCACGAAGAGGAGCACTACACTGAGGAGAAAAAAACAAAAACAATATTGTGCATCCGTTGTGATTTTACCACAATTAAAGGTTTGGATTTGCAAAACTATCCCGCATCCTTTTTAATTTCAACAGAAACATTCAGACATTGAAGGACCTTACTTCATTCGCAGTAAAATACAGTATAATCTGTTAAGTTTGGTACCTGAGCTGGAGTTAAAGTGCAGTTATGTTCAGTGGGGCAAAAAAGTATTTAGTCAGCCACCGATTGTGCAAGTTCTCCCACTTAAAATGATGACAGAGGTCTGTAATTTTCATCATAGGTACACTTCAACTGTGAGAGACAGAATGTGGAAAAAAAATCCAGGAATTCACATTGTAGGAATTTTAAATAATTTATTTGTAAATTATGGTGGAAAATAAATATTTCGTCAACCATTCAAAGCTCTCATTGATGGAAGGAGATTTCTCACGATACATGGCCCCATTCATTCTTTCCTTATCACGGATCAAAACAGCCCCAAAGCATGATGTTTCCACCCCCATGCTTCACAGTAGGTGTGGTGTTCTTGGGATGCAACTCAGTATTCTTCTTCCTCCAAACACGACGAGTTGTGTTTATACCAAAATGGATACATGGATGATACAGCAGAGGATTGGGAGAATGTCATGTGGTCAGATGAAACCAAAATAGAACTTTTTAGTATAAACTCAACTCGTCGTGTTTGGAGGAAGAAGAATACTGAGTTGCATCCCAAGAACACCACACCTACTGTGAAGCATGGGGGTGGAAACATCATGCTTTGGGGCTGTTTTTCTGCTAAGGGGACAGGACGATTGATCCGTGTTAAGGAAAGAATGAATGGGGCCATGTATCGTGAGATTTTGAGCCAAAACCTCCTTCCATCAGTGAGAGCTTTGAATGGTTGACCAAATACTTATTTTCCACCATAATTTACAAATAAATTATTTAAAATTCCTGCAATGTGAATTCCTGGATGTTTTTTTCACATTCTGTCTCTCACAGTTGAAGTGTACCTATGATGAAAATTACAGACCTCTGTCATCATTTTAAGTGGGAGAACTTGCACAATCGGTGGCTGACTAAATACTTTTTTGCCCCACTGTATGTCGCTTTGGTCAGGTGATTGTACAGTAATGTGTAAACTGTGCCTACTGTACATAAAGTGCTTTTCCAGCTGGTACATCTTCCCTCATTCTTCACCTAAATAGATAAAAATAGTATTGTCTATAAAATGATTATAAGTACATCTCTGCATAACATTGTGTCATTTTTAACATTAAAGAAAACACACCAATCTTTCCCCATAGTCACAGTGAAGCCAAGTACGTAAAAAAATGAAATAAAAATGTTTCCAGAGATTACACACGCCGCCGCCCTTTGAGAAAGACTGCTGGAGGGGAAAGATGAGTCCTCTATTTGTAAGCCTTGTCCTCTGCTGCGTCTGACCAGAAGTCCTGGTTGTCCTGGTACCATTTGACTAAAATAACACACACCAGACGGGCAAATATTAATGACCTGGTTGTATAGGTCTGTGTGTGCTCAACATATATGTGTGTGTGTTGTACCAGTTTTTCTGATGCCATCAGACCACGACACGTTTTCTCGCCAACCTAACCGCTGCAGCTTCTCACAGCTGATAGGGTAGCGGATGTCCACACTGGGTCTGCAGAGCATTGGATAGTAATATGATGCTTATGTGCTGAAAATCCATTTTTTTCTGTTAATTAAAGGTACAATTATCTTAAAAAGTGCAAAACTATGAATAAGAACCAGTGAGCCAATAAAATAAACACTGCAAGCCAATAATTGTCACATAGTAGTGAATATGGAACTCTTGACAATTATGTGACGCACCAAATAAATTGCTGACTTTGCCAAACTGCTGCTGATCTACAGCAGGGGTCACCAACGTGGTGCCCGTAAGGAACAGATGAGTCGCCGCTGGCCTGTTCTAAAAATAGCTCAAATAGCAGCACTTACCAGTGAGCTGCCTCTATTTTTAAAATTGTATTTTATTTACTTGCAAGCTGGTCTCGCTTTGCTCGACATTTTTAATTCTAAGAGAGACAAAACTCAAATAGAATTTGAAAATCCAAGAAAATATTTTAAAGACTTGGTCTTCATTTGTTTAAATAAATTAATTTATATTTTTACTTTGCTTCTAATAACTTTCATAAAGACAATTTTAGAGAAAAAATACAACCTTGAAAATTATTTTAGGATTTTTAAACATATACCTTTTTACCTTTTGAATTCTTTCCTCTTCTTTCCTGACAATTTAAAACAATGTTGAAGTATTTTTTATTTTTTATTGTAAAGAATTATAAACACATTTTAATTTAATTCTTTATTTTACTTTCTGCTTTTTCAACAAAGAATATTTGTGAAATATTTTTTCAAACTTATGATTAAAATTCCCAAAAATTATTCTGGCAAATCTAGAAAATCTGTAGAATGAAATTTAAATCGTATTTCAAAGTTTTTGGAATTTCTTTTAAAATTTTTGTTCTGGAAAATCTAGAAGAAATAATGATGTGTCTTTGTTAGAAATATAGCTTGGTCCAATTTGTTATATATTCTAACAAAGCGCAGATTGGATTCTAACCTATTTAAAAAAAATGTCCTCAAAATTCTAAAATGAATCTTAATCAGGAAAAATTACTAATGATGTTCCATAAATTTTTTTTTTTTTTTTTTGAAAAATATTTGAATTACCTAGTTTTTCTCAAATTTTTTCGGTTGAATTTTGAATTTTAAAGAGTCGAAATTGAAGATAAACTGTTTCTAAATTTAATTTTCTTTTTTTTCGTGTTTTCTCCTCTTTTTTTAAACCGTTCAATAAGTGTTTTTTCATCATTTATTCTCTACAAAAAACCTTCCGTAAAAGGAAAAAAAATGTATGACGGAATGACAGACAGAAATACCCATTTTTTTATATTCATACATTTATTTCTTAAAGGTAAATTGAGCAAATTGGTTATTTCTGGCAATTTATTTAAGTGTGTATCAAACTGGTAGCCCTTCGCATAAATCAGTACCCAAGAAGTAGCTCTTGGTTTCAAAAAGGTTGGTGACCCCTGCTCTACAGTAAAGCGATCAAGGGACAAGTGTGAAATATTGAAGTCTGTCAATTAAAAAAAGGATGCAAAGGCCAAACCGTCGAAACTTATAAATATGACAGTTACCAATTTCGGTTTTATTGAGAACGATAACAAAAGGCCAAAAAGTGACTAACGCTGTTGCACTTTTCTGACAGTCATTTTAGTGCGAGACCGTATTAAGTAATAATTACAGCAGGTGTGTGCGCACACGCAGTGCATCCGGTAAGTATTCACATCACTTTACTTCTTCTACATTTTATGTTACAGCCTTATTCCAAAATGTAATACGTTCATTTTTGTCCTCACATTTCTATAGACAATACCTCATAATGAACATGTGAATGTTTTTTTTTTTTTTAGTTTCCAAATTCATTAAAGAAAAACTAAAAAATCTCATGTACATAACTTTTCACAGCCTTTGCGCAATACCTTGTTGATGCACCTTTGGCCGCAATTATAGCCTCAAGTCTTTCTGAATAGGATGCCACAAGTTTTGCACACTTATTTTTGTGCAGTTTTACCTATTCCTCTTTGCAGTACCTCAAGCTCCATCAGGTTGGATTGGAAGTAATGTTTCTCATCCAGGATGTTTCTGTACATTGCTGCATTTATCTTTCCCTCTATCCTGACTACCATATTTCCTTGAATTGCCGCCGGGCATTTAGTATGCGCTTGCCTTGAATTACTGCCGGGTCAAACTCGCTTCCCAAAATAATTAGCGCATTCTTAGTATTACCGCCTGGTCAAACTCGTGACGTCACGAGTGACACTTCCCCTGTCATCATTTTCAAAATGAAGGAGGCTGATTTAAATACTGGTAATTTGAAATTGCATAAAGGGAAGAAGATTAAGAGCTGTGCAGTAGGATTTAAGGTCCAAGCTATTAAATACCGGTAAGTTAAAAAGAACAGTAAGCAGCTATGTTTTATTAATATACCTGTGGAGCCGACGGTCCGACAGACAGGCAGGGCACGCTCAAGATGGCAGCGAGCGAGCGGAGAGGAGGAGCGGAAGAGTGACCTGGACTGAGGTTTTATTGAAAAATAAACAGAAAAACTGCTAAAGCCATGTCCTTCCTTGGTGGTCCTGGGAACCCGCAAGACAACGGCTTGAGACCGTCACAATACCGTAGCTGCGTCTGTCATTAAATGACTCCCCCTGCTGGTGTTAGAGGGCGCTAGTGATCCTTCTTGCGACTACTGGGCGGCAGAAGAAATGAAATGAGTGACGTGATATGTGCTGGAAGAGGTAATAACGGAAGATCTCCTTTGAGACTTTTAAAACTGAAGAAAGATAAGACTTTTATAAACAAGTTATCGATGCTTTTGATCAGAAGGAGCTGGCAAGGACTATATAAGTAAAGGTAAGACCATAATAACTTTTTTTTTATTAAATGTGTTTTTCATGATGGTATTCTTACATCACACTCAAATTTTTACTGCATGCCTTTGGTAAGTGCCGGAGTGAGAAGAGGTTTTCAATTAAATAGCGCCCTGGCGGCAATTCAAGGAAATACGGTAGTCTCCCAGTTCCTGCCCATGAAGAACAACCCAACAGCATGATGCTGCCACCACCATGCTTTACTGTAGAGATGATATTGGCCTGGTTTCCTCCAAACATGACGCCTGACATTCACAACAAAGAGTTAAATTTTTTTCTCATCAGACCAGTGAATTTTGTTTCTCATTCAGGTGCATTGTGGCAAACTTCTCCTAAAAAAATGGCTCTATCTATAGCATACAGGCCTGATTGGTGGATTGATGCAGAGATGGTTGTCCTTCCAGAAGGTTCTCTTCTCTCCTCAGAGGAATACTGTAGCTCTGAAAGAATGACTATTGGGTTCTTGGTCACCTCCCTGACTAGACTTAAGATGAATGCAACAATGTGCAGAGTCATCCTGGATGAAAACTAACGCTTCCCATCCAATTTGAAGGAGCTTGAGAGGTCCTGCGAAGAGGAATGGACGAAACTGCCCAAAGATAGGTATGGCAAGCTTGTGGCATCCTATTCCAAAAGACTTGTGGCTGTAATTGCTGCCAAAGGTGCATCGGGGGACGACGTGGCGAAGTTGGTAGAGTGGCTGTGCCAGCAATCTGAGGGTTACTGGTTCAATCCCCACCTTCTACCATCCTAGTCACGTCCGTTGTGTCCTTGAGCAAGACACTTCACCCTTGCTCCTGATGGGTTCTGGTTAGCGCCTTGCATGGCAGCTCCCGCCATTAGTGTGTGTGAATGTGGAAATAGTGTCAAAGCGCTTTGGGCTCCTTAAAAAGGGGTAGAAAAGTGCTATACAAGTACAACCATTTTCCATTTATTTTTACCATCAACAAAATATTGAGCAAAGGAGCTGGAAATAATTATTTACATGTGATTTTTAATTATTACATTTGCGATATAAAACAAGAACCTTTTTTACATTGTCACTAGAAGGTATTGTGTGTCAAATTTTGAAACAAAATTGAATGTATTCCCTTTTTGGAATAGGACTAACAAGCCAAAAATGTTCCAGGATGACATTCTGATGATACAATTGTATTTGTTTCCTGGTAATTTGGTCTGTTTTTTTGTTAAAGTTAATTTAAATGATTAAAGTGAGTTGTAACCTCATTAATTATTCCAAATTCAGAAGTGTGACTAAAATGATTTGAAAATGTAATCATTCGACAGCAGTTAAGGTGTAAATGCGAATAAATGGAAGAGTAAATCCACCCTCACCTGTCTGGCACGTACTCAAACCAGTCGTTCACCTCCACATCTGGCACGTTCCTCACCTTTAAAAACACAAGCACCGCTGATTTAGTCATCTGCCGTGTGGCGTTAATGCCATTAACTCACCATCCTAATAAGCTCCTTGGCCAGTTGCAGTATGCCAATCTCAGAACTTCCACCTACGTTGTAGACTTCTCCCTTCACGCCTTTCTCCATTAGCAGCAGGAAGGCGTTAACCACATCGTCGACGTACATGAAATGGCGGGACTTCGGGACGGTTCCCGCAATGGTGCTGCGGCACAAAAGAAACATCAAGCTATAAGACGAAGGCACTGTTCAACGTAACCTTTAAAGGCCTACTGAAACCCACTACTACCGACCACGCAGTCTGATAGTTTATATATCAATGATGAAATATTAACATTGCAACGCATGCCAATACGGCCGGTTTAGTTTACTAAATTGCAATTTTCAATTTCGCGTGAAGTATCCTGTTGAAAATGTCGGTATGATGACGCGTGCGTGTGACGTCTCTGATTGTAGCGGACATTATTTTCCAGCCCGGTCTCAGCTATAAGTCGTCTGCTTTAATCGCATAATCACACAGTATTCTGGACATCTGTGTTACTGAATCTTTTGCAATTTGTTCAATTAATAATGGAGACGTCAAAGAAGAAAGATGTAGGTGCGAAGCGGTGTATTGCGGCTGCCTTTAGCAACACAAACACAGTCGGTCTTTCCTTTTTTACATTCCCGAAGGTGAAGCTTTACTATGGAACAGAGCGGTCAAGCGAACATGGTTCCCTACCACATGTCAACCGGCAGGCTTCGATGAGAAAATTGTGGTAATAAGTCGGCTCTTACCGTAGACATGAGCGGATAGCTTGCAACGTTCTCCATGCACCTGTCAGAGAGGCAGCTGCGGACTCTCTTGCCTCCTCCGACCGGCCTCCCCCGAACGTGGAATGCTTCCACCGTGTAGGAGGGAGAAAAAAAATTCAGCCTGGTCCCAACGGCTTCTTTTGCTTCGCCTCGTCGAGAAACGTGGCTTCCCTCAGAGACACTGGCGGTCACCACACCCGTTGCCACACCCCTCCGACTTTCAGATTCTATATAATCTCACTAAAACACTAGTAACACAATAGGCAGATAAGGGATTTTCCAGAATTATCCTAGTAAATGAGTCTAATACCATCTGAATCGCTCCCACCGACATCGCCTTTTTTTTCTTTCTTTTTTTTCCCTTTAGTCCTTCACTCTAACTTTCCTCATCCACGAATCTTTCATCCTCGCTCAAGTTAATGGAAAAATCGCCGTTTTCGCTGTCCGAATCGCTCTCGCTGCTGGTGGCCATGATTGTAAACAATGTGAGATTAAGAGGAGCTCCACACCTGTGACGCCACGCGCACATCGTCTGCTACTTCTGGTAAAGGCAAGGCTTTTTTATTAACGACCAAAAGTTGTGAACTTTATCGTCGATGTTTTCTACTAAATCCTTTCAGCAAAAATATGGCAATATCGCGAAATGATCAAGTATGACATATAGAATGGACCTGCTATCCCCGTTTGAATAAGAAAATCTCATTTCAGTAGGCCTTTAAAAAACAAACAAAAAACCTACCATTTCTTGTCGTTCACCAAAAGGGTGACAAACCTGGGAATGACCTGTAAAACAGGAGAAAATACAAGACTGACATATATATACATATTAAGGCCTGGGTTGGGTATGAAAAATTCCAAAATGCGCTGTTCACCTTGACATAAAAAACTCTGATACAAATCGCATACTGGCAAAAAATTTACAACTGACCTACCGTGTTAACAAGGCCATTGAGAATTGTATTAAGTGCCAAAAATATGACTAAAGTGGTGAAGCTGTATTTTCATTTGCACCTAACACCTTAATTATAAATACATTTACCATAATATGTACTATCATTAGTTTGAATTTATATTAGCACTTTAATTGTATGTAAACATATTTTTCACAAGTTTTTATGAGTCCCTTCTTTTGCAGTATGTTTGATTATTTATTTTTGTACTCCGCCTGACATAAGCCTTGATAATAATCTTTGCGATTAACACATGCTTTCATAAAATTTGACAAGGTATATCCTGTAAAATTGCGAGTAAGATAGACATAATTACTGAATATGATTAAAATCAAAAGTAAGATTACTAATCCAGTGTTAATAATTAAGTGGAAAAGTTGGGCCCAGAGGTCCAAAAGGTTACAAATCCCTGATGTACTGCCTGTTTTTTGTTTTATAGGAAAATGTCAAATGTTTACCTTCTCAAAGTATTGCCGTGGTCCATAGATGTTGTTGCTCCTGGTGATGATGACAGGAAACTGAAGAAAGCAAAGAAACTGCATTAAGAAGAGGCTTTTGTACTTTGACATGAAGGCTACTACCTCCTGTAAGTACCTTGTATTTGTCCCAGTAGGATCGGACCAGGTAATCTGCAGCTGCCTTTGAGGCAGAATAAGGGTTGGAAGGACTCATTGGGCTGCTCTCATCAAATACCTGCATGACACAAACAGTTCACGCTCACTTCATAACCCAATTTGAAAAAAAAAAAGAAGCCTTAAACGTCACCAACCTCATTCTGACTTGATCCGTATACTTCATCGGTGCTGGCGTGGATGAAGCGCTGAAGCGTATGGCGGGCCGCATGAGCGGCAGCCAGCAAGACCCTGGTTCCAACGATGTTCACTCGGTGGAAGGAGGACGGGCATTGGAAGGATGTGTCTGGGGAGGGGGGGGCGTAAACGAGAGACAGGTGCACAAAATTGTTGCGGCTACCAAAGCATGTCAAGTCAAAGCTCCCTGATGCTCACCGACGTGCGTTTGGGCGGCCAAGTGAAAAACGACATCAATGTTTTCTGTGTTGAAGATGTGCTTCATCTGCTGGGCGTTACACAGATCCCCCTGTCACACAAACACATTAATCATTTTGTTATGCATTATACTTTTAAGTGGTAAATGTAACCTCTGAGATTTTAATATTGAACAAAATAACATTTATTTACACATGAACACTCACTAAAGTAGTGTTTTTCAACCACTAGTGTGCCGTGAGATATTGTCTGGAGTGCCGTGGGAAATTATGCAACTTCACCTAATTGGTCCAAAAAATATTATTTGCAACTCAACAATTATAATTGAGAAATAATGTGCCGTTGTCTAGTGTCTGTGCTGTATAGAGATCGGCAGGGTAACAATGTAACACTCCATATCAGTAGGTGGCAGCAGGTAGCATTGCTTTGTAGAATTCGGAACGCGTCAAGGATGGTTTGTCGTGATCCCAATATGCAGAGCACAGTGGGAGACGGCATGCAGATAAAAAGGTATCTATCGCATACTTGCCAACTCTCCCGGATTTTCCGGGAGACTCCCGAAATTCAGCGCCTCTCCCGAAAACCTCCCGTAAGAAATTTTCTCCCGAAAATCTCCCGAAATTCAGCCGTAGCTGGAGGCCACGCCCCCTCCAGGTACTTGCGGACCTGCGTGGGCACAGTCTGTTTTCACGTCCCTTTCCCACTATATAAACAGCTTGCCTGCCCAATCACGTTACAAAATCTACGGATTTGAATAAAAACTGCACACACAAGGAGACGAAGCCATGGCGATTCTATGTTGTCTGTTGCCATCTCCTGGTGAATGTTGGCTATAGCGTTATGGCCGGGGTTGCTTTTTGATTGGCCAACGATTTACGTGGTGTTGGGCAACTGACGGCAAGTGAGGGAGTCTGTTCTGAAGCCCAAAGTAAAGAGACATAACTTCATCACCTCGCCTGGTTATTGACTCCAACCCGATATATTACACCGTCGACGAGCAAAATGAAGAAATAAATGGCAGAACAAAGGTTACTCAAATAGTGAAAGGTAAGTGTTGTTTTTTTTAGTAACCAGCAAGCACAGTACAGTTAGTAGAACAACCGTGTTTTTATTACTGTGTATTTGATAGGTGCCGTCTGAAATTCAACTTTTTTATTTATTTATATATATAACAAAATAAATATATATAGCTAGAATTCACTATAAGTCGAGTTGGTGAATTGTAGATGTGAATATATTCCTCCCCTCTTAACCACGCCCCCAACCACGCCTCCGCCTCACCCCCGACCACGCCCCACCTCCCGAAATGGGAGGTCTCGAGGTTGGCAAGTATGATCTACCGCTTAAACCAAAAATTAACAAAACGTTAAGGAAAAGACAATGAAGCATGGGGATGGCTATGCAAAACGAAAGTAAAACTGAACTGGCTACAAAGTAAACTAAAATAGAATGCTGGACGACAGCAAAGACTTAGTGTGTTTCCGTACATGACATGACAATAAACAATTTCCCCACAAAGTAGGAAAGCATCCGCACAACTGAAATAGTCTTGGTTTCCCATAGAAAGCAGGTCGTGCAATGGCACTCAAAAGACGGCATGAAGCTGCTACAGGAAAACACCACCAAAACAATAAAGGTCCCCAAGATAACAACACATGACAGGAACTAAAACACTACACACAGGAAAACAACAACATACTCTAAATAAAGCACGGCAACCTGTTGGAGTTTCATTTTTTAACGCTTTCTGCTGGTTGTGTGGCTCCGTATTTTTTTTATGAAAAAAATGTGCCTTGGCTCAAAAAAGGTTGAAAAACACTGCACTAAAGTACGAAAAATCTGTACTGTTGACTACAGGTATCAATTTGCATGTAAAAGTCCACATTTCAAATTGTTTTTGGAAATGTTTGACATTGTGTCATCCGGACCAAAGGGGAAGCGAACCATCCAGACTGTTATCGACGCAAAGTTAAAAAGTCAGCATCTGTGATGGTATGGGGGTGCATTAGTGCCCAAGGCATGGGTAACTTACACATCTGTGAAGGCACCATTGATGCTGAAAGGTACATACAGCTTTTGGAGCAACATATGCTGCCAACTAAGCGCTGTCTTTTTCATGGACGCCCCTGCTTATTTCAGCAAGACAATGCCAAACCACATTCAGCACGTGTTACAAAGTCAAAAAAGAGTCCGGGTAGTTTTCTGGCCCGTCTGCAGTCCAGACCTGTCTCCAAATGAAAATGTGTGGCGCATTATGAAGCGTAAAACACGACAGCGGAGACCCCGGACTGTTGAACGACTGAAGCTCTACATTAAACAAGAATGGGAAAGAATTCCACTTTCAAAGCTCCAACAATAGTTTCCTCAGTTCCCAAATATTTATTGAATAGAATATATCTTTATTGTCATTGTACATTGTACAACGAAATTGTATGCAAAACTAATTTAGTGCAAATTCATAACACATAAAAACATAAGAACATGGATAAATATATAAAAGTACATAAAATGAATAAAAATACCAAGCATACAGCTCACATGCACAGTCATTATTGTCATCTTGTGTTCAGCGACACTATTGCTCGCGGGTAAAAAGTGTTCTTAAATCGGTATTTTATTGTCCTGTATCTCCTGCCTGGGGGCATCAGTTCAAAAAGTTTATGTCCAGGGTGAGATGGGTCCTTTATGATTGAGTGTTGTTAAAAGACAAGGTGATGTAACACAGTGGTGAACATGCCCTTTCCCTACTACTTTGGCACATGTTGCAGCCATGAAATTCTAAGTTAATTATTATTTGCAAAAAAAAATAAAGCTTATGAGTTTGAACATCAAATATGTCTTTGTAGTACATTGAATATGGGTGGAAAAGGATTCCGTTTATATTTACATCTTTCCGAACTCATGGAAACGGGGTTTGTGTGTGTGTGTGTGTGTGTGTGTGTGTGTATATATATATATATATATATATATATATATATATATATATATATATATATATGCAGTCAGGGAAGGCCCCACCTCACCTGCCATCATGGAAAGAAAATAAATGTAAAAAGAAAAAATATATATATTAAATTGTTATATGTATTCAGTGATTATACTATAACATTTTTCCATTTAACTTCACCAGTTTTAGATTATTTTTTTTTCAAAATCGCTGAATTTTCACATTTGTGTTCAAATACCGTGCAGAGACTTGCGGGGAGTCACAGCCTGGTCACCATGGCAATGACTCGGCTAACTGCTGTGCAGTGCAGTGACACCGTATTGCTACATTATATAATTGTATTATACATTTCCATAGTTTAGTAAGCTGAGGTATATAATGTACAGTGTATTTTGTCAACAACTGTATGTGTGTAACGTATTTCTTGTGCTGGGCAATCATAAAACGCCTGCGAAGACGCACTGTGGGTGGCTCCTGTTCTCCGGCCTCCTGGCGGTAGAGGGCGCTGTGATCCTAGAGATCATTCTTGCACTACTCGGCTAGCCCTGGGGACATATGTTTTAAAGTTGTCGTTTGCCTGCATATCGTAAAAACAACCGTCCAACATTTTACAACTAATTGTAAACTTATAGGTGCCGACCATCAGGGCCGAGTTGCGACGAGAGAGTGTGT
Source organism: Nerophis ophidion (assembly GCF_033978795.1). Lineage (NCBI taxonomy): Eukaryota > Metazoa > Chordata > Actinopteri > Syngnathiformes > Syngnathidae > Nerophis > Nerophis ophidion. Next base: position 14,136,277 of record NC_084637.1, on the reverse strand, counting down.
CGATGTTGAGATTTTACGCCGACTTGGTAAGTATATCTGTTTGCTAATAGTAGCTACTAGCCGTACCCATGTATGTTCTATGGGTGGTTAGCATCGGGTTTTAATCCAGTTTCCTCCGATATTTCTGATCCGATTGAATTTACATTTATGTCGAGTCTTTATTTTGGGTACTTAAATATGGTGACTGAGTATTGTGGCGTTTAAAGGCCATCTGCATTTTTAATGCTACAGTAAAGACAATGAATGAACACTGTGGCTGTATGAACTGCGAATGCACATATGGACTGCGATCAGTCCATAATATCAAAACTTGAACTTTTGATATTACTTTTTATGAATTACCTGCACTAAACAAACATTGTTTGTTGAGATTCCTTTCTGTTTTTTTTCTTTTGTTTTGAATGGCCATTCCTATTCATGTCTGTCCACTAGTTGTTGCACTGTACATGTTTAAATAACACCAGTATAATTTAAAGTATTTAATTGTGTCTTTCCTACTCTCTCTGAGTCGTAATCTAGACTTCTGATTAGCCCAAATATTGAGAACTTCTACTACACTAGCTAAAGTACCTGCTACATGAAGTTAAAGTACCAATGATTGTCACACACGCACTAGGTGTGGTGAAATGTGTCCTCTGCATTTGACCCATCCCCTTGTTCACCCCCTGGGAGGTGAGGGGAGCAGTGAGCAGTAGCGGCCGGGAATCATTTTTGGTGATTTAACCCCCAATTCCAACCCTTGATGCTGAGTGCCAAGCAGGGAAGAATGCTGGTATGAGCTTTTGAACATAACCCGTTAACTGCTGCCAATCAAATGGTGAATAAGATACTCTGTAGGGTTCATATGTTTATAAATCTGACTGTGATGAAGTCAGTGCCTCACCAGCCATGAACCCCACCGCACGTCACTTATATATATATATATATATATATATATATATATATATATATATATATATATATATATATATATATATATATATATATATATATATATATATATATATATATATATATACATATATATATAAAATACTAAGACTTGAAGCAAATACTATTTGAACCTTTGATGTGTTACTGCATTAACTGTAGTGTCATTATCATAAAGACGTATCCATCCATCCATCTTCTTCCGCTTATCCGAGGTCGGGTCGTGGGGGCAACAGCCTAAGCAGGGAAACCCGAACTTCCCTCTCCCCAGCCACTTCGTCTAGCTCTTCCAGGGGGATCCCGAGGCGTTCCCAGGCCAGCCGGGAGACATAGTCTTCCCAACGTGTCCTGGGTCTTCCCCGTGGCCTCCTACCGGTTGGACGTGCCCTAAACACCTCCCTAGGGAGGCATTCGGGTGGCGTCCTGACCAGATGCCCGAACCACCTCATCTGGCTCCTCTCGATGTGAAGGAGCAGCGGCTTTACTTTGAGTTCCTCCCGGATGGCAGAGCTTCTCACCCTATCTCTAAGGGAGAGCCCCGCCACACGGCGGAGGAAACTCATTTCGGCCGCTTGTACCCGTGATCTTATCCTTTCGGTCATGACCCAAGGCTCATGATGGGAACGTAGATCGACCGGTAAATTGAGAGCTTTGCCTTCCGGCTCAGCTCCTTCTTCACCACAACGGATCGGTACAACGTCCGCATTACTGAAGATGCCGCACCGATCCGCCTGTCGATCTCACGATCCACTCTTCCCTCACTCGTGAACAAGACTCCTAGGTACTTGAACTCCTCCACTTGGGGCAAGGTCTCCTCCCCATCACGGAGATGGCATTCCACCCTTTTCCGGGCGAGAACCATGGACTCGGACTTGGAGGTGCTGATTCTCATTCCGGTCGCTTCACACTCGGCTACGAAACCGATCCAGTGAGTCATCATAAAGATGTACTAATACTTAATTCAGGTGTCCTTGAGGACACGCCTTGATCTTGCGTGCCGCTGTGTAATAATGTGAGGTGTTGGTTGATGCATGTCTTTAAAAGGGTGTAGTCGCAAAAAAATACACCTATTAATTGGCGGCACTACAAAGTATTGACGATGTGACGAATACAACAAAACATTTACCAGCTGAGAAGGCTTCACCTATGAATAGGTTTCTGCTGGGTGTCGGCCTATGCTGGATTAGAGGGGAACGTGGAAGTAATTAAGAACAGGACAGAAATAACAGTTTTAAAAAATGATAAAGCAAACTTTATGAGCGATATCCTCACTGAATGACGACGTGTACTCGACCTAGGACCAACTGGCCTCAGTGATGAAACAAACACGCTCGCATAAATATTGCGCTTGCAGAACACTTATAGTTGAACTTTTATTTTTATATACATTACACTTTAGTTATCTGCTGCCCTGACAAGAGCCTGATCCGTGCGTGTTGGTTACCGTAATGAAACAGGCGAGTGAAAACTGGCGTGTTACATCACTAGTTACCCTTTTCTCTTAAAGGGGAACTGCACTTTTTAAAATTATTTTGCCAATCATACACAGCCAAAATGTGAGACAAGAGCATATATATACATCTGTCTTTTTGAATGCATTCTAATTTTCAAATAAACACTGGCAAAAGTCAGGTAACAACGGAGCTAATCTAATTGGAGTCGCTCTATTCCACTCTAAAAAAACATTTTATATACAGTCGTGGTACACTTGTAAAGAACATAATGTCACGGCTGTCTTGAGTTTCCAATAATTTTTGTTTCGTCTGACATCACATGGACAAATATAGGACCTTCTGGAGGAAAGTTCTGTGGTCAGATTAAACTAAAATGGAGCTGTTTGGCCACAATACCCAGCAATACGTTTGGAGAAGAAAAAGGTGAGCCCTTTAATCCCGGGAACATTATGCCTACCGTCAAGCATGGTGGTGGTAGTATTATGCTCTGTGCCTTTTAGCTGCCAATGGAACTGGTGCTTTACAGAGAGTAAAAAGAGGATTACCTCCAAATTCTTCAGGACAACCTAAAATCATCAGCACGGAGGTTGGGTCTTGGGCGTAGTTGGGTGCTCCAAAAAGACAATGACCCCAAACACACGCAGTGCCAGATCATGCTGGAAAATTAAATCATCATCTCCATAGAGCTTTACAACAGATGTACGCATGTACACAGCTGCATTGACTCTGGACTTGATGAAACACAGTGAACCAAAACCAGCAGCTGACATCGCTCCCCAAACCACTGCTGACTGAGGGAACTTCCGTTGTCTAGAGTTCAGGAGTGGCCTGACCGTGGGAATACGGCTATTGAAGCTGTTTCTGTTGAAAAGCTCTATGGAGATGAAGATTTAATTTTCCAGCATGATCTGGCACCTGTCCACAGTGCCAAAACCACCAGTAACTGGTGTACTGACCATGGCATTACTGTCCTCCGTTGGCCTGCCAACTCCCCTAACCTGAACCTCATGCAATATTATCACCCCAAAAATTTTTAAGTAGAATGTTTGAGATTATGTAATAACTGGTGCCGGAAAAAGGTCAACAACTAATAACACCATTGATTTTAAGTCACTATTATTTTTTGTGCGATGACATTTAAAAACAAAACACACTGATCCAAAGGGGTCCTACTCATTAAAGTGTTAAAAAATAAATTATAATTTTTTTTTTACTGTTTACTTTTAACACAATGGTCTCGAGATCAACTACAGATCTATCCGTCAACTATGCGTTTTTTTTTTGTTTATGTTTTTTGTTTGTTCGTTTTAGGTCATTCTTGGGGAAAAAAAACAGCTCAGTTTTTTATATGGCAAACACAAAATATCCAACAGTTGCCCCAAAAAAAATTTCAAAGCGGAATATTTGATGTGACGTAATTGGAGCCTTGAATTGGTCAATAATTCATAATTGATTTTGATTCACTATTTTTTTTTTTTTTTTAAAGAAAGAAACAGCCTGCATGGCAGCTTTGTGTTATTAGAGTAAACATTGCAACATGTTTTGTTACATTTCACCTGTTTGCTCTTTTATACCACTTTTTATGTTTTTAATTTTTTTCCATAGTATTTTTAAAATGTGCCGTGGGGCCGTTAAAAAATTACCTACAGGCCGCAAATGGCCCCCGGGCCGCACTTTGGACACCCCTGCTGTAGTGTGTGTTGCTTGGAAACAGAGAAAAAAATGTAAAATTGGATGAAAAAGGCAGCATACTTAAGTTAGCAAGCTAGTATGCTATCGTTTGCATGCTAAAAGTTAAGAAGTGTCACAAGCCAAGTTATATGACAGTGTAATTAGATAAAACAGTGTAAAATTCGCAAAAAAAACGTTAGCACTTTATTGTTAGCGTGCCAGCATGCTAAAGTTAGCACAATAACATTTAACAGCTGTTACATACCAAGTTATGACTCTGGGGTAAACTATTGCAAAACTAGCTCAAAAAGTTAGTATGCTAGCAAGCTAACGTGAGGGTGATAATAGTTTAGCTTGTGTCACATACCAAGTTATAGGACTCTAAAGGCCTACTGAAATGAGATTTTCTTATTTAAACGGGGATAACAGGTCCATTCTATGTGTCATACGTGATCATTTCGCGATATTGCCATATTTTTGCTGAAATGATTTAGTAGAGAACATCGACGATAAAGTTTGCAACTTTTGGTCGCTAATAAAAATTACAATTTCCCCATTAATTTGAGCAAGGATGAAAGATTCGTGGATGAGGATATTGAGAGTGAAGGACTAGGAAAAAAAAAACTAGACTGCAGAGGGATTCAGATGTTATTAGACAAATTTACTAGGATAATTCTGGAAAATCCCTTATCTGCTTATTGTGTTACTAGTGTTTTAGTGAAAGTTGGAGGGGTGTGGTGACCGCCAGTGTCTCTGAGGGAAGCCACGTTTCTCGACGAGGCGAAGCGAAGGCAGCCGTTGGGGCCGGGCTGAAGCATCCCACGTTCGAGGGCGGCCGGTCGGAGGAGTCAAGAGAGTCCGCAGCTGCCTCTTTGACAGGTGCACGAGGAACAACGCAAGCTCTCCGCTCATGTCTACGGTAAGAGCCGACTTATCACCACCATTTTCTCACCGAAACCTGCCGGTTGACATGTGGTAGGGAACCATGTTCGCTTGACATCTCTGTTCCATAGTAAAACTTCACAGTCATCTTTCAGGAATGTAAACAAGGAAACACCAGCTGTGTTTGTGTTGCTAAAGGCGGCCGCAATACACCGCTTTTCACCTACATCTTTCTTCTTTGACGTCTCCATTATTAATTGAACAAATTGCAAAAGATTCAGTAACACAGATGTCCAGAATACTGTGTAATCATGCGATTCAAGCAGACGACTTATAGCTACAATCCGTGACGTCACGGGCACGCGTCATCATACCACGACGTTTTCAACAGGATACTTTGCGCGAAATTTAAAATTGCAATTTAGTAAACTAAACTGGCCGTATTGGCATGTGCTGCAATGTTAATATTTCATCATTGATATATAAACTATCAGACTGCGTGGTCGGTAGTAGTGGGTTTCAGTAGGCCTTTAACACGCTAATAGTTAACAACTGTCACATGCCAAGTTATAAGACTGTAGTGTTGCCAAAATTAGTAATGTATAATCTGTAATCAGACAAAAAAAGCTAACATTTGCAAAAAAAAGTTAGCACTTTATTGTTAGCGTGCCAGCATGCTAAAGTTAGCACACTAACAGTTAACAGCTGTTACATACCAAGTTATATGACTCCAGGTGGCAAAATTAGCTCATAAAGCCAGGACTGTGATGTTAGCATGCTAGCATGCTAATGTAAACATGCATACAGTTTGCATGTTAAAAACACCAACTTATATTACTAGCAATTAAAGGCCTACTGAAACCCACTACTACCGACCACGCAGTCTGATAGTTTATATATCAATGATGAAATCTTAATATTGCAACACATGCCAATACGGCCGGTTTAGTATACTAAATTACATTTTTTAAATTTCGCGCGAAGTATCCTGTTGAAAACGTTGCGGTATAATGACGCGTGCGCGTGATGTCACGGATTGTAGCGAACATTTTGAGCCAGCACCGATCCCACCTATAAGTCGTCTGCTTTAATTGCATAATACACAGTATTCTGGACATCTGTGTTGCTGAATCCTTTGCAATTGGTTCAATTAATAATGGAGACGTCAAAGAAGAAAGATGTAGTTGGGAAGCGGTGTATTGAGGCTGCCTTTTAGCAACACAAACACAGCCGGTGTTTCTTTGTTTACATTCGCGAAAGCTGATGGTGAAGCTTTACTATGGAACAGAGCGGTGAAGCGAACAGGGTTCCCTACCACATGTCAACCGGCAGGTTTCGGTGAGAAAATGGTGGCAATAAGACGGCTCTTACCGTGGACATGAGCGGAGAGTTTGCGTCGTTCTTCCTGCAGCTGCGGACTCTTTTGCCTCCTCCCAACGGCCGCCCCCGACCGTCAGATGCTTACACTGTGGAAGAGGGGGAAACATGGCTTCCCACGGAGACACTGGCGGTCACCACACCCGTACGACCATATAATCTCACTAAAACACCAGTAACACAATAAGCAGATAAGGGATTTTCCAGAATTATCCTAGTAAATCTGTCGAATAACATCTGAATTGCTCCCACTGCCCTCCTCTTTTTTTTTAAATCTTTTTTTTTTGTTTCTAGTCCTTCACTCTCACTATCCTCATCCACAAATCGTTCATCCTCGCTCAAATTAATGGGGAAATTGTCGCTTTGATTGTAAACAATGTGAGGATGTGAGGAGCTCCACAACCCGTGACGTAACGCGCACATCGTCTGCTACTTCTGGTAAAGGCAAGGCTATTTTATTAGCGACCAAAAGTTGCGAACTTTATCGCTGATGTTCTCTACTAAATCCTTTCAGCAAAAATATGGCAATAATCGCGAAATGATCAAGTATGACACATAGAATTGACCTGCTATCCCCGTTTGAATTAAAAAAAAATCAAATTTCAGTATGCCTTTAAGGCTTTTAGCTCATATGCCAGCACTGCTCTGATGCCCAAGGTATTACCTTGATAAAAGTGTAGTTGGCTCTGTTTTCAATGCTCTCCAGACTCCTGGGGCTGCAGCAGTAGTCCAACTGGGGGGAAAAATAATACTATTCAATACTCTTGAAGCAATTAAAGCTAAATTGGATACAGCTGTTGTGACAGTATCACAGTTACTTTATTTTATTATGAAAACGTACAATGTCAAAGTTAATAATTCTCCAGTCGGGGTGCCTTTCGACCAGTGCACACACAAGGTGGGAGCCACTGTTGGGACAGGAGAACATAACAGTGTTTAAGTAAAAAGAAGATACGACATTTTGTCATTATTTAGAGCTTTATACGAGGTGAACTCACATGAATCCTGATCCTCCAGTCACCAAAACTGTTCTGTCGAAATCCATCACTCTACTGGGGCACATTTTAATTAAAACCATGGTTTTCAGATCCCCGCGACCCCGAAAGGGACAAGCGGTAGGAAAAAAAATGGATGGATGGTTTTCAGAGGTTTAAAGCGATGTCTGTTTTTAACTTTTTGGTCCTGTCGCAATTTTTGGTGTTTACCAGAATGAATGCTTTGTGGCCGGTGCGACAGTAGCTGATGGTTTACGGTAGTGTTGACACGTATAAAATAGGTGGGACATATATTGAGCAAATAGGCCGTTCGTCACTCTGATTGGCTGACAAATTGTGGCAATGACGTCAATGTATTTTGATTGTGTGCATTCTACGTCGATCAAGTTGACCACGGCGCCTATTGGGCCAAGTAACTAAACAAAGCTCTCTTGTTTAACGAGGAAGAAACGTGGCTTCCGGAAATATCTGCCAACATAAAAGCCCGAAAGCCAATTGACAATGTTTGATGTTACCTACCAGTCGGTTAACACTGCATTCATGTTTATGCATTTGCTTTAATGATAATTCAATCAAATTGTGTTGTGTTACTAAATCCCCAATTAAACAATTTTGAGTGTTTTTTGTCATAATCTGTTAACTTCCGCTTTATTTCCCTCCTGCTTGTGTAACTTTACGCAGAAGGGCTTTCTCCTGGTTTCGTGGCTCGTTGAAGTGATGAGCTAACATATATGAACTTAAAATGCCAAGATTAGTGTGTTTAAAAATGTCGTATTTACTGTCCGCTCTTATGGCTACAGCACTCATCACTTCGCAGGCCTTCGGGAAAACTGTAACTGGACTTTTTAGGAGCGAAGTAGCGAGACTGCAGAAAGGCCAATTCATCACTAATTTCATGTATCAAGGTACTGTAGTTCCGTCTTTATATTTTTGTCATTCATTGAAGTCATCCTATGTCATTATTTTGCCTTCACTGTATGTGTTGATGTCATGCAACCTGCAACTGTGGAGCTTAATTTATTACAAAAGCTTTTTTTGACACTGAATTAAGGTAACTGATTTTTTTTCATTAGAATTTCCTTTTTTTTTTTTTTTCAAATTATGCTGACAATTTCATTGAAAACTAAAATCAGGGTTTTAAAATAATAGCAAAAAAAACTTGGTGTTAAAAAATGCAATGTAAAAAATCAGTGTAAAAAAAATCAATTGCAAAAAATTCAGTGCTGAAAAAAAATTTTGCTTCAAAAAGCAAGACTCACTCCCCTTATAGACTGAAGTAATCGTCAGAACCAGCCAAGTAAGGTGTCAAGTTTGACACAGGTGTCGCAAAACAGCGTAAAAAATAGTTAATTGGGCTACCTGGGTGTAAAACAACATAATTAACATTTCAACGCAGCTCGCTGGATATTTTCAATCTATAGAAATAATTTTTTTTGCTTTCTCTTTAGTTTTTTTTTTTCCGTGTAAAACTGAAATACACACAACAACACAAAGCTATGTTATTCAAACGTACGTTTTCATTGAGGGCCGCATCGCAGTTATGATTGCCCTGAGAGGGGAATAAGAAATATATGAATATTTGTGTGTTTTATATATATATATATATATATATATATATATATATATATATATATATATATATATATATATATACATATATATATAATGTCTTATTTGGATTATCCAGAAAATACTGCTCAATACCGTGGTAGAGCGCAATATGTGTATGTGCGGGAAAAATCACAAGACTACTTCATCTTTACAAAACTGTTTCATGAGGGGTTCCCTCAATCGTCAGGAGATTTTAAAATAGGCAGCGGCGGCGGCGATGTCCAAGAAGAACGCGGAGTTGGAATAGAATTACAACACTTTATGTACACATTTATATAATATTTACATATTTATATAATATGTAACTTCAAGCTCCATTCACAGACAGAGTCCCATTGCTTTTATGAACGGTCGAGCGAGTCAAAAGCCGAAAAAAAATAAAATAATTAAAACATTTTATTTTATTTTATTTTATTATTTTATTTTATTTATTTATTTTTTATTTGTGACGGCCGTAATTATTTCGTGGCGGACCGCCACAAATAAATGAATGTGTGGGAAACCCTGAACGATTAATTTTTTTACATGAGCTGCAAAAAAAAAAAAATCTTTAAATTCTACCAAAAAACTAGCAGCTCAGTCACCAGAATTGTAATGTAAAAGTAGTGTTTTTGTCTTTTTTTTACAGCATGTAAAAAACTGCAATAAACGCCAAAGCAATACCACTGTTTTTAATGGTAAAATTCAAGCAACTGAGCTGGCAGGGTTTTTTTGGGTTGTTTTTTTTTTTTTTTTTTTTACCATAAAATCTTGTTTTAATCTTTTTTTTGTTTTTTAATGTTTTAGTGTATTACTGTATATGAAACAAAAAACAGTACCAAAGTTGATTTTACGGTGAAAAACTCAGTCGGCGGAATTTAACCATAAAATACATTGTCAATTTTACAGTCTACAATTTGATTGATTCAAAATAAATAAATAAATATTTGTTTTGAAATTATAAGTCAAGCAGACATTCAATTACATTATTTATTTATTTTTTTAAACAAATAAAAACATTTTTTGGGAAGACGTGATAATAATATTTTGATGATATTGCAATTTAAAAGATATCCAATTGCATGAGATACATGATTTTTAATGTCAAAAAGGAAAGAACAAATATATTTAGTAAGAAGAGATTTAGTATTTTATTGATGCATATTATTTCCAGGCTTTTGCGGGCCACAAAAAATAATGTGGCGTGCCAGATTATGAGTTAGACATCAGTGCTGTAATGTAATCCAAAATATTTTGGAACGTAAATATTAGCTTTACACAAATATTTAAATATTAGCATAAATTACAAATGCTTCTGGTTGTTCAAATTATTTAGGTCTTGGTAATAAATGCCACTAAGTCATCAAAACATTCATTAAAACTAGAAAAGTAAAAAAGTGCATAAAAATCATAATTCAACATAACATACTGTCGAACTAAGATTTTTTTAGGATGGAAAGTTGATTAATCACTTACAGATTTATCTTTTCCAAGGCTTGTAGGAACAAACACAACTTTTCTGCTTTTCGTCCGTACCAACTCTAACTTCTTTTTTTCACCATTTACTGATTTTAACTGGCTAACGGAGCTAATTGTTACTTTGTATAACTGGGCGGGCTCGAGTTCAGAAAAAAATAGTTTGAGCTTTCACACGTCAGTGACACTGCTTTTGTCTTAATTTTCGACCACAGAGGTTCCACCCAAATATTAACACTGCATTAGAAATCCTACTCTTAATTTGACTTATATTCAATAATTATATCTAACCTATGTACAGTTTAACAGGATATGAAAACTTGTGTTTATTACAAAGATTATTATCAAGGCTTAGGTCAGACTGATTACGAAAATAAATACTTATCAAATATACTACAAAAGAAAGGACTCGAAAAAGTGTTTAAAAAAGTGTACATATAACTTTGCAGTGCTAAGATAAAATGGTTTGTAAATATCCATCCAACCATTTTCTACCGCGTGTCCCTCTTGAGGTCGCGGGTGTTGCTGGAGCCTATCCCAGCTGCATTCAGGCAGATGGTCAGGTACACATATTCACTCACATTCACACACGAGGGCCAATTTAGTGTTGCCAATCGGCCTATCCCCAGGTGCATGCCACACAGAAAGACTCTGAGCCCGGGAAACGAACCCAGGACCTTCTTATTGTGAGGCACACATACTAACCCCTTCCGCCGTGCTGCCTGAATTCTAATTAAAAGGATAATAAATAACAATAATATGTTTCCAAAAATAAACCGTTAGTAAAATTAAAGTGCAAATGAAAATACAGTTTCACTTCTTTAGTCATAATTTTTGTGCTTAAAAAACTTCTAAGATTTAAACTCTAGACTTCTTGTTTGTTTAAGATTGTCATTTTTGCCACAAGTGGTAGAAAAGTCTATTACAACTGACTACCGCTTCGTACCACAGTTGAGATACAGATATTGTTTGGCGGCCCTTTGCACCCTTGGCAAAGAGGTTGCGGAGGTTCGTTTTAAACGTTAACATTTGAGTCTCATTGTGTGAAGTTTTAAGTGCTTGTGGTTTTACGTCAAGAGACGATAGTTATGTATTTGTGATCTGTTTTTTTTTTGTTTCAAGGTACAAAGAAGTAAAAAAAAAATGTGAGAAAAACAAGTTGTACCTCGCCTTGTTTTTATTGAATACTTAGGCGTACTACGCTACTGTGTTTTAATGTTGGTCATTATGGTGGTATTGGAGAACACGGTTTTTTATGACGTTGTATTTGATGAATTAAATTTGAGAACAATTGCTTTTTTATGCTGATTTTTTAATAGTCCTTGGCTGTTTCCTATTGTAAGGACTGAAACTTTCATGCTAAGTATATAGAAACTCTGTCGCAACGCCGATAAAAGATGTCGACCTGACGTTGGCTCGTCAACTATGTGTAATATACTTTGATTTTCTTAGCGTTTTCTTTAGTTTTTCCATGTAAAACTAAAATGCACACGGTAACATACAAACATATTGTAATGTCGTCCAAATTACTTTAGAATGTCAATATTAGCTTTACACAAATATGCAAATATTAAAATAAATTACAAATAGGGGGTTCAAATTATTTCGATGTTGGAAATAAATGCTACTCTGTCATCAAAACACTCATGGAAACTACAAAAATAAAAAAGTGTATACAAATCATAATTTCATTACATATCATACTGTCAAATTAATCAACTTTCCATCCTAAAAAAATCTTCAACACTTACAGATTTATCTGTTCCAAGGCTTGTCTGATTTTCATCCGTACCAACGCTGACTTTATGAAATAAGAGATAAAATTCAAAAAACAGTTCTTAATTACAACTGTGCCCGATGTTTAGAGACTCATTAAAGTAATTTGTCAAATTGCCAGGGCAAAGTATTCGATTGGTACTGAAAATAATTACTAGTTAGGTCACACGCCAGTGACGCACTAGTTTCGTCTTTGTTTTCACACCGAAATATTAACACTGCATTAGAAATCCTACTCTTGATTTTACCTATATTCAATAATTATATCTAACCTACGTACAGTTTAACAGGATAAACCTTGTCAAATGTCATGAAAGCATGTGTTAATCACAATGATTATTATCAAGGCTTAGGTCAGACTGTTTACGAAAATAAATACTACGGTAATCAAATATACCACAAAAGAAGGGACTCATAAAAACTGATGGAAAATAAATGTATATATTATTTCGCAGTGCTAAGATCAAATTAAATCTAACTAAATTGACAATAAATAAAAATAATATGATTCCTAAATAAACCGTCACTGTATGTGTTGATTTCATACAACCTGTCAGGCAGCTAACGAGGGAGGTTAATTGGTGTATTACAAAAGCTTTTTTTGACACTGAAATTACGTGACTGATTTTTTTTCCTTTGAATTTTGAGGACGTAATTTTCTATTGAATTTTTTTCAAATTACACTGACAATTTGGTCGGAAAAAAAAAATCAGTCATTTAAAAATACAATGTGAAAAACTTGGTGTTAAAAATGCAATGTACAAATTCAGTGTAAAAAAAATAACATGCCAAAAAATTCAGTGCTGAAAAAAATGGCTGCTTTAAAAAGCAAGACTCACTTCCTTTATAAACTGAAGTAATCGATCCTGTCTCAGAACCAGCCTGGGTGTAATACAACATAAAATAACATTTCAAGGCGGCCTGCTTTATATTTTCAATTTATAGAAATCATTTTCGTAGCTTTTTCTTTAGTTTTTTTTTCCATCTAAAACTGAAATACACACAACAACGTTTGAACATAAAGCTATGTTATTCAAGCAAACTGTAATGCAGGACTGTCAAACCCGTTTTCATTGAGGGCCACATCGCAGTTATGGTTGCCCTCAGAGGGCCGCTTTTAACAATGAGTGATATATGAATATACATGTGTGTGTATACATCCATCCATCCATTCATCTTCTTTCGCTTATCCGAGGTCGGGTCGCGGAGGCAGCAGCCTAAGGAGGGAAGCCCCGACTTCCCTCTCCCCAGTCACTTCGTCCAGCTTCTCCCAGGGATCCCGAGGCGTTCCCAGGCCAGCCGGGAGAGATAGTCTTCCCAACGTGTCCTGGGTCTTCCCTGTGGCCTCCTACCGGTTGGACGTGCCCTAAACACCTCCCTAGGGAGGCGTTCGGGTGGCATCCTGACCAGATGCCCGAACCACCTCATCTGGCTCCTCTTGATGTGGAGGAACAGCGGCTTTACTTTGAGCTCCTCCCGGATGATAGAGCTTCTCACCCTATCTCTAAGGGAGAGCCCCGCCACCCGACAGAGGAAGCTCATTTTGGGCGCTTGTACCCGTGATCTTGTACTTTCGTTCATAACCCAAAGCTCATGACCATAGGTGAGGATGGGAACGTAGATCCATCAAAGAACCGCTGTGCTGAAAACCATTTCAAAGATGGCCGCCGTGCGCGGACACAGTGAGGGAGACGTTTTTTGTTTTTTTTTCTTAGTTTTTTTCCGTATTGTCTGCTGCTATAACTTTACTTTAACTTAACTTTAAACTATCAGACTGCGTGGTAGTAGTGGGTTTCAGTAGGCCTTTAAAGTAGCAATGATTGTCACACACACACTAGGCGTGGTGAAATTTGTCCTCTGCATTTGACTCATTCCCTTGATCACCCCCTGGGAAGTGAGTGGAGCAGTGAGCAGCAGCGGTGCCGCGCCCGGGAATCATTTATGGTGATTTAACCCCCAATTCCAACCCTTGATGCTGAGTGCCAAGCAGGGAGGCAATGGGTCAGATTGTTATAGTCTTTGGTATGACTCGGCCGGGGTTGGAACTCCCAACCTACCAATCTCAGGGCGGACAGTCTAACCACTAGGCCACTGACTAGGTTTATTGAATCACATTGCTTATACATTTGTCATTGTGTGTATTTCAGTTTAAAAAAAAACAGTCCAGTGAACGACAAAAGTAAAGATAGGAAAAGACAAAGCAAGATTAACAACAATAAAGAGTCGAAATGGATTCATCTGCTTTGAATTGTTTGTTAGCTGTCTGCCAAGCTGTATAAGCGCAACACGTATAGTGAGGGCAGAACAGGCAATATGCAATTATTGCCAGGCTTCACTCTCCTGTATGGGGGGAATAATTGTTGATTGATGACTGTAGTGTTCTTAGTGTCATAGTGTGTGTAGTTAGTATGTTCCAATAGCAGCAGAAGTGCACTTTTTGGAGAGCTGTATTATTTTCAGTTTTGTGCCAAAGGGACTGATTTTTTTTTTTAAACACTATATTAATATTTATACACCTATAGTGATCACAGAGACAGGTTGTTTTTGTGTTTTTGTATATATGTGTTTTTCTGAAAAATCCCACTTAATATGCTTTGGGTAACAACAGTCATATATTTTTTTTAGTGAGGTAACAGTCAATATTTATTTATTCTTTTTTTTTTCTTATGAAATAAAATTGAGCTTTCGTTAAATCAAATATTGTGTTTTTTTTCATATACAACAACCTATCTGGATTCGATAAGAGAATCGATAAGGAATCGGTTCAATAAGAGCATTCGATAATGGGCTCGAACTCGATAATTTCTTATCAAACATCATCCCTACTAAAATGATAATAAATAATAATATGTTTCCAAAAATAAACCGTTAGTAAAATTAAAGTGCAAATGAAAATACAGTTTCACTTCTTTAGTCATAATTTTTATGCTTAAAAAATTTTTAAGATTTAAGTTCTAGACATCTAGATTGTCTTTTTTGCCACAAGTGGTAGAAAAGTGTATTACAACTGACTACCGCTTCGGACCACAGTTGAATAACAGATATTGTTTGGCAGCCTTTTGCACCCTTGGAAAAGAGGTTGTGGAGGTTAACATTTGAGTCTCATTCTGTGAAGTTTTAAGTGACTGTGATATTACGTCAAGAGACAGTTATATTTTTGTAATGTGTATTTTTTAGTATCAAGGTACAAAGAAGTCCAAGGAAAAGTGAGAAAAATAAGTCGTACATCTGCCTTGTTGTTATAAAAACTGAGGCGTACTACGCTACTGTGTTTTAATGTCGGTCATTATGGTGGTACTTGGAGAGCACAGTTTTTTTTCAATCAATCAATCAATCAATCAATCAATGTTTACTTATATAGCCCTAAATCACTAGTGTCTCAAAGGGCTGCACAAACCACCACGACATCCTCGGTAGGCCCATATATTTTTCTGAGGTTTTATTTGGTGAATTAAATTTAAAAACCATTGCTTTAGCCCAGATGTCACCAACGCAGTGCCCGCGGGCACCAGGTAGCCCGTGAGGACCAGATGAGTAGCCCGCTGGCCTGTTCTAAAAATAGCTCAAATAGCAGCACTTACCTGTGAGCTGCCTCTCTTTTTTAAATTGTATTTATTTACTAGCAAGCTGGTCTCTCTTTGCTTGACATTTTTAATTCCAAGAGAGACAAAACTCAAATAGAATTTGAAAATCCAAGAAAATATTTTAAAGTCTTGGTCTTCACTTGTTTACATAAATTCATTTATTTTTTTTACTTTGCTTCTTATAATTTTCAGAAAGACAATTTTAGAGAAAAAAATACAACCTTAAAAATGATTTTAGGATTTTTAAACACATATACCTTTTTACCTTTTAAATTCCTTCCTCTTCTTTTCTGACAATTTAAATCAATGTTCAAATACATTTTTTTAGTGTAAAGAATAATAAATACATTTTAATTTAATTCTTCATTTTAGCTTCTTTTTTTTGGACGAAAAATATTTGTGAAATATTTCTTCAAACTTATTATGATTAAAATTCAAAAAAAATATTCTGGCAAATCTAGAAAATCTGTAGAATGTAATTTAAATCTTATTTCAAAGTGTTTTGAATTTCTTTGAAAAAAATTTGTTCTGGAAACTCTACAAAAAAAAAGATTTGTCTTTGTTAGAAATATAGCTTGGTCCAATTTGTTATATATTCTAACAAAATGCAAATTGGATATTAACCTATTTAAAACATGTCATCAAAATTCTAAAATTAATCTTAATCAGGAAAAATTACTAACGATGTTCCATAAATTCTTTTTTAAATTTATTCAAAAAGATTTGAATTAGCTAGTTTTTCTCTTCTTTTTTTGGTTGAATTTTGAATTTTAAAGAGTCGAAATTATGTTTCCAAATGTAATTTTAATTTTTTTCCCTGTTTTCTCTTCTTTTAAACCGTTCAATTAAGTGTTTTTTTTCATCATTTATTCTCTACAAAAAACCTTCCGTAAATGGAAAAAAAATGTACGGCGGAATGACAGACGGAAATACCCATTAGATAGGCGCCAGCGCCCCCCGCGACCCCGAAAGGGAATAAGCGGTAGAAAATGGATGGATGGATATATATATATATATATATATATATATATATATATATATATATATATTAAAGGTAAATTGAGCAAATTGGCTATTTTTGGCAATTTATTTAAGTGTGTATCAAACTGGTAGCCCTTCGCATTAATCAGTACCCAAGAAGTAGCTCTTTGTTTCAAAAAGGTTGGTGACCCCTGCTTTAGCCTGTGCTGATGTTTTAATAGTCCTTGGCTGCCTCCTATTGTAAGGACTGAAAATTTCATGCTAAGCATAGAGAAACTCCGTCGGAGCGACGCCGATAAAAGTTGTCGACCCGACGTTGGCTCGTCATCTATGTGTTATATGCTTTGATTTTCTTAACTTTTTCTTTAGTTTTTCCGTGTAAAACTAAAATGCACACAATAACATACAAACATAAAGCTATGTTATTCAAGCATACTGTAATGTCATCCAAATTACTTTAGAATGTTAATATTAGCTTTACACAAATATGCAAATATTAGCATAAATTACAAATGGGGTGTTCAAATTATTTCGATGTTGGAAATAAATGCATCTCTAAGTCATCAAAACCCTCATTGAAACTAGAAAACTAAAAAAGTGCATGCACATCATAATTTCATGACGATATCATACGGTCAAATTAACCAACTTTCCATCCTATAAAAATCTTAAACACTTACAGATTTATATTTTCCAAAGCTTGTAGGAACAAACACAACTTGTCTGCTTTTCATCCGTACCAACTCTGACTTCATGAAATACAGTTGTTAAGGCGGCTGCCCTAACAACAAAGTGCCACCGCCTAATCTAACGTCTTAACAAGATCTCAAGCCACCCCGAAAGGGAATAAGCGGTAGAAAATGGATGGATGGATGGATCTCCGTCCCCAGGAAAACGCATTGTGAGTGTCATACCTATGCCAAACAATAATAATAATAATAATAATGGATTAGATTTATATCGCGCTTTTCTATTGTTAGACACTCAAAACGCTCACAGTGAAGTGGGAACCCATCATTCATTCACACCTGGTGGTGGTAAGCTACATACGTAGCCACACCTGCCCTGGGGTGGACTGACGGAAGCGTGGCTGCCAGTTTGCGCCTACGGCCGCTCCGACCACCACCAATCATTCATTCATCATTCATTCATCATTCATTCACCAGTGTGAGCGGCACCGGGGGCAAGGGTGAAGTGTCCTGCCCAAGGACACAACGGCAGCGATTTGGATGTCAATAGGTGGGAAGCGAACCTTCAACCCTCAGGTTTCTGGCACGGCCGCTCTACCCACTACGCCATGCCGCCCCCAAAATACTGGGGGCGCTGTAGCCTAGGACTTAAGACCATTTTAGCCAATCAGAAACACCCAGAACGTCGTTTCCGGAGGCGGCATATAGCAAAAATGGCGAGTCACGTCAAGAAAGAATTATATACAGGGTTTCCCGCAGCGCTTTGTTGCTAAGGCGGCCGCCTTAACAACAAAGAGCCGCCACCAAAGCTAAATTCTTAACAAGCTGCTACGCTTTGTACTGCATCTGTCTCTGTCAGTACTCTCTGCAGCACCCAGCATTGTCCCACCCACAGAACCATCTGATTGGTTACACACAGAGGAGTAACAGCCAATCAGCAGTGCGTATTCAGAGCGGTAACAGCCACGCAGAGCGGTAACAGCCAATCAGCAGTGCGTATTTAGAGCGAACGGAGTCTGTGCTCCAGTGTCGTGATGAGCAGATAGGTGTTTAGCAGGTAAGCATCAGGCAGCGGACTCTCCCCAAATTTTAATAAACACCTCCCAGTCAACTACTAGTAACATCACTATGAGCCCGTTGACCTTCTAGAAACATAAATTGCAGCTCAGCTCGCTCGCAGTCCTTGAGGTGAAGGCTCATTCGCTATTAGCGTAACGTTAGTTAATTTTGCGTTGTGTGCATGTGTGTGTTTGTTACAGACAGCAAAGCTCTGTCTGTCTGTTATTTCACTTTCCTTTTTTCTGTGTTGAATGACCTGTGTTGAAACAGCAAAAAAGGACATTATGTTAAATGAAGAGTTTCCTGAAGCTGTCTCTGATAGTTCATATAAAAATGTAACTGCATCATAAGCCTACATGAACTCCATGGTGTTCAGGGATGAATAGTCTCTCCTATTGCTTTTGTACTATTTTTTCAGCTACAGTTAGTAATGTAGCAGCCTAGTTTTGAATGGCAGGGTGCCTGCTATCACATGTTGATAAAAATATAACATTTACATAATAAAAATCAACTGCAGGCTTCCCAAATGCTGTAATAAAATAAGCATGAGGAGTTGAGCAAATGTCAGCATGTGGCATAATAATGACATACTGTACTTAGTATCTCAGGTAACTAAGACTGTTTTGTTTTTACCTTATGGAAATAATATTGAGATATATATCGCCATTTAGCATATGGAGCGGAAAACGCAGCCAAAAATTGTAGGCCTCTTCACGCGACGAAGCTGGCCTACTTCACCGCAGCCTGTAGTCTATTGACCCCCAGGCTGTGGTGGCAGCGATGAGGTGAAGACGTGATACAGACAGGCCGAGTTACACCGATTCTTACACCCACCCACCCCATTCGCCGGTCTGTCCACCAGAGAGACACCACCTTAACTAACACATTTTCTGGGGGAAACACTGAAATATGTGGACTGACAGAGGAGTAGAGCTACTTTTAAGGTTTGTTTTGAAATTTAAAGTTAACAAAACTCAACAAAGTGTTGACTGGTAAACTTGCCAGTTCAAGCATGGTGACATTCTTACCCTATTTTTGGAGCGACATCTGAGGAATATCCTCATCGGAAAGAGGACATCACCAAAACAACTATCGGCACTAAACTGAAAGCGTTTCGTCGAAAGTACAGAACATGCAGTCGACACAGGTAGAAGAGGTGGTAGAGTTGTTTTGCTGTACTTCCAACTATGCGAGCAGATCTGGGGCGGTTCTCCATCAACTACATCCATTCAATTTGGAATAGAAACATCAGATATTGACACAAGCTCCCACAAGAGTTGGGATTCTCCATTCACCCTTGACAGCCTGGTCACAGACAAAGATATGCCGAATGATGTACAAGAGCAGTGAGATTCCAATAGGAGAAATCCACAATCTTCTGTGGTGAAAGAGAGAAGAGCTCTACTTCAGCTATGTGGGCGCTAACTACATTGCTAGGAAGTAATATTGTTAAAAGGCAGATAGATGTTGTATATCTGAGGCATCGAAATATTTTTATATGAACTGCACTGCAATTACAAATGCTATCAGTACAAGTGGGACAAAAATACTTGTTTTGGAATCCAAAGTCAAGATGGCAAGCATTTATTAAAGTTCAGCTGTTTTAGACGTATTTAAATAGGGTTGTATTAAAAATGCTTGGAGTAGTTTCTTGTAATAAATAATATTGACTAAGGAAAACTGCAGTTGCATTAAATATTATTTTTTTCTATCAAATTTAAAATACCTTGAAGTGACACATATTGTTTCCCGACGATGTTGAGGGTCATATGACATGTTGTAAGTAACATTTCTCTATCTTACACCTGTGCTAAATTGGGTTTACCAATTTAGTATTTACCAATAAATACTAATCAGATATATACTATAAAACAAGGGACTCGTAAAAATTAACATATTATTTAAAAAATATTATAAAACATATTATTTCGCAGTGCTAAGAGCCACATAGGACCAAAAATACAAAATAAAAATCTGTCTGGAGCCACAAAAAACTAAAAGGCATATATAAGTCTTATAATGAAGGCAACACATGACATGTCTATATTAGCTATAATAGCCTACTATCAAAATGACTGTGTCTCGCAGGCTGAAGCAAATCTTCGTTGACAGAAATGTTGAAATGTAATATTAATTCTACACATTTTTACAACATTACAAAATATTAGTAAATCAGAGGAAATTACTGGCTTTTAATGGCCAAAGGTATAAATGTGTGTCCAAGTTAAAGGAAACGGCAGGCTGTCTTCTTTTAATAGAATTATTACTGTCTTTGGGAAGCTAGGTAATGTTTGCTGTGGTCTGGAACAGCATGGCACATAAACAACTATCAGAAATACAGCCGATATTACATACAGATAATGTGTCATGAGACATGTAGAGCTAAATTTTATACAAAGAGGCTCAAAGTAAAGGATATTAAATGAGCTCAAATATACCTACAAATATAATGGTGCAATATGTACATACAGCTAGCCTAAATAGCACATTAGCATTGATTAGATTGCAGTCATGCACTGACCAAATATGTCAATAACATCAACAAAGCGCACCTTTGCATTCACGCACAGCATGGAACTTTTGGTGGACAAAATAAGACAAAGAAGCAGTGAAAGATTTTACATGTAAACAGTCTGTCCACAGTCCACACTATGGTGAGTTCAAGAACCGCCAAAATTAGTAGGACAAAACTATGTTCACCAAATATTCTCATCAGTGAAGCATATACACACACATATTACACAGCTAGCCTTCTAACAATTAAGAAGGTTTGTATGTTTGTCCTCTAACAAAAAACATACTAAAACCCAAAAAATGTTTTCCCCCGTCTTTTTCCATTTTCAAAATGCTTCAGGGGGCCACTAGGGTGGCACTAAAGAGCCACATGCAGCTCAAGAGCCGCGGGTTGCTGTCCCCCGACTTCAGCTTTAGACTTCTTGTTTGTAGATTGTCATTATTGCCACAAGTGGTAGAAAAGTGTATTACAACTGACTACAGCTATGGACCACATTTGAGATATAGATATTTTTTGGCGGCCCTCCAGGAGGCGCTCGCCGCCCAACAATGGGCCACGGCCCTATGGTTACGAAACACTGGTGTAATGTAAATGAATAAAGGTTAAAATGGAAGTTTTCTGCTGTCTATGGTTTGCAATTAGCCTTAAAGGCCTACTGAAACCCACTACTACCGACCACGCAGTCTGATAGTTTATATATCAATGATGAAATATTAACATTGCAACACATGCCAATGCGGCCTTTTTAGTTTACTAAATTGCACTTTTAAATTTCCAGCGAGGTATCCTGTTGAAAACGTCGCGAAATGATGACTCTTATGTTGACGCGTGCTTGTGACGTTATTGGTTGGAGCGAACATTTCAGCCCAGCACCACACACGGCTAAAAGTCGTCTCTTTTCATCGCATAATTGCACAGTATTTTGGACATCTGTGTTGCTGAATCTTTTGCAATTTGTTCAATTAATAATGGAGACGTCAAATAAGAATGCTGTTGGTGGAAAGCGGTGGATTGCAGCTGCCTTTAGCAACCGAGACACAGACGGTGTTTCTTTGTTTGTTGTGAAGTTTTAACACAGAGCGGTCAGGCGGACATGTTTCTCTACGTCAACCAGCAAGTTTTTGGATGGGAAAATTGTGACATTAAGTCGGCTCTTACCGGAGACTTCAGTGGATTATGTGACTTCCTCCTGCAGCCCAAAAAGGCAGCTGTGATCTTGGCTCCTTGGCTTCTCTCGGAGACATTGCCGTTCACCCCAGCCATCCGACTTTCAGGTATGACTTTACAATCCCACTAAAACACTATTAAAACAATAAGCAGATACGGAATTTTCTGGAATTATCCTAGTAACTGTGTCTAACTACATCTGAAACGCTTCCACTACCGCAAAGCCGTCGCCTTTTTATTTTTTATTTTTTCTTTTTTTTGTAGTCATTCACTCTAAATTTCCTCATCCACGAATCTTTCATCCTCGCTCAAATTAATGGGGAAATCGTCACTTTCTCGGTCCGAATAGGTCTTGCTGCTGGAGGCTATGATTGTAAACAATGTGAGGATGTGAGGAGCCCTACAACCCGTGACGTCACGCGCACATCGTCTGCTACTTCTGATACAGGCAAGGCTTTTTTTATTAGGGACCAAAAGTTGCGAACTTAATCGTCAATGTTCTCTACTAAATCCTTTCAGCAAAAATATGTCAATATCGCAATATGATCAAGTACGACACATAAAATGGACCTGTTATACCCGTTTGAATAAGAAAATCTCATTTCAGTAGGCCTTTAATGCTTGGATTTGACTGACGTCACGTCCCGCTCATCAAATATGCGTGGTGGTCAAGCGACCTCTGTTCTCTGTGGGTACTCTGCGCCCTTTAGACTGTCTCAAAGAAAAAATGCCCTTTACTTGCGTTGTTTTCGGCTGTACGAATTGTTCAAATCGTGAAAAGGATAAACGTTTTAGAACATCTTTTCTCGGACATTGTACTTCACATATGCATATATATGCATATATATACACATATATATGTACATACATACATATATACATACATACATTGTGCTTCAGATACTGTCGTCACTTCAGCTTTCTTTACGGACACTGGCATTCTGTAATTTTGTTGAAGTCGTTATGGTTTGCGCTAGCACTGGTGATGCAGGCCAAACTGGGATCTTTGCAGATCCAAGCTCCATTCTCAGTGGGTACTCTGCGCCATTAAAACTTTCCCAAAGAAAAAATACCATATGGTTGTGCTGTTTTCGGCTGTAGGAAAGGACGAAAGGACGTCAAGAAAAGCAGCTCACCCTCCAGTCCAAGAGAGCAGACTCGAAGAATGCATGAGTTTGCAGTGATCACGTCATTAAAAGTTTTGTTTGATATAGGGCTGGGCGATGTATCGATACACCCGATATATCGCAGGTTTGTCTCTGTGCGATATAGAAAATGACTATATCGTGATATTCGAGTATACGTTCTCACGCAGTTGCTTTTAGCTGCTGGCATTACACTACAGGTTCTTCCCACTCTTTCTTGTCTCTCGTTCTCACAGACAGCAAGCGCACTATCTTACATACGTCACATACGTATAGGCCCTCGCAGAGCAGAGAGGTAGCAGCATGGGTAACGTTCGCTGGTAATACGAGAGAAAGAATGTTCGAATCTGGTAACATGAAGGAATAATTAATTCCCAAGAAAAACAGCAGGGGGTCCATTGTCTGGCGGTGGTTTGGCTTCAAGTGGGAATATGTCGAACAGACAACCGTAATTTGTCAAGTGTGTGGCAAAAGCGTTGCTACAAAAAGTAGCATTACTGCTAATATGTAGCATCATCTGAAAAGTTTCCTGCTAGAGAATGAAGAGTGATTACTCGGCATGTCAACATCTCCATTCGGTATCACACCAACAAAATGCAGAGCCAACCATTTCCACATCAACACCGTATGAAAAAAATAGTCATCAACATAAGGAGATAACCACATAGCGATTTGATTTCCCATTATGCAGCTCATTTTATTTAACAGTTATTG
The DNA here is from genome assembly GCF_033978795.1 of Nerophis ophidion. Classification (NCBI taxonomy): domain Eukaryota; kingdom Metazoa; phylum Chordata; class Actinopteri; order Syngnathiformes; family Syngnathidae; genus Nerophis; species Nerophis ophidion. The sequence continues at coordinate 14,112,272 of NC_084637.1, read as the reverse complement.
AAATATCTTGTGTGACATCATGCACAAAAGTGCACTTTGTTTGTTTGTTTTAAACTATTGTAATGGCTTTCTGTTCAAAAAGTGCACTTTAATTTACTGTTGTTTTGATATGTCATCTTAGTGACATCATGCCCAAAAGTGCACTAATAGCTTGTTTTAAAATGTCTCTGACAATCTTGCACTTTCTGTTTTGAAATTACATGAATGTTTGAGCCACTGCTTAATAACTGTTAAATAAATATAGTTTTGGTCAATTGACTTAGTTGTGATTTCCCTCTGCATGAATGTTTAAAATGAGCATGTATTTATGCAGTATGAACAAGAATGTTTTAATGTAGACACATAGAGTCATCATACTGCTGTGATTATGTGCATCAAGTGTTTATTCAAGGCTAAGGCAAAATATTATGATATATACTTTGTATCGTGATATGGCCTAAAAATATTGAGATACTAAAAAAAAGGCTATATTGCCGTTTATTATTTCCCATTTAAATGTTATCTGGATATTATTTGTAATTCTCAAACAAGTTTGCTACGAGTGTTTCGAAAAAAAAAACTCACTGTGAGCAAAACCTCGAAGAGTAAAGCTTTTACAAAAAGCAACGATCATAAATGGCGCCCTTAGCACATACAAAAAGTTGACATCTATAGTTGTTGGAGCCATCGAAAGAGGAGCATTTTTATTGGTTTTGAGCGGTGATGCAATCGATGCATGGCCAAGCCTTGATAATCAATCTGTTTGCGCGAGCTGCAAACACGAGACGCCAGCAGAAATCGTTTTCAACCTCTCTGTATTGAACCTTAGTTTTCAAATGAAAAGACAGTACAAAGCGTTTAAGTAACGCTGTTTTGGTTTTGATAATTGATTTAGATTTGAGCCAACAACTTGATGCATGCATCGGCTTTGTGTTAGTTTAATTTGGCATAGCTTACACACCCAACAATTATTTCATTAGTTGCTCATTCGAAGACTCGCCCACCTCAACATGAGTCAGCAAAATCAATCATGTCAGTAGACAAAGTATTTTTATGTATTTTTTATTGTTTTTTGTCCTGTCCAGCTACTCAGGCAAATCATATAGTTGATGTAGATGCCCATATCGGCTGTACAGATTTACTTTACAAAAGAGAAGTGTGGGATACTTCTCTTGTTGCCTTATTTGTGTGTGACTTTATTAAAAGCATTTATATTATTATTTGGTGCAGCTGGGCCGGAGCAGGAGGGGATAGAAAGAGGGGGAAAAAAGAAGACAAAGGGGGAAATTGTGGGGACAAGAGAGGGATAAGACAGAGAGACAACAACCGCAAACACAACAATAACTATAACAACAGCAACAGGACAACATCAGTAGATTGGATATATATACAGTAAAAGTGATAGCAAAGAAGCAGTTGGTGAAATAAATATTAATAATACAGAAATGACAATGAACATTATCACACTACAAATGGAGCAATACAAATACCAATAGAAACAGCACTATTGATAATGAATAATAATTATTACTTCTATCAACCATACAATTGTTTCAAATGCAACAATACATATATGTAATAACTTGAAATAAAATAGCAGATAAATGAAGGGGAAGAAAGAGAAGCCAACCTTGCAGATTGTTATAATAACAATACAACAAAACTGCGCCCCACCCTACCCCGCCCACCTCAACCGACGCAGGAGGGGAGGGTGGGGTTAGGTAGGAGCTGGGGTGAATAATGTAGCCCAGAAGAGTTAGGGTTGCGTGGGATTCTGGGCATTTGTTCTGTTGTGTTTATGTTGTTTTACAGTGCGGATGTTTTCCCGAAATGTGTTTGTCATTCTTGTTTGGTGTGGGTTCACTGTGTGGCGCATATTAGTAAGAGTGTTTGTTGTTTATATCACAACCCTCAGTGTAAGCTGTATGGCTGTTGATCAATTATGCCTTGCAAATGCTTGAGGATGGTAAAAATGGCTTCACGCAACACGTGACCAGCCGGTACACATACAGCGTTGTGTAACAGCGGGCACGACTACGTGTATTAGAGGACGTTATGGGTATGCCACCACGGCCCGCACTCATTGTCGCTGTCCGAAGGAAAATCGGGGTATATTTACCCCAGTCAATTTTTGGGAAAGGCACTGAAGTTAAAAACCTCCTGGAAAATCAAGCATTTAGGCATGGAGACTGTTTCTACAAACATTTGTGAAAGAATGGGCCGCTCTCAGGAGCTCAGTGATTTCCAGCGCAGAAATGTCATACGATGCCACCTGTGCAACAAATCCAGTCGTGAAATTTCCTCGCTCCATAATATTCCAATTCAACTGTCGGCTTTATTATAAGACAGTGGAAGAGTTTGGGAACAACAGCAACTCAGCCATGAAGTGGTAGGCCACTTAAACGGACAGAGAGGGGCCAGCAGATGCTGAAGCGCATAGTAGTGCAAAGAGGTCGCCGACTTTCTGCACAGTCAGTTGCTACAGCGCTCCAAACTTCATGTGACCTTCCAATTAGCCCACGTACAGTACGCAGAGAGCAATGCAAAGCATGGCCACTGGACTCTAAAGCAGTGGAGACGCGTTCTTTGGAGTGATGAATCACATTTTTCCATCTGGCAATCTAATGGACGAGTCTGGGTTTGGAGGTTGCCAGGAGAACTGTACATTTTGCACTGCATTGTGCCATGTGTGAAATTTGGTGGAGGAGGAATTATGGTGTGGGGTTGTTTTTTAGGAGTTGGGCTTGGCCCCTTAGTTCCAGTGAGAGGAACTTTGAATGTTCCAGGATACCAATACATTTTGGACAATTCAATGCTCCCAACCTTGTGGGAACAGATTGGAGTGGGCCCCTTCCTCTTTCATCAGGACTGTGCACCAGTGCACTAGCAAGGTCCATAATGACATGGATGACAGAGTCTGGTGTGGATGAACTGGACTGGCCTGACCTGAACCCGATAGAACACCTTTTGTATGACTTAGAACGGAGACTGAGAGCCAGGCCTTCTCGACCAACATCAGTGTGTGACCTCACCGATGCGCTTTTGGAAGAATGATCGAAAATTCCTATAAACAGACTCCGCACCCTTGTGGACAGCCTTGCCAGAAGTTTGAATAGCTGCAAAAAATGGGCCGACATTATACTGAACCCTATGGGTTAGGAATGGGATGGCAGTTCAAGTTCATAAGTGTGTCAAGGCAGGTGGCCAAATACTCTTGGCAATATAGTGCATGTTTGATGAAACGTGATTATATGCATGTGTGTACTTGTATATGTACAGTATGTTTATATGTATGTTTGTACAGTGAATGCGCATGTGGATGTACAAACTTTGAGTGTGTAGGTATATGGGAGCATAGGTACATATGTGTGCATGTATGTAAATATATATATATGTATATATATACATATATATATATATATATATATATATATATAAATGTGTGTATGGGAGTGTGTGTATATATATATGTATTTGTATGTACAATATATTTGACTCAGAGTATATGCGGGAGCCAGTGTACGGCCCCAGAGAGCCCAACCCAAAATGGCAACTGTGGCACCCAGGGAACAAGGTACCATCGGCCCCACACAGCCAGGCCGGCCAGCGACAGGAACCCCAGAGCCCGGCTCACCGTGCCGCCCGGAACAGCCAGCAGGTGGCCGTAGACAGACGCGCCTGGCAGAGGACAAGGCACGGGAGAAGCAGGGGACAGCCAGCCCCCAAGCCAGCAAGAGACCACACCCACGCGGGTAGAAACCGGGATGCCCCGCCCGAGGGGCCCAGAGACTCCCCGCAACCGAATGGGAAGACTTCCGCCGCCCCACCAGCAACAGGGCCTCCACGAGCCCAAACCCCATTTCCCGTAGAGCACGGTGGGGCCCTCACCAGGCCACCCCACCCAAGTCGGCTGCCGCAGGAACCACCCCCCCCCCCCCCCCCCTGCAGGGACCCCAAAGATGGCGATGGAACGACCAGCAACTGCCCTGTCGAATCATTCCCCTGAGAGAGGGGAAAAGTAAAAAATAAATACAAATAATAATGATTAAAAAAAAATAATAATAATAATAATAAAAAATGTATTTTTAAAATTTTTAACAAATTAAGATCACAGACACACTAAGTCACTACTCCAGCAGCTGGCCGACTTGCAGCACCGCATATATATATATATATATTTATATATATATATATATATATATATTTGTGTATATATATATATATATTTGTGTATATATGTATATATTTGTGTATATATGTGTATATATATATGTGTATATATGTATATATATATGTGTATATATATGTGTGTATATATATATGTGTGTATATATATATGTGTATATATATATATGTGTATATATATGTGTATATATATATATGTATATATATGTGTATATATATATGTATATGTATATATCTGTATATATATGTATATATATATGTGTATATATATGTCTATGTATATATATGTATATATATATATGTATATATGTGTGTATATATATATATATGTGTATGTATATATATGTATATGTATATATATGTATATGTATATATATGTGTGTGTATATATATATATATATATGTATATATATATATATATATATATATATATATATATGTATGTGTGGCCCTGCGATGAGGTGGCGACTTGTCCAGGGTGTACGCCGCCGGGGCTCCCCTTTAGAGAGAGTGAGAAGCTCTGTCATCCGGGAGGAGCTCAAAGTAAAGCCGCTGCTCCTCCACAGAGAGAGGAGCCAGATGAGGTGGTTTGGGCATCTGGTCAGGATGCCACCCGAACGCCTCGCTAGGGAGGTGTTTTGGACACCTCCGTCCGGTTGTACCTAAAATATTGGTTGGTTGCTACGTTAAAGTTTATTTTGAACATTTATACAATTTCAATATGATACATCACATATTACAACAGGTTGTAATGCAACGAGGAAGACCCAGGACATGTTGGGAAGACTGTCTCCCGGCTGGCCTTGGGATCCCCTGGGAGTAGCTGAACGAAGTGGCTGGGGAGAGAAAAGTCTGGACTTCCTTGCTTAGGCTGCTGCCCCTGCGACCCGACCTCAGATAAGCAGAAGAAGATGGATGGATACTATACTTAGCATTAGCATCTATCAAAATCAGCTTGGCCTCTTTGGATATCACTTCAAAACTTAAAGGGGAACATCATCATCAGACCTATGTAAGCGTCAATATATACCTTGATGTTGCAGAAAAAAGACCATATACAGATTTCCGAACTCTAAAAGGGTGAATTTGGCGATTTAAACGCTGTCGAAGCGATGACCTTTCACCCATGACGTCACAACGTGAATCGATCCGCCATTTTCTCAATCACATTACACACACCAAGTCAAATCAGCTCTGTTATTTTCCGTTTTTTCGATTGTTTTCCGTACCTTGGAGACATCATGCCTCGTCGGTGTGTTGTCGGAGGGTGTAACAACACGAACAGGGACGGATTCAAGTTGCACCAGTGGCCAAAAGATGCGAAAGTCCCTCGTTTGTTCTGCACACTGTACCGACGACAGCTATGCTATGACAGAGATGGCACAGAGATGTGTGGATATCCTGCGACACTCAAAGCAGATGCATTTCCAACGATAAAGTCAACGAAATCACAAAAGTGAGTTTTTTTGATGTTATTGACTTATGTGGAGTGTGCTAATCAGACATGTTTGGTCACGGCATGACTGCAAGCTAACCAATGCTAACATGCTATTTAGGCTAGCTGTATGTACATATTGCATCATTATGCCTCATTTGTAGCTATATTTGCATCCAGCCTTTCCCTCCACCCACATTTAATGCCAAACAAACAAATACCAATTGTTGGTTAGAAGGCGATCGCCGAATTCGTCCGCGCTTCCTCCTGTGCCGCTGTCTGTCCTGATGTGGCTCAAAAGCTTCTGTTTCTTCTTTAATTTCGTTTTCGGTACCTGCCTCCACACTCCAATCATCCGTTTCAGTACATGCGTAATCTGTTGAATGGCTTACGGCGCTGAAATCCGAGTCTGAATCCGAGATACTATGCTATACCTTTCTGTGCTATCCACCATGTTTGTTTTTGGTGGCTTCACGCAGTGACGTCACAGGACAATAGACGGGTGTATACAGCAATGGTGTAAATCAGGCACTTTGAAGCCGTTTTTCGGGATATTGCGTGATGGGTAAAGTTTTGAGAAAAACTTCAAAAAAAAAAAAAATAAGCCACTGGGAACTGATTTTTATTGGTTTTAACCCTTCAGAAATTGTGATAATGTTCCCCTTTAAGCTTCGGCGGCTGCTGCCGAGGTTGTGCCGCTTCAGCGAAGTCCGCTGATTTTAACAGGAGAGGATTATCATGTATTGTAATTTATTTTGCAAAAAGGGGAGTTTGACACGTGCACCTTCAGCATTTGCAGCAGTAACACTGAGCGACGTCATCCGACATGAGCGTGATGAGTGTGTCACCCTCTCATCTTGCTACATCTTTCCATCCATCTATTTTCTACCGCTTGTAGTTAATAGTCAAGCTGAACTCCATCCATCCATTTTCTATTTTACATTTAAATACTCCCCCTCTTTTGTTTGTGTGGTGTGCAGGTGATGCAGGTTTGGTGGTCTGTCAGCTGGACAACCCCTCATTAGCTGCAGAGATGGAGTCCAGACTGCTGCTATATCCAAATGTGGACAAGGACTGGGTCAACCTCAGCTGCTCTGAAAGACTCACTCGAGCCAAGATCATCAGTAAGAGGAAGTTTGCACCAATGCATAATAAGGCTGGTAATGTGATGTTCCTCCTTCTTGCTTCAGTATCTCTCAGTCAAGAAGAACAGAACCAGACGATCCCTCGTCAGTCGTCTCCTACGGTGTGGAAGGCTCTGTATGCAGACAGATACACCTGTCAGGTAACTTATAGGGAAACTACACTATTTTGGGAATTTTGCACACGTTTTAATTTTTTTGCACTGGAATTAGGGCTGGGCGATATGGCCTTTTTTTAATATTTTGATATTTTTAGGCCATATCAGGATACACGATATATATGGCAATATTTTTCCTTAGCCTTGAATTAACACTTGATGCATATAATCACACCAGTGTGATGGTTCTATTTCGACATTAAAACATTTTTGTTCATACTGTATTAATATATGCTCATTTTAAACTCTCATGCAAAGAGGGAAATCACAACTAGGTCAACTGACCAAAACTGTATCTATTAAACATTTATTAAGCAGTGGCACAAACATTCATGTCATTTCAAAACAAAGTGCAAGATTTTCAGAGACATTTTAAAGCAAGCTATGAGTGCACTTTTGTGCATGATGTCACCAAGATGACATATCAAAACAACACTAAATTAAAATGCGCTTTTTGACCAGAACGGCACTACAATAGTTTAAAACAGTGGTTCTTAACCTTGTTTAAGGTACCGAACCCCACCCGTTTCATACGCGCATTCACCGAACCTTTTTTTAGTGAAAAATAAATTTATATATTTTTTTCAAATTCAAGACAAAGTTATATGTTTTTGGTAACATTTTAGTATGGGGAACATATTCTATGAAACAAAGACTTATTTTAGAGTTATTTGGTTAGGGTTAGGGTCAGGGTTAGAGGGTTAGGGTTATAATAAGGCCATGCCGAATAAAGCATTAATAAGTACCTAATAATGACTAGTTAAGAGCCAATATGTTACTAATTTGCATGTTAATAAGCAACTAATTAATGGTGAATATGTTGCCCATACTGAAGTGTTACCATGTATTTTTTACTGGTGCACAAAATGAACCGTGCATGAACATCACCTTGTTCAAACAACAAAACCAACACAGTGCATAAACTCATAACAAATTACACACCTGCAAATTTAGTCAGCTGTTGCCGTATTCGTAATACGCCGTTAGGGAGAGGTTGTTTTTACATGATGAGTCGGGTGTGTTTTGACCTCTGCCGAACCCCTGAGGCCGACTCACCGAACCCCTAGGGTTCGATTGAACCCAGGTTAAGAAACACTGGTTTAAAACAAATAAAGTGCACTTTTGTGCATGATGTCACACAAGATATTTCAATAACTATCAAATAAAAATGAGCTGCACAATAGGAAGTCAAATCGCTATGTGGTAGGTTACTGCGGACATTATCTCCTTATGTTGTTGACTATTTTTTTCATACGGTGTTGATGTGGAAATGCTTGCCTCGCCATTTTGTTGGTGTGGCACCGAACGGAGATGTTGACATGCTGAGTAAGCACGCTGAATCAGGCGGGCCGGTTCTACGATCGTAATGAAACTGGACTCACTGGTGACGGTGGCAGAGAAGAGGACTGTTGACAAACTAGTGAGCATCCTGGAGGATGCCAGTCACCCTCTGCATAGTTTTATCAGTAGCCAGAGGAGCCTGTTCAGTTCTAGACTGCTTCATCCCAAGTGCAGGAGTAATAGACTCAAAAACTCATTTGTCCCACACGCTATTAGACTGTACAAATCCTCTCTGGGGTGGGGGACGGGGGGTACTAGGATGACAGGGGATGCAAAACAATAACAGTGCAATACGTTTTCATAACATGCTCACTACTGCCTAGTCTCTCTTATTATATTCTTATTTTACTGTTATATTTTAAATCTCATTGTTGCTTTTTATTTTTATTCTTATTGTAATATTTTTCTATTTGTTTCTATTATAACCCCATTATTTACTTTTTACTGTTTGATTGATCTCAACTCTGTACACTGCGGCTGGAATTTTTAATTTTCCTGAAGGAACTCTCCTGAAGGAATCAATAAAGTACTATCTATCTATCTATCTATCCATCTATCCATCTATCCATCTATCTATCTATCTATCTATCATTCTCTAGCACAAGGGTGTCAAACTCAAATACAGAGTGGGCCAAAATTTTAAAACTGAACAAAGCCGCGGGCCAAAATTGAACGAATTAACCTTTTAATAGGACCTAAACAAGTTTTGCAATGAATATTGAACAAGCAAGGCTTATATAACTTTATAGTGACATGCAAAATCAAGTTTCAAATAATAATAATAATAATTAAAAAATATCAATGGCATATCAAATAAAATTTGGATAAAAATGTAATGCCTCTTTTCTATTTGCAGCCCTCTGAGGTAAGTATCAAAATAAACGTTTTCCAAAGGCTAATAATACATTTGAAAATAAAATAACAATAACGAATGAATCAAACATTCAAGTAGCCAGAGAAAGTGCAAGAATAAAAATGTTAATTATTGCTCAGTTTGCTAAACTGATTTGCGTCAACACCGAATATAAAACAAGCAAGGCTTATTAAACTTAACAGTGCAAAATTAACTTTCAAAAAACAAACAAAAGAATATCAATGGCATATTAAATAAAATGATAATTAAAAAAATGGTGGTAGCGGGGGGAGGGGTGTATAGTGTAGCGTCCCGGAAGAGTTAGTGCTGCAAGGGATACTGGGTATTTGTTCTGTTGTGTTTATGTTGCGAATGTTCTCCCGAAATTTGTTTGTCATTCTTGTTTGGTGTGGGTTCACAGTGTGGCGCATATTTGTAACAGTGTTAAAGTTGTTTACACGGCCACCTTCAGTATGGGTGTTGACCAAGTATGCCTTGCATTAATTTCTGTGCGTAAAAGCCGCATATATTATGTGACTGGGCTGGCACGCTGTTTGTAGGGAGGAAAAGAGGACATGACGACAGGTTATAGAGTACGATAAAGGCAGGGTCCTCAATATTGTTGTCCGGGTGGAAATCGGGAGAAATTCAGGAGAAATTCGCGAGAATGGTCGCCCCCGGGAGATATTCGAGAGGGGCACTGAAATTCGGGAGTCTTCTGGGAAAATCGGGAGGGTTGGCAAGTAAGAGTATTAGCGGTGAATGCGGGGTTACAGCGGCACCACTGCTGTATAATACCTTCGGGCCAGATCTAATGTTAATTTGATATTGGCCCGCGGGCCAGAGTTTGACACCCATGCTCTAGCAGGTGACTTTTCAAATGATGCTACATATGAGCAGTAATGCTACTTTTTGTAGCAACGCTTTTGCCCCAGACTTGACAAATTACGGTTGTCTGTTTGACAAATTTCCACTTGAAGCCAAACCACCGCCAGACGATGGACCCCCTGCTGTTTTTCTTGGGAATTATTTTTTCCTTCATGTCACCAGAATCGCACCTTCTTTCTCTCGTATTACCACTCGCACCACAGCTAACGTTACCCATGCTGCTACCTCTCAGCTTAGCGAGGGCATACACGGATGTGACGTATGTAAGAAGGTGCACTTGCTGTCTGTGAGGACAGACAAGAGAGTGGGAATAGCCTGTAGTGTAATGCCAGCAGCTAAAAGCAACTGCGTAAGAACGTATACTCGAATATCACAATATAGTCATTTTCTATATCGGACAGAGACAAACCCGTGACATATCAAGTATATCGATATATCGCCCAGCCCTAACTGTAACTAGTAAATAAATGTGAGTATTTCAGCAGATGAGGATGTCAATAAAGCAGAATAAGGTTGTTACCTCTCTCTGATCAATGCGCCGCTAAATGAAGGTCCATAACGTTTGCGCTGTCTCATAAGGACTGTGAATTATGAGCATAATTCCATTTTAAGATAAGACCGATTGAATACAGTTAAAATTGAGTCATCTTCACTTCTATTTGCTATTTTCCACCACAGGACGGTGCCGTGATTCCTTCTCATGGCGACCTCACATTTACTGTCCTGCTGCTTAATGCTGATTCTGCAGGAAACCCTTTGGAGCACTTTAGTGCGGAGGAAGCAGGTAAGACATTCTGAATGCTCAGTCAAGTTGTGAATAAGTACTGTTCTGAATATTACAAGAATATGGAGCATGGGCCGTTTGTGTCCCTTGGAAATAGCACGTATAAAGTCACGGAATGTAAAGGGCCTCTCTGAGGCTGACAAGATTGACACTTTTTTCATAGTTGTGAGCCTAAAAATGATATCTACAGTTAAGATTAGACACAGTATTGATTTTAGGCTTGTTTTGTAAGCACATTTTGGAACGGCCACTTTTAACTTCAAAATGTGACATCACCCACAGAAGACTGCAGACAATTTTATATTGCGTAGTATTTGTTTTGGTAGCATCTCCATACAAAATCACACTATTTTTGTGCAGAAGTTGAAATAATGATCAAATATTGCTGCCAAATGCATTGCTGCAAGTTGTAGAAATTAAATTAAAGAAGGGGTCAGCCTGCATATATTTACTTTTTTATTTTTTTTATTTCTTGTCCAGCTACTCAAGCAAAGCATATTGTTGATGTAGATGCCCGTATCGGCTTTACAAATTTACTTTACGAAAGAAAAGTGTGGGAAGCTTCTCTTGTTGCCTTATTTGTATTGTACTTTCTTAAATGGATTTATATTATTGTTTTATGCAGCCGGGCCGGAGCAGGGGGGGATAGAAAGTGAAAAAAAGGAAAACAGAGGGGGAAATAGCGGGTACAAGAAGGGGAGAAGATGGAGAGACAACAGCAGCAAACACAACAACTACAGAACAACATCAGCAAATAGGTTATGTACAAATATGATGGTAAAAGTGATAGCAAAGAAGCAGTTAGTGAAATGAATATTAATAATACAGGCATGACTATGAGCATTATTACACTACAAATACTAATAGAAATAGCACTATTGATAATGAATATTAACAATAATTTCCTCTATTATCAACAATACAATTGTTTCAAATGCAACTATACCTATATGTAATAATAACTTGAAATACAAAAGAAAGCAGATAAGTGCATATATTTACAAATGATCGGAGTATGAGAAAAGTATAGGCCCCCTCCAGTCAAATTCACTCGTGTAAAAAGGGATGGACCAAGCTGGAGGAGTGTAATTTGCAGCGATCGTTTTAATGATTGTGACCACAAAGAGGAAGGGTTATATCTGAGTTTGGATGGAAAAAATGTAAAGCACTCAAACCACAAATGCGATCAAAAGCAGCCGCGAATGGAAAAAGATTGACTCAGAACCTGCAGAATAACGAAAGAAAAAGAATGTAAGCCGCTAGTATTCTTTATTGCGTCCTCTTCTACTGATGTTTTTCTCAAGATGTTTGAGGGAATGGAATGATGAAACCCAGGCTCTAGTGACTATGAAAGAGCAGGGATGTCCGAAAATGGCAATTATTTTATAGTTATTATTTGCTTATAATGTTAACCATATCTGTTTGTAAAGTACCGTATTTTCCGCACTATAAGGCGCACCGGATTATAAGGCGCACCTTCAACGAATGGCCTATTTTAATATTTTGCTCATATATAAGGCGCATCGCATTATAAGGCGCATAGAATAGATGCTGCAGTAGAGGCTGGGGTTACGTTATGCATCCATTAGATGGAGCTGTGCTAAAGGGAATGTCAACAAAACAGTCAGATATGTCAGTCACACTTTATTAATAGATTACAAACCAGCGTTCTGACAACTCTGTTCACTCCCAAAATGAATAAACAGCTGTTTTGTTATTTACCCCGAGTCAATAAACACGTAAAAAACTGTCTAATACTGTTACGGTAAATCAAACGTTAGTGCAATCACAATATAGTAACACTCAAAATAGTGCAAAGCAATAATATATCAATAACTCAACGTTACTCAAACGGTAATGTCACACAACACACAAAATAAACATGTAGAGCTCACTTTATTAAATTATTCCTCATCCACGAATCCCTCAAATTCTTCTTCTTCAGTGTTCGGATCAAACAGTTGGGCGAATACGGCATCCAAAATGTCCGGCTCCGTCTCGTCAAAGTCGTCATTAAACAAGTCAGTGTCGCTGCTGTTAATGTTGAATCATTTCGCTGCTGCTCTATTCCCGTGTTCTACTGTGTGACTGATCACCTTGAGTTTAAAACTCTGCACGCCTCCCGCAGTCATATATCCCGGCATGCACCGCGCGCTTCTTCTTCCACGAGGGAAAATAAGGTAGGCGGCTGCTTACCGTATAAGAGGAAGCACACTTCTCCTTCTACAGGTGAGGATAAGGTAGACTGCTGATTACCGTAGTTGCGAGACCTCTTGTGGTATTTTTAATTCGGACACTGAAGAAGAAGAATTCGAGGGATTCGTGGATGAGGAATAACCTAATAAAGTTAGCTTTACATGTTTATTTTGTGTGTTGTGTTGTGTGACATTAACGTTTGAGCAACGTTGAGTTATTCATATATTGTTATTGCTTTGCACTATTTCGAGACGTCGTTAATGGAGTCAGTGTCACTGCTGTTGTCTAGCAGTTCAGTGACAATTCCTGCTCTCCTGTAATCATGTCTCTCAATAGGAGCCATTTTGGGGTCTTTACATTTAAACACACAAATGGAAATGAAACGGCACGGCCTGGCGCAGTCATATATCCCAGCATGCACCGCGCACTTCTTCTCCTACGGGGGAAAATGAAATCGGTGGCTGCTTACCGTAGTTGTGAGACCTGTTGTGGCTCAATATTGGTCCATATATAAGGCACCCCGGATTATAAGGCGCACTGTCAGCTTTTGAGAAAATTTTAGATTTTTAGGTGCGCCTTATAGTGCGGAAAATACGGTAATCATTGACCAGGGCCAAGAAAAAAATGCAATTAAGTGATCAAAATAATAGTTTTACATGCCTTTGTTCACACTGTCTATGAGGGGAAACGGGCTCCAGTTCTGTCGCTGATGTCACACCAAGAGGGGGCAGCGTATCGAGTCTGCCGATGTTCCAAGTACAGTTAGTTATCAATTGTTTACTGAAAAACACATTGTTATTCTTCCGAGGATGTCGTAGTCGTAGTGGTTTTTGCAGTCTTCTGAGACATTTGTGATTTAGGGCTATATAAATAAACATTGATTAATTGATTATTCTGAAAAATGACTTCCAGATCCATTTTCAGGAACAAATAATACCTTAAGAGAAATTGTTTGTCATATTTCGGTTTTCTGGACTAGAGATGAACAGTAATGTTCTTTTCAGGGCGATACCAATTATCAGTTAAAAAAGGCCAATAACCGATATTTGGAGGCAATATCAATTTACAGTAAAATTAAGCTAAATATGAATAGTATACATCAGGGGTGTCAAACTCATTTTATATCGGGGGCCACATGGAGAAAAATCTACCCCCAAGTGGGCCGGACTGGTAAAATCACGGCACGATAACTTAAAAGTAAAGGCAACTTCAGATTATTTTCTTTGTTTAAAAATAGAACAAGCACATTCTTTTTTATATATACATTTAATAGTATTCTATCTTTATTTGTTGTTATTTATATTTTCTGAATAAATTCTGTGATAATGTTTATCATTCAACTCATTGGTGTTAATTTTCAATCTATCAAAATGAGAAAATAATATTAAAATCAGATTGCAGTATGTTATTAATGTAGTTTGATCATTTTCCTCAATTGATGTACTAACATCGTGGTTTATTTTGTACATATGTAGCATCATATACAAAGATACAAAGAATTGCTATTGCGACATCCAGTGGACACATTTAGAGAAGCAGTTCTTTCATTCAAATATTTCAGGTACATTTTTATACTTAGCAAACTCATCCCGCGGGCCGGATAAAACCGGTTCGCGGGCCTGTTCCGGCCCCCGGGCCGTATGTTTGACACCCTTGGTATACATCAGTAAACAACTGGACAATGCTTTAAGTTGTTTTTTCGGAAACCAGTAGCGACAAAACGTTTTACCTTTTATCAAGTGTGTCTAAGGAGAGCATCGTTTGCTTTTCAAAATATGGTAACTCTCCTGGGAAAATTGGTAAAAAAATATGTGAATTTTTTTAGATCTCAATGATTTGCAAGCTAATCAATTTTGTAGCAGTTTATGGATTTGAATACATTGTAAGGTTTTCTTGTGAGGAAGCTTGAAATATTGGTTGGTTGGTACGTTAAAGTTTATTTTGAACATATATACAATTTCAATATGATCACATATTTTACATATTTTCATTTATCTTTACAACACGTCTGAAAAGGAGTAGTAAGAACCAAAGCCTATTCAATCCTACGTGGGTCTAAGGAGTTTAGTCTGGTACTTGCTTTTTGTCTATCTTTTATCTGTGTTCATGTTCTGTCAACCCTGTAACTGTATGTCTTCTCTTAGATGGGTTTGTACTAAAAATGTAATTTTGTTGTACTGTTTGAAGTGCAATGACAGTAAAGTTCCATCCATCCACTTCATAGCAATTACTAAAACATATGTTCACTCCCTGTTCTCAATGTGTAACTCAATTTACATCAACGATTTCAAAGTGGTATGATTGATGTGAAATATATGATCTCGAATTATGGCAAATATTTAAAAAAATAAGTCTGGGATCCTTCATTTTCCTCATACAGTGGGGCAAAAAAGTATTTAGTCAGCCACAGATTGTGCAAGTTCTCCCATTTAAAATGATGACAGAGGTCTGTAATTTTCATCATAGGTACACTTCAACTGTGAGAGACAGAATGTGAAAAAAACATCCAGGAATTCACATTGTAGGAATTTTAAATAATTTATTTGTAAATTATGGTGGAAAATAAGTATTCGGTCAACCATTCAAAGCTGTCACTGATGGAAGGAGGTTTTGGCTCAAAATCTCACGATACATGGCCCCATTCATTCTTTCCTTAACACGGATCAATCGTTCTGTCCCCTTAGAAGAAAAACAGCCCCAAAGCATGATGTTTCCACCCTCATGCTTCACAGTAAGTATGGTGTTCTTGGGATGCAACTCAGTGTTCTTCTTCCTCCAAACACGACGAGTTGATTTTATACCAAAAAGTTCTATTTTGGTTTCATCTGACCACATGACATTCTCCCAATCTTCTGCTGTATCATCCTTGTATCCATTTTGGTATAAACTCAACTCGTCGTGTTTGGAGGAAGAAGAATACTGAGTTGCATGCCAAGAACACTATACCTACTGTGAAGCATGGGGGTGGAAACATCATGCTTTGGAGCTGTTTTTCTGCTAAGGGGACAAGACGATTGATCCGTGTTAAGGAAAGAATGAATGGGGCCATGTATCGTGGGATTTTGAGCCAAAACCTCCTTCCATCAGTGAGAGCTTTGAATGGTTGACGAAATACTTATTTTCCACCATAATTTATAAATAAATTATTTGAAATTCGTACAATGTGAATTCCTGGATTTTTTTTTCACATTCTGTCTTTCACAGTTGAAGTGTACCTATGATGAAAATTACAGACCTCTGTCATCATTTTAAGTGGGAGAACTTGCACAATCAGTGGCTGACTAAATACTTAATTGCCCCACTGTAGGTGACTCATTTTTCAAGCTGGCTGACAATTTACAGTATTTGTCACTGTTAAAGTAATGAGCTGCTGCCTGGTCTTATTTACGTAATATATAAGTCTTCTATTTGTCCATCTGTCTATCCAAGCACAGTAGCGCAGTTAGCAGAAAGGAGCACTGGTAATTATTATCACTCCTTATTACAGTTGTTGTAGTGCTACATACTGGTATCATATGTATATCTGCTGATGCATTTCGGCTGATACTGATACAAGAAGGCCTATATCAATATATGACAAAATGCCTAATATTGGCACCGATAACCGGCCCGGGCCAATATTCAGTTGATCCCTAATCTGGACGCCATGGCTCCTTTTACGTTTATTTTGAGAGAGCTACAACAAGCGAATGTTTGGTATAGCCCGCATGTGAAACGTTTCTTTTGGGTTTTGCATACTCTCATTTAGGTCTTCAAACTTTTTACTTCCTCCTGCTGCTGGCATACTTTGTGTCTTCCTGTATCTACGTAAGGCCTCTGTACCAGGCTCTGAGGAAAGGCGGGCCCATGCACACAGTCCTCAAAGTGCTGACCGCCGCTCTGGCCTTGCAGGGTTTCTCCGCCTTCTGCAACTTCATTCACATGGCAAGGTAAGAGAAGACAATCTTCTATTGATAATAAAAAGCTCAACTACTCCAGTCCCAAGAAGCAAATAAAGCCTGTGGCTAGAGGATCTGCTGCAATCCTTTTTGAGGGTTGGAGGTAGTGCTTTCCCGATACCAATATTTTGGTACTTTTCGGTACTTTTCTATATAACGGTGAGCACAAAAAAAATTGCGTCATTGGCTTTATTTTAACAAAAAATCTTACGGTACATTAAACATATGTTTCTTATTGCAAGTTTGTCCTTAAATAAAATAGTGAACACACAAGACAACTTGTTTTTTATTAGTAAGTAAGCAAATAAAGGCTCCTAATTTAGCTGCGGACATATGCAGTTACTTATTGTGTCATTTTCCATTCTATTATTTTGTCAAAATTATTAAGGACAAGTGGTAGAAAATTAATTATTAATAGAGATGTCCGATAATGGCTTTTTTGCCGATATCCGATATTCCGATTTTGTCCAACTCTTAATTACCGATTCCGATATCAACCGATACCGATATATAGAGTCGTGGAATTAACACATTATTATGCCTAACTTTGTTGTGATGCCCCACTGGATTCATTAAACAATATAACAAGGTTTTCCAAAATAAATCAACTCAAGTTATGGGAAAAAAAATGCCAACATAGCACTGCCATATTTATTATTGAAGTCACAAAGTGCATTATTTTTTAACATGCCTCAAAACAGGGCTTCACGGTGGCAGTGCGTCTGCCTCACAATACGAAGGTCCTGCAGTCCTGGGTTCAAATCCAGGCTCGGGATCTTTGCATGTTCTCCCCGTGAATGCGTGGGTTCCCTCCGGGTACTCCGGCTTCCTCCCACTTCCAAAGACATGCACCTGGGGATAGGTTGATTGGCAACACTAAATTGGCCCTAGTGTGTGAATGTGAGTGTGAATGTTGTCTGTCTATCTGTGTTGGCCCTGCGATGAGGTGGCGACTTGTCCAGGGTGTACCCCGCCTTCCGCCCGATCTTAGCTGAGATAGGCGCCAGCGCCCCCCGCGACCCCGAAAGGGAATAAGCGGTAGAAAATGGATGGATGGATGCCTCAAAACAGCAGCTTGGAATTTGGGATTTGCTCTCCCTGAGAGAGCATGAGGAGTTTGAGGTGAGGGAGTAGGGGGAAGCAGGGGGTGTGTATTGTAGCGTCACGGAAGAGTTAGTGCTGCAAGGGTTTCTGGGTATTTGTTCTGTAGTGTTTATGTTGTTACGGTGTAGATGTTCTCCCGAAATGTGTTTGTCATTCTTGTTTAGTGTGGGGTCACTGTGTGGCGTAACAGTGTTAAAGTTGTTTATACGGCCACCCTCAGTGTGACCTGTATGGCTGTTGACCAAACCTTGCATTCACTCGCGTGTGTGAAAAGCCGTAGATATTATGTGATTGGGCCGGCATGCAAAGGTAGTGCCTTTAAGGTTTATTGGCACTCTGTACCTCTTCCTACGTCCGTGTACTCAGCAGCGTTTTAAAACGTCAATAAATTTAACTTTTTGAAACCCATACCAATAATTTTGATACCGATAATTTCCGATATTACATTTTGAAGCATTTATCGGCCAATAATATTGGCAGTCCGATATTATCGGACATCTCTAACGGCCTACTGAAACCCACTACTACCGACCACGCAGTCTGATAGTTTATATATCAATGATGAAATATATCACGTTGCAACACATGGCAATTCGGCCTTTTTAGTTTACTAAATTGCAATTTTAAATTTCCCGTGAGTTTCTTGTTGAAAACGTCGCGGAATGATGACGCGTACGAGTGACGTCACGTGGTGGAGGGGACATATTAGCACAGCACCAAACACTGCTAAAAGTCGTCTATGTTCATGGTGTAATTACACGGTATTCTGCAATTTTTTCATTTAATAATGGAGACTATAAAGAACAATGCTGTTGGTGGAAAGCTGTGGATTGCAGCTGTCTTTAGCACCGAGACACGGCCGGTGTTTCTTTGTTTGTTGTGAAGCAGAGCGGTCAAGCGAACATGTTTTCTCTACGTCAACCAGCATGTCTTTGGATGGGAAAATTGTGATATTAAGTCTTACCGGAGAAATCAGTGGAATATGGGACTTCTTCCTGCAGTAGCTGTCAAAAAAGGCAGCTGTGAGCTTGGCTCCTCAGCTTCTCTCTGAGACACTGCGTGTTCACCGCAGCCATCCGACCTCGAGGTATGTCTTTAGAATCTCACTAAAACACTATTAAAACAATAAGCAGATAAGGGATCTTCCAGAATTATCCTAGTAAATGTGTCTAATTACATCTGAAACGCTCACACTGCCGTTGCTTTTTTTTTTTTTTTCTAGTCCTTCACTATCACTTGCTTAATTCACGAATCTTTTATCCTCGCTCAAATTAATAGGGAAATTGTCGCTTTCTCGGTCCGAATTGCTCTTACTGCTGGTAGCTCCCATTATAAACAATGTGAAGGTGTGTGGAGCCCTGCAACTCGTGACGTCACGCGCACATACTTCCGGTAAAGGCAGGGCTTTTCTATTAACGACCAAAAGTTGTGAACTTTATCGTGGATGTTCTCTACTAAATCCTTTCAGCAAAAATATGGCAATATCGCGAAATGATGAAGTATGACACATAGAATGGACCTGCTATCCCCGTTTAAATAAGAAAATCTCATTTCAGTAGGCCTCTAATTATTAATCTAATTCTTTATTTACTGTTAATATCTGCTTATTTTCTCTTTTAACATGTTCTAGCTACACTTCTGTTAAAATGTAATAATCACTTATTCTTCTGTTATTTGATACTTTATATTAGTTTTGGATGATACCACAAATATGGGTATCAATCCAATACCAAGTAGTTACAGGATCATACATTGGTCATATTCAAAGTCCTCATGTGTCCAGGGACATATTTCCTGAGTTTATAAACATAATATAAATTTTTGAAAAACTAAAGAAGATGTTGTAATGCCAAAAAATATCGACGTAATCGTAGTAATATCGACTAGATACGCTACTGTACTTGGTATCGTTACAGTGGATGTAATGACGTTTGTTTACATTTTGATGCCGGTGAGCTACGGTGTGTAGTGAAGCATGTTTAGCTATTCCTCGTCCTGCAGGGATGATACTTGCAGGAAACATACTTTATTTGTCACCATGGAGGTGAGGATTAGTTATTTAGAAGTAGCTAAAATACTGCAGACTGGGGCTGGACTTTAGCTGCTTGCTAGCTAGCCATGTCTTAAAGCACCTCTTCCTGAGGGTGTTTCAGTGTTATAACGTCACCTTTATCATTAGTTTTAAGCCAAAATGCAAACCAGCAATGACACGACGTGACGACGAAGGGGATGCGGGGGGGTGGCGGACTGGTACTTTTCAGAGGCGGTATAGTACCAAATATGATTCATTAGTATCGCGGTACTATACTAATACCGGTATACCGTACAACACTAGTCTTAGGTCAGCACAACAGTAGTGACATAATAACAAATGCACAACTGACACCTTTACTGTTGTGCTCTGCAGGTATTCCAGAGACGGCGTTGGTATTCCGCTGATGGGCTGCCTAGCTAAGTGTACGTAACTTCACAAATTATCTTAAAGGGGAACCTTTTTACCAGAGCTATGTAAGCGTGAATATATACCTTGATGTTGCAGAAAAAAGACCATATGTTTTTTTAGCCGATTTCCGAACTCTAAAAGGGTGAATTTGGCGATTGAAACGCCTTTCAATTGTTCGCTGTCAGAGCAATGACCTTTCACCCGTGACATCACAACAGGAAGCAATCCGCCATTTTCTCAAACACATTACACACAGTCAAATCAGCTCTGTTATTTTCCGTTTTTTCGACTGTTTTCCGTACCTTGGAGACATTATGCCTCGTCGGTGTGTTGTCGGAGGGTGTAACAACACGAACAGAGACGAATTCAAGTTGACTTACGTGGAGTGTGCTAATCAGACATATCAATGGTCACGGCATGTTAATCGATGCTAAAATGCTATTTAGGCTAGCTGTATGTACATAGTGCATCATTATGCCTCTTTTGTAGCTATATTTGAATCCAGCCTTCCCCTCCACTCACATTTAATGCCAAACAAACACATACCAATCAACGGATTCAAGTTGCACCAGTGGTCAAAAGAGGCGAAAGTTCCTCGCACACTTTACCGACGATAGCGATACTACGACATAAATGACACAGAGATGTGTGGATATCCTGCGACACTCAAAGCAGATGCATTTCCAACGATAGTCAACAAAATCACAAAGGTGAATTTTGTTGATGTTATTGACTTATGTGCTAATCAGACATATTTGCTCACGGTATGACTGCCAGCTAATCGATGCTAACATGCTATTTAGGCTAGCTGTATGTACATATTGCATCATTATGCCTCATTTGTAGCTATATTTGCATCCAGCCTTTCCCTCCACCCACATTTAATGCCAAACATATACATCCCAATCGTTGGTTAGAAGGCGATCGCCAAATTCGTCCTTGCTTCCTCTCGTTCCGCTGTCTGTCGTGATATAGCTCAATAGCTTCAGGTTCTTCTTCAATTTGGTTTTCGCTATCTGCCTTCACATTCCAACCATCCGTTTCAATACATGCGTAGTCTGTTGAATCACTTGCGCCGCTGAAATCCAAGTCTGAATCCGAGCTCCTGTGCTATACCTTTCTGTGCTATCCGCCATCTTTGTTTGTGGTGATGTCACGCTGTGACGTCACAGGAAAATGGACGGGTGTATATAACGATGGTTAAAATCAGGCACTTTAAAGCCGTTTTTTGGGATATTGCGTGATGGGTAAAATTTGGAAAAAAACTTCGAAAAATGAAATAAGCCACTGGGAACTGATTTTTATTGGTTTTAACCATTCTGAAATTGTGATAATGTTCCCCTTTAAATCCATTTGTAAAAAGACACCAAGTGACCTCTCTGGCTTGTTGTCTCGATGCAGTTTGGGATATGGTGGCTGAGGTGTCCATGCTGTACACGTTACTAAGTCTCTGTGTGAGCTGGACTCTAAGTCGAGGCCGGAAACCCCAGTCCCGACCTCTGCAGTGGGAACAGTCTCCGGCGTCCACAGCTGTTGCTGTGGGTGGAGTCGTTACGCAGGTACGCTACCTTTTGGCGCGATTGTCTGTGTTTCCCCGATGCTGAGATGCTCATTTGTACTTTTAGGGTGTGCTGCTGCTATGGGAGCAGTACTCCGCATCTGGGAGCCAACACCACAGCAATCAGAGTCTGGCAGGGATACTCCTCATTGCCCTCAAGGTGACGCTGGCCCTCCTGCTGGCCTCCGTTCTTTACCAGATCATCTCCACTGAGAGGAGCACCCTGAAGAGAGACTTCTACATCTGCTTTGCCAAGGTTAGCACTGGCCAAATTCTCCAAAAATCTGTCCCAACACCTCCTTCTTGTCCTTGTCCAGCAAATAACCGAACCGGTTTGATCGCTCTGCGAAACTGCTGGAAACGCTCTCTGTCTCTCTCTCTGCGTGTGTGCACGTACTAACAAAAACAAACAAGTAGAAGAGGCAAACACAAATTTGTTGTGTACTATTAATGTTGTGTGTGATCTACTAAGACTGCGTGCACAAATCGATTAAAATTACAAAAGCCTATTTACATTAGGTTTTTGCATCCATTTCGGCTGTCACCATGGAGACACTCATTTTCCTCCACATTTATGGCACAATATGGTCCTACCTGTGGCATTTCGTCATGTTGTTGACATGCAGCACACAAAAGGTACCACCTTTTTTGGGCAATATAGAAGTGTGAACTAGACCAATGTTTTTGAACCTTTTTTGAGCCAAGGCGCATTTTTTTCATTGAAAAATGCGGAGGCACACCATCAGCAGAAATAATTTTAAAAAATTAAACTCAGTAGACAATAAAAAGTCGTCGTCGCAATTGTTGGATATGATATAGGGGTGTGGGAGAAAATCGATTCGAATTTTAATCGCGATTCTCACGTTGTGCGATTCAGAATCAATTCTCTTTTTTTTTTTCTTTTTTTTTTTTAAATCGATGTATTTATTTATTTCTTTATTTGTTTATTTATTTATTTATTTTTTACTCAATCCAACAAAACAATACACGGCATTACCATAACAATGCAATCCAATTCCAAAACCAAACCTGACCAAGCAACACTCTAAACTGCAATAAACTGAGCAATTGAAAGGAGACACAAACATGACACAGAACAAACCAAAAGTAGTGAAACAAAAATTAATATTATCAACAACAGTATCAATATTAGTTATAATTCCAGCATAACAGTTATTAAAAATCCCTCATTGACATTATCATTAGAACTTTATAAAAAATTAAAAAAAAGAACAATCGTGTCACAGTGGCTTACACTTGCATCGCATCTCATAAGCTTGACAACACACTGTGTCCAATATTTTCACAAAGATAAAATAAGTCATATTTTTGGTTTGTTTAATAGTTAAAACAAATTTACATTATTGAAATCAGTTGAGGAGTTCAAGTACCTAGGAGTCTTGTTCACGAGTGGGGGAAGAGTGGATCGTGAGATCGACAGGCGGATCGGTGCGGCGTCTTCAGTAATGCGGACGTTGTATCGATCCGTTGTGGTGAAGAAGGAGCTGAGCCGGAAGGCAAAGCTCTCAATTTACCGGTCGATCTACGTTCCCATCCTCACCTATGGTCATGAGCTTTGGGTCATGACCGAAAGGATAAGATCACGGGTACAAGCGGCCGAAATGAGTTTCCTCCGCCGGGTGGCGGGGCTCTCCCTTAGAGATAGGGTGAGAAGCTCTGCCATCCGGGAGGAGCTCAACGTAAAGCCGCTGCTCCTCCACATCGAGAGGAGCCAGATGAGGTGGTTCGGGCATCTGGTCAGGATGCCACCCGAACGCCTCCCTAGGGAGGTGTTTAGGGCACGTCCAGCTGGTAGGAGGCCACGGGGAAGACCCAGGACACGTTGGAAAGACTATGTCTCCCGGCTGGCCTGGGAACGCCTCGGGATCCCCCGGGAAGAGCTAGACGAAGTGGCTGGAGATAGGGAAGTCTGGGCTTCCCTGCTTAGGCTGCTGCCCCCGCGACCCGACCTCGGATAAGCGGAAGATGATGGATGGATGGATGGAAATCAGTTGATAAAACATTGTCCTTTACAATTATAAAAGCTTTTTACAAAAATCTACTACTCTGCTAGCATGTCAGCAGACTGGGGTAGATCCTGCTAAAATCCTATGTATTGGATGAATAGAGAATCCATTTAAATTGGGAAAAAAATCATTTTTGAATCGAGAATCGTGTTGAATTTAAAAAAAATTCGATTTTGAATCGAATCTTGACCCCAAGAATCAATAGTGAATCAAACCAAGGGACACCCAAAGATTCGCAGCCCTAATAACCAACCATGCATCAATTTAAATCTTGTCTCTAAGTAAGTCTACTACTATTGACCCGTCACATCACGCCATGACTTATTTTGAGTTTTTTGTTTTTTTCTTCATGCGTAGTGTTTTAGTTCTTGTCTTGCGCTTTTTGGTGGCTTTTTCTGTTTTGTCGGTACTTTCCTGATGCAGTTTCATTTCTTCCTTTGAGCGCTATTCCCCGCACCTGCTTTGTTTTAGCAATCAAGAATATTTAGGTTGTTGCTATCTTTTTTTGTGTGGACATCGTTGATTGTCATGTCATGTACGGATGTACTTTGTGGACGCCGTCTCTGCGCCACACGCTGTAAGTCTTTGCTGTTGTCCAGCATTCTGTTTTTGTTTACTTTGTAGCCAGTTAAGTTTTAGTTTCTTTCTGCATAGGCATCCCTAAGCTTCAATGCCTTTTCTTAGGGGCACTCATCTTTTTGTTTATTTTTGTTTTAAGCATTAGATACCTACACACTGCCTCCCGCTGTGGTCTGCATATTGTGATCACGACAAACTATTGTCTCACACGACCTGACCTGTGCCCCGACGTCATACAACACAATTAGTTATAGGCTGCCACCTACTGATATGGAAGAGAATAACACGGTTACTCTGCCGAGCTCTAGACAGCACTGACACTCAACAACGGCAAATTATTTGCGTATTATAAAAAACTGGTTTGCAAAAAATATAATCCCCCACGGCACACCAGACTGTATCTCACGGCACATTAGTGGTTGAAAAACACTGATCTAGACAACAGAACACACCTTTAGCACGTTGAAGTTGCATTATGGGACACACTGTGGTTTGCCAGGGTGCGTCTGAAATGATTCAAACGCAAGAAAACGCATATTGTAAAAAAGTTTTTTTTCCATGAAGATATATTATTAGCGCTGTCAAAATTAACATTTTAACTCATGTGATTGATAACAAAAAAGTATTGCATTGATCATGAACACACTAAGATTAATCATGCAATTTATGTTGTTCGTACAAGCTCTTTTACCCTAATCCCTATAGCAGGGAAACCGCAATCTGCGGTTTCGGAGCCGAATGCGGCTCTTTGGCAACTCTGATGTGGCTCAGCTGCATAATCGCCGACCCCCCCGACTGTTACGGGGGGACTCCGGATTTCGGTGCCTCTCCCGGACATCACCCGGGGTCAACGTTCTCCGATTTTCACTCGGACTACCACATTGAGGGTGTGCCGTGATGGCTTTACTTTTAACGTCCTCAACAACATGTCATCGCGCCCGCCTTTACGCGTAATGTATGCGTGCCGACCGGACGCATACATTTCGCTGCTTCTATCGTCACATGTAAGAGATTGCAAGGTATACTGGGTGATACAGGTTACACTGAAGGTTGTGATTTAAACAACTTTAACACTCTTACTAATATGCGCCATACTATGAACTCACACCAAACAAGAATGACAAACACATTTCGGGAGTACATCTGCACTGTAAGACAACATAAACACAACATAACAACTACCCAGAATCCCACGCATCCATGATACTTCCTGGCTATATTATACACCCTGCTAGCACCAACCCTGCCGCCCCTCTGTGCGTCGTTTTTTTTTTTTTTTAAACCCAAATAGGTGAAATTGGATAATCTCCCACGGCACACCAGACTGTATCTCATGGCTGGTTGAAAAACACTGCCTTAGAGTATAAACACTTTGTAGGACTCAACATACTGTAAGACTTCATTGGCACATTTAGCTTCACGGCATTGACTACTTCCTAGCTAGGAAAACCACCATACTATATGCACTGCTGCCATTAAAAATCTCGGAGTTGCCACTGCATGCAAAGTCTATTATAATACTTGCAAATGACACTCAGAAATGTAATAAATAAACAATATATGACAACCGGGCAACAGAGTTACAGTATCATAACCAGCTCTATTTTTTTAAATGTATATTAATAATATACAAACCCCGTTGTTTCCATATGAGTTGGGAAATTGTGCTGGATGTAACTATAAACAGAATACAATGATTTGCAAATCATTTTAAAGTTAAAGTACCAATGATTGTCACAAACATACTAGATGTGGCGAAATTATCCTCTGCATTTGACCCATCACCCTTGATCACCCCCTGGGAGGTGAGGGGAGCAGTGGGCAGCAGCGGTGTCGCGCCCGGGAATCATTTATGGTGATTTAACCCCCAATTCCAACCCTTAATGCTGAGTACCAAGCAGGGAGGTAATGGGTCCGATTTTCGGCCGGGATTTGAACTCACGACCTACCGATCTCAGGCCGGACACTCTAACCACCAGGCCACTGAGTAGGTCATTTTCAACCCATATTCAGTTGAATGCACTACAACAAAGACAAGATATTTGATGTTCAAACTCATGAACTTTATTTTTTTTTTTTGCAAATAATAATTAACTTAGAATTTCATAGCTGCAACATGTGCCAAAGTAGTTGGGAAAGGGCATGTTCACCACTGTTTTACATCACCTTTTCTTTTAACAACACTCAATAAACGTTTGGGAACTGAAGAAACTAATTGTTGAAGCTTTGAAAGTGGAATTCTTTCTCATTCTTGTTTTATGTAGAGCTCTAGTCATTCAACAGTCCGGGGTCTCCGCTGTCGTATTTTACGCTTCATAATGCGCCACACATTTTCGATGGGAGACAGGTCTGGACTGCAGGCGGGCCAGGAAAGTGCCTGCACTCTTTTACTACGAAACCATGCTGTTGTAACACGTGGCTTGGTATTGTCCTGCTGAAATAAGCAGGGGCGTCCATAACGTTGCTTTGATGACAACATATATTGCTCCAAAACCTGTATGGACCATTCAGCATTAATGGTGCCTTCACAGATGTGTAAGTTACCCACGCCTTGGACACTAATACACCCCCATACCATCACAGATGCTGGCTTTTGAACTTTGCGCCTATAACAATCCGGGTGGTTATTTTCCTCTTTGTTCCGGAGGACACCACGTCCAGAGTTTCCGAATATAATTTGAAATGTGGACTCGTCAGACCACAGAACACTTTTCCACTTTGCATCAGTCCATCTTAGATGAGCTTGGGCCCAGCCAAGCCAGCGGTGTTCCTTGGTGTTGTTGATAAATGGGTTTTGCTTTGCATAGCAAAGTTTTAACTTTCATTTACAGATGTAGCAACCAACTGTAGTTACTGACAGTCGTTTTATGAAATGTTCCTGAGCCCATGTGGTGATATCCTTTACACCCAGGGTCGGGAACCTTTTTGGCTGAGAGCCATACAAGCCAAACATTTTTAAAAGTATTTCCGTGAGAGCCATATCATTTTATATTTTTTAACACTGAATACAACTATATGCGTGGATTTTTAAGAAAGACCAACATTTTTAGAGTATAATAAGTTTGATTTTCTTTTTAATAACATTGTTTTTCTGAGGCTAACCAAAAATAACTAAAATACTTCTTACCATTAATGCGACTTTTGAACAAGTGCGGTAGAAACCGGATGGATGGGTGAAAATGCATGAGAATGTTTTATATTTTGAACGTTATTTTTGACACTGTGATTACCAGCGGAATTATTCATTACTTACCTTGTTAAGCAATGTCAGCTAAGATTTATCTGAGAACCAGGTGCAGTCATCAAAAGAGCCACAACTGGCTCTCGAGCCATAGGTTCCCTACTCCTGCTTTACACACTGATGTCGGTTTTTGATGCAGTACCGCCTGAGGGAGCAAAGGTCTGTAATATCATCGCTTACGTGCAGTGATTTCTCCAGATTCTCTGAACCTTTTGATGATTTTACGGACCATAGATGGTAAAATCCCTAAATTCCTTGTAATAGCTCGTTGAGAAATGTTGTTCTAAAACTGTTCGACAATTTGCTTACAAATTGGTGACCCTCGCCCCATCCTTGTTTGTGAATTACTTAGCATTTTATGGAAGTTGCTTTTATACCCAATCATGGCACCCACCTGTTCCCAATTCACTTGCACACCTGTGGGATGTTCCAAATAGGTTTTTGATGAGTATTTCTCAACTTTATCTGTATTTATTGCCACCTTTCCCAACTTCTTTGTCACGTGTTGCTGGCATCAAATTCTAAAGTTAATGATTATTTGCAAAAAAAAAATGTTTATCAGTTTGAACATCAAATATGTTGTCTTTGTAGCATATTCAACAGAATATGGGTTGAAAATAATTTTCAAATCATCGTATTCTGTTTATATTTACATCTAACACAATTTCCGAACTCATATGGAAACGGAGTTTGTAGCCATGTATCCAGATAGGTATCGAAGCGCCTCATATTGGGGAGATTGACTCAGCTCTCCCTCTTACACATGTTTTCTGCACAGGGATGTTTCCTGTGGTTCCTCTGTCATCCCTTCCTCGTCCTCACGTCCGCCATCGTCAATGAGCACCAGAGGGACAAGGTTGGGCAGCATCCTAGCGTGACTTGTGTCAGGAAGTTACGGTCCTCCAACGTTCTTCTCTTGTGTTTTTATGTAGGTGGTCACCATCGGAGTAGTTCTGTGTCAGTCCATTTCCATGGTGATCCTCTACCAGCTCTTTCTGTCTCGTTCCCTCTACTGGGAAGTCTCCTCGCTCTCCTCCGTGTCGCTGCCCCTCACGATGTCCAGGACCGGTCAGAGGGGGCGCTACTGAGCACGGGGGCTTCTTAGGCGTACGCGGACAAGACATTTGCTGGTTCTGAAACGGGCTGAAGAGCATCAGCCTGCCACTCATGACTCCAAGGAAACCAAGACAAGAGTGGGTCACAAATAATCAAATGGACCAATAGAAAAAGAAAATGTAAGGACTGAGGCATCATCTCAAATGAAGATTAGCTATTTGTTTTTTATATTTACAGTACATACAAAAAATGCATAGAATAAGGTTACTAAACTAGCAGTCATTGGGAGGGAGTAGAATTTATTATTTACCGGGTTTACAGTGCGAGATGATGGACTGAACATCATATTGATGTACATGCGGGATGAATGACTGTTTAAAAGTCATTTTTGAGTTGTAGCCTACTAAAATGTGAATTTGCTAGCCGGTGGTACAGTATATGAACTGTAATATTTTGTCAGTATATGTCCCTGTCTTCATCGGCAAAATAACCTCAAACCTTCCGAGTGAATGAAGTTATTTATTCGCGGATGCATGACATAAATCTATCAGCGCCTTGTTTACGACCTGATGCTTGAACATAGACCGGTTTTGTTTTTCTGTTGAACTTTGTTAGGTTTATGTACAGTTGCTAAGGACTTATTATGTACAACCTGTGGAAATATGACTTGAAATGCAATTTTTTTATGGTAATATACAATTCATTCGGAATACTCTATTCCAGGAGTGCCCATTACGTCGATCACGATCGACTGGTCGATCTCGGAGGGTGTGTCAGTCGATCTCAAGCCAGGCATTAAAAAAATATACATAAAAATGAGCAATCATCAATCATACCAAGACTTCACTTTCGTCAGTTGTTTGACATTCTCGGCACCCGAGGATCTTGTGAGATGACGCTGGCTGCTGCGAGCTCATATTTAAGAAAAAAATCACTAACAGGGCGGACGCAGAGAAACACATTTTATTTCTAGAGACTCCGTACCTACTGTCAAAACTCTAAAGACCGACTGCACAGTTCCTGTCTTCACCATAAAAGACCTGTTTCATCCTGCCTGTGCTAACAAAATAAGAGTCTCAGAAAGCTAGCGTGCACAAGCTAGCAAGCTACGGAGTTTGATGCCAATGTATTTCTCCCCCGCCCTCAGCGACCGCTTTCTCACTTGCTTGCCCACCCGCACTCTCACTGACATCACTCACCTGCTGCCAGACATTAAAGGGCCACACACATATGCTACTCTCATAACAAAGTGTTTAAAAACGAGTATGCAAGTTGGACAAATGAGATGCCAAATCCAACCACTTTCATGTGGTATTGGACAGAAAGGAGGACTTTTTTTTTCCTCCATTTGAAAATGCGGACGTTATCAGCACCACTGTCTAATTCCAATCAATGCAAGTCATCAGAATCAAATACACCAATTTACATTCTTGTCTTCATGAAAGAAAGGAATCTATGTGTGTTAAACATGCTTGTATTATCATTAAACACCATTAACTTGTTAACAAAAATGTCTCTTTCATAAATAAATAAATATAAATTATAAATAGGAATGAGGTAAATCTCCTCGACTTGGTCAATTGAAAAGTAGCTCGCCTGCAGAAAAAGTGTGAGCACCCCTGCTCTATTCAGTCAGTGTATAAATTGCAGAATAATCCGCAAAATATGCAATAGCAGAACCTGAATTTTAGTATTCTAAAACCACTTAAACACCACAATAATCAACATATTGATACATGTCTTCAACATTAGAGCTGTCAAAATGAGCTGTGTATAATCACAAAAAATGGTTTGCATTAATTATGAACACGCTTAAGTTAATCATGCAATTTATTTTGACCGTATATGTTCTTTTACCCTAATCGCTCTACAGTCACTGTTAAAAACAGTACAAAAAGGAGCGAAGTGAATGCAACTGGTGTTCTCCCTGCAAATTTCGCTCTAAAATACAGCATGAAAGAACTTCAAATAAAGCTCTCTTACCAGGTTTTGTGCAAATAAATTACATGCGTTCAAATAAACCGTTTAAATATGTTCCAGGATGATGCTCTGACAATAAAATTGTATTTGAGTACAAATATTGGGGTCTTTTCTTAAGATCATGTGTATTATGCAAGCGAGTAATCACTTATGATTAATCCAAATTCTTAGACTTAGACTCCCTTTTTATTGTCATTCAAATTTGAACTTTACAGTACAAATAACAACAAAATGTCGTTGCATTAGTTTTTGGTAGTGCAGGATTAAAAAAAAAAAAGCAATAAGGTGCAGATATAAATAAATAGATTACTGTACAGATAAATACATTGCACTTTTTCACATGCGTCCATGTTTATGGATGTATGTTATATTGTCTTTTTTATTCCAGCTAGTTAATCCATTTTGGAGGGAGTTGGGGGGATAATTTAATTATGATGCATTCAAGAGTCTTACGGCCTGAGGGAAGAAGCTGTTACAGAACCTGGAGGTTCTGCTACGGTGGCTGCTGAACCTCTTCCTAGAGTCCAGCAGTGAAAACAGTCCTTGGTGGGGGTGGGAGGAGTCTTTGCAGATTTTCTGAGCCCTGGTCAGGCAGTGGCTTTTTGCGATCTCCTGCATAGGAGGAAGAGGAGTCCTAATATTTTCCGCCGTCCTCACCACTCTCTGGAGAGATTTCCAAAATGTAATTAATCTGATGAAAAAAAATAACCATTTGACACCAATAGATTCAATATAATATAATCTAATATTTAAGGATATATATGATTCATGAAATAAAATTTGTTTTTACAAAAAAATGGCCACCAGGCCCCACTTTGGACATCTTTGCATTAGGTTGTGCCACAAACAGCGTTGCCAGGTGACTAAAAGCTTACCACAGACTGTGTGTAATATAGATTATAATGCAGTTTTACCTTTTTAACCATTGATTATTCAAAGGTTGAACTGTATTATAGTAAATTTAGTTTAGTTGACGGATGTATTAAAAAAAAAATGCAGCTCCTTGCCAAACAGTGCCCCCACCTGGCTATAGAGAGACACGGCAGCCTATGAACTATTCACGTTTGCCAATATCCATGCATTTAAAGGTCAAAGTGTACAACAGTTTTCTGTATTGATCCTGTAGAGTATTGATGTCAAACTCAGGGCCCGGGGGTACGTGGGCTACAAAGGCCTGGAAAAAATATGCGTCAATAAAGTACTTTATCTACTCTTACTAAATGTATTTGTTCTCTGCATTTTAACAGGAAAAAATGCAGGCACCGCATGACATAGCATACCTTTTAAACTTTAATATTATCCAATATAGCAAAAAAGTATAGTACCATACTTTCCAAACATTTTATTTTGTTAAAACACTTCAATTTCTGCTGGACTTCTGGTATTAGAGTAGGGGTCCCCAAACGTTTTGACCCAATATATATATATGGGCTTCACGGTGGCAGAGGGGTTAGTGCGTCTGCCTCACAATACGAAGGTCCTGCAGTCCTGGGTTCAAATCCAGGCTCGGGATCTTTCTGTGTGGAGTTTGCATGTTCTCCCCGTGAATGCGTGGGTTCCCTCCGGGTACTCCGGCTTCCTCCCACTTCCAAAGACATGCACCTGGGGATAGGTTGATTGGCAACACTAAATTGGCCCTAGTGTGTGAATGTTGTCTGTCTATCTGTGTTGGCCCTGCGATGAGGTGGCGACTTGTCCAGGGTGTACCCCGCCTTCTGCCCGATTGTAGCTGAGATAGGCGCCAGCGCCCCCCGCGACCCCGAAAGGGAATAAGCGGTAGAAAATGGATGGATGGATATATATATATATACACATACATACATACATACATACATATATATATATATATATATATATATATATATATACATACATATATTGGGTCAAAACGTTTGGGGACCCCTACTCTAATACATACATATATATATATATATATATATATACATACACACACACACAGTATATATACAACATTTTGGTGTTTTAGCAAGTAGGACATTTATTCGGTATTTTGTTTATAGTCATATCAAATAAAGATGTGTCAAATAGACAAATGCAACTTAAATTGTAACACTGTATTTGACAAAATACCAAAAAAGGACATTTTTCTTAATATCTCATTGACAAAATGATTCAACCCCCTAGTTACATGCATCTTTAGTACTTAGTAGAACACCCTTTGGCAGTAATGACATCCTTCAAAGGTGATACATAACCGGACACAAGCTTCTTGCAACCATCTACAGGTATTTTAGCCCATTCCTCTTGGGCAAAGGCCTCCAGTTCATTCATATTCTTGGGCTTGCGTGCTGCAACTGCCTTCTTCAAGTCCCACCACAGGTTTTCTATAGGATTTAGGTCTGGCGACTGTGAAGGCCACTCCAGAGTCTTCCAGCCCTTCTTCTGCAACCACTCTGATGTTGATTTGGAGGTATGCTTGGCATCGTTGTCCTGTTGGAAGGTCCAACGTCTCCCAAGCCTCAGCTTCGTCACTGACTTCATGACATTTGCAGCTAATATATCCTGGCAGGAAATAGAATTCATAATGCCTTGAACGCGCTGGAGATTCCCGGTACCTGAGGCAGAGAAACAGCCCCAGAGCATTATTGACCCCCCACCATGCTTAACAATAGGCAAGGTGTTCTTCTCTTTGTAAGCTTCATTTTTTCTCCTCCAGACAGAAAGTTGATTCATAGGCCCAAAGAGTTCCAGTATTGTCTCATCACTCCATAAAACAGTTTCCCAAAACCTTTGGGGTTTGTCCAGATGATTTTTGGCATACTGGAGTCTATTTTTCTTGTGCCTGGTCGTCAGAAGTGGGGTGGGCCTGCGAGTTCTGGGATGGAGGCCTTCATCTCGTAGTGCGCGTCTTATTGTCTCGGACGAAACCTGCGTTCCCCCCTCTGCAATGTCCTGTTGTAGTTCCTCAGCTGTTACCCGGGGGTTTTTCACCACTGTACGCACACAGCATCCTCTTTCTACCACGCCCAGGTAGTGTTTCCACTGTGCCTTTATCTTTAAACTTGCAAATTATGCTCCCAACTGGTGTTTCTTGGAATGTGTAATGTCTTTGCTGTTTTCTTATATCCATATCCTTTCTTATGAAGAGAAATTACCTCCTCTCTTGACTTCTTTGACCACTCCCTGGACTTCACCATGTTGCAAATACACCATTGACCATCTACAAGAGGCTGAGCGTCACATGCTTTTTCAATCAGTTTAATTGTAGCTTGTTATGGTTCTAATCACATCTACAGGTGTTTTCAACACCTGATTGAAAAGACCTTATTCAAATTCTGTTCTTAAGAGTTATGATCTTCAAGGGGTTGGATAATTTTGTCAATGAGATATTAAGAAAAATTACACTGTTTGGTATGTTACAAAATATAATGTTGTAATTCAAGTTGCATTTGTCTATTTAATGCATCTTTATTTGATATGACTATAAAAAAAATACGGAATAGATGTCCAACTTGCTAAAACACCAAAATTGTGTGGGGGTTGAATAATTTTGATCACAACTGTATACATATATCTCCATCCATCCGCTTATTCCCTTTGGGGTCGCGGGAGGCGCTGGTACCTATCTCAGCTACAATCGGGCTGAAGGTGTTGCACATCCTGGACAAGTCGCCACTCATTGCAGGGCGAACACAGATAGACAGACAACATTCACAATCACATTCACACACTAGGGCCAATTTAGTGTTGCCAATCAACCTATCCTCAAGTACATGTCTTTGGAGGTGGAAGGAAGCCGGAGTACCCGGAGGGAACCCACGCAGTCACATGGAGAACATGCAAACTCCACACAGAAAGATCCCGAGCCCGGGATTGAACTCAGGACTACTCAGGACCTTCGTATTGTGAAGCAGATGCACTAACCCCTATGCCACCGTGCTGCCCGATAACATTGTCACTATGTTGTCCTGAAGTCAATTGTTGATGTTATTTACATAATTACTTGATAATATTTTATAATAATGAGTGCAATGATTTAATTTGGCGCTAAAGTTGTTTATATTTATTGTACGCTGTAATCGGTAAAAATCGCTTAGATGACGTCACTTCCGCTAATTTACTTCCTGTTGGTTGACTTCAGGTATTCGTTCGAAAGCAAGTCATGCATGTTGCGGTCTTCTCTCGTAACTTCTGTTGCCATCCTACACAAAGCGGCAAAGAAGCAATGCCGTAAGTTGTCTTTAATAAGTTAACAACTTGTCAGACACGTTGAAAAAGTGTAATCGTGCCGATATGTTGAATATAATTGTCGAAGTGGATACAATGGGTTCAAGTCATTCAGTCAGACGGAAGTCTCCCTCTGCTGGACATTTTTGGACATTACTGTTACATTTTATATGCCATCCATCCATCATCATCTTCCGCTTATCCGAGGTCGGGTCGTGTGGGCAGCAGCCTAAGCAGGGAAGCCCAGACTTCCCTCTCCCCAGACACTCCGTCTAGCTCTTCCTGAGGGATCCTGAGGCGTTCCCAGGCCAGCCGAGAGACATAGTCTTCCCAACGTGTCCTGGGTCTTCCCCGTGGCCTCCTACCGATTGGACGTGCCCTAAACACCTCCCTAGGGAGTCGTTCGGGTGGCATCCTGACCAGATGCCCAAGCCACCTCATCTGGCTCCTCTCGATGTGAAGGAGCAGCGGCTTTACTTTGAGTTCCTCCCGGATGGCAGAGCTTCTCACCCTATCTCTAAGGGAGAGCCCCGCCACCCGGCGGAGGAAACTCATTTCGGCCGCTTGTACCCGTGATCTTATCCTTTCGGTCAAGACCCAAAGCCCATGACCATAGGTGAGGATGGGAACGTAGATCGACCGGTAAATTGAGAGCTTTGCCTTCCGGCTCAGCTCCTTCTTCACCACAACGGATCGATACAACGTCCGCATTACTGAAGACGCCGCACCGATCCGCCTGTCGATCTCACGATCCACTCTTCCCCCACTCGTGAACAAGACTCCTAGGTACTTGAACTCCTCCACTTGGGGCAGGGTCTCCTCCCCAACCCGGAGATGGCACTCCACCCTTCTCCGGGCGAGAACCATGGACTCGGACTTGGAGGTGCTGATTCTCATTCCGGTCGCTTCACACTCGGTTGCGAACCGATCCAGTGAGAGCTGAAGATCCCGCCATTGTATGACATTGTTGACAAATATGTACAGAGGCAATAAGTGTCTCTTTGTTCTTTTCAGTTTTTCACCATATTGTCTATGAAGAATTGTCAAAAGTAAATGGTCAAGCTTACAAAGACGTTCTCTTCATTGACTCCGCTTTGTTTTGGTGTTGAGTTGGCGTTTTTACACGACTCACGAGAACACTAAAGTCACTTACTTTAATAGTGAAGTCACTGACTTTTCTAAGGTTTATGTGGGACCCAAATAGGATGGATTCCATTTTAACCAAGTGTAAAATAATTGCCCAGGCCTGCGCTACACTGTAGAAGGTGAAATGATTGAATAATAATAATAATATCCCATGTAAGTAAATTGGGAGCGCTGTCAAGCGCTGTTTGTATCAAACTCGCGGGCCGCACCAACATTAAATTGTCATATCAAAGTGTGGGCCGCAAAATAACGTCTCGCGGGCCGCATGTTTGAGACCCCTGGTGTAGAGAGTGAAATTATTGAATAATAATAATAATAATAATATCCCACGGCACACTAGTGCACCGTGAGATAGTTTGTTGTGCCGTTGGAAATAAATACGATGATTCAACTAGCAATAATCGCGCCTCAGATAAACCTCATAGGCTACGATTACGTCTGGCAACGCTGACCGGGAAGTAACCGACCGTTAGAGCCCAAAGGCAAAAAAATAAAACAACTACAAGTCCCATCATGCATTAGGGAGTCACGCCACGAAAAAGTTGGTCGCACTCCCCCAAACTAGCCATTAAGGGGAAAAAAAGAGAAGGTAATAAGGAATTTTTGGGGATAAAACCATCAGTGATACCAATTACATCGGTTCTTGTTAGTTCTTTATTGCCTTATATGAACTTTCTGGAACTGGTGTTAGCAATTAGCATACCCTCGTTAAACACTGAACCACGTGGTGAGTGAGTGAGTGTGTGTGTGTGTGTGTGGTTCGCGTAAACGTGTATGTGCGTGTAAATGTGTGTGTGTGTGTGCAGGCTGTGTCCACTGTCAGTCTGCTGGCTGCAAGCAGGGAAGACATTTCTTCCTCCCGACTCGGACTCCAACTCCTTCCCGCCACTCTCAAACTAACAGGTTGGTGCGACTAGGATGCTAACATGTAGCATGCAGGCTAACCTAAATATTGCTTAATATTCTTTTGCGAGCGCGGCGACCTTCTAGAAAGAGCAACTCAAATGAATCAACCGCTTCTAAACTTCTCCGATAATTGTGGCTTAATATAGCTAACTTAAAAAAAGACGTTTATTATGAAATTGTAAGTTGGATGTACTTCAGCATACAGTTATTGACCAGTTATTGTATCGATGTACATCTAACTCTTCTCTTCCGCAATGTTTTGGATAAAGAGTACATTTGGCGCACACATTTTGTGGCCCTGTGATGAGGTAGCGAATTGTCCAGGGTGTACACCGCCTTCCGCCTGATTGTAGCTGAGATAGGCACCAGCGACTCCAAAGGGAATATCCATCCATCCATTTTCTACCGTTTATTCCCTTTGGGGTCACCCTGGATAAGTCGCCACCTCATCGCAGCCCAAAGGGAATACGCGGTGAAAAATGGATTGATTTTGTGTCTCACACAGCGATACATTGTGGAGGTCAGGCTTGAAGAAGACAAACTGCATGAGTCTAATCAGTGTGTTCCACTGATGAGATCACATGCTGGCTAACAAACCTCACGCGGCTTGTCATTGTGCTACTTAGGCCATGTCCACACCAACACGTAGAGTTCCAAAAACACATATTTTGGGATTAAAACAATCTCCGTCCATACAAGTGTAGTTTCAAAACTATGTCTACACACAAACACATACACTTGCAGTCATGCACATTTTGTTCAAGCAGAAGCCTGAAAAAAGCAGAAATAGCTGACTTGGTGGCATTACACCTCCTATTATGTTTATTTTGATATACTAGACCAGTGGTTCTCAACCTTTTTTCAGTTATGTACCCCCTGTGAATATTTTTTTAATTCAAGTACCCCCTAACCGCTGCTGCCCACTGCTCCCCTCACCTCCCAGGGGGTGATCAAGGGTGATGGGTCAAATGCAGAGAATAATTTCGCCACACCTAGTGTGTGTGTGACAATCATTGGTACTTTAACTTTAATCCGAGCAAAGCATTTTTAGTTGATAAAAAGAGATAAAGAAGTAAAATACAGCACTATGTCATCAGTTTCTGATTTATGAAATTGTATAACAGTGCAAAATATTGCTCATTTGTAGTGGTCTTTCTCAAACTATTTGGAAAAAAAGATGTGAAAATAACTAAAAACTTGTTGAAAAATAAACAAGTGATTCGATTATAAACATTTCTACACATAGAAGTAATCATCAACTTAAAGTGCCCTCTTTGGGGATTGTGATAGAGATCCATTTTGATTCATGAACTTCATTCTAAAAATTTCTTCACAAAAATAGAAATCTTTAACATCAATATTTATGGAACATGTCCACAAAAAAATCTCGCTGTCAACACTGAATATTGCATTGTTGCATTTCTTTTCACAGTTTATGATCTAACATTCATATTTTGTTGAAGTATCCATCCATCCATCCATCCATCCATCTTCTACCGCTTATTCCCTTTGGGGGCGCTGGTGTCTATCTCGGCTACAATCGGGCAGAAGGCAGAGTACACCCTGGACAAATCGCCACCTGATCGCAGAAGTAATATTCAACAAATATATTAATGAAGGATTTTTGAATTGTTGCTATTTTTAGAATATTTAAAAAAAATCTCGCATACCTTCAAGTACCCTCAGGGGTACGCGTACCCCCATTTGAGAACCACTGTACTAGACGTACAATGACATGTACTTTATCTTTAAAACCAGCCCGCGCATTCACAGAGTCCTGGGACCATTTATTAAAGAGCGAATGCACGTCTTCGCTGCTGAAACCCAACACTCATTGAATTATAAAATGTTCAGCAACATGATGATGTATTACATGTGCAGTGAAGTATACATTATTTCTAAAATCAGCTCGCACTAACGAGCCAAGGAAAACCTTTTTCATGTTTAAGTATCGATATAAAGCACACGGACGTACGTGTGCCGCTGCAAAACTGTCATGGAATTAGAAAAAGCATCTAGTCATCGCTATTGTACATGTGCAATGAAGTTTATATTGTCTTTAACATCAGTACACACTACAAGTAGGACGCTACATTGTTTTTTTAGTTGCTTGCTCACTTCGCGCCCAACTCAATCTACAAGAATGCAAGCAAGACACGTAAGTTAACTTCATGACTTATCGTTAAACAAGGACTAAAAACATAAGGTAAGGTTGCACCTTTCTTATGACAGAGCAAAAAGTCTTGCTTGTCAAAGTTGTTCCATCAAGCTGAGGTTCGACAGTGATCATATCCAAAATATTTGACTGTCATTTGCGCGTCGCAAAGCCCATTTTGATGTATTTTTTTAATTCATGTAGAGTTTAAATAGCAGCATGTTTACGTTCAAACATACAGTAATTCCTCTTATAGTGCGTGTAGAGGCAGCAAGGCAGTGTTGTTAACTGTGACGTCATCACAAGTCTCCGTTTGTGCCGTGTACACTCATACGCTAAGCGAAGAGTTTTGGAACTCTACACTTAGGCCAGCGTTTGTAAAAGTCTGCGTTTTGAAAGACACAAGTATGCGTCTGTGTGTGGCCAAGAGCTCAAACGCAGTGATAAGTATGCGTTTATTAAGTATCTGTGTTCGTGTGGACATGGCCTTAGTCTCGAGCCGAAAAATCCAGCTAAAATAAAAAAAAGAAGTATAAACGCGTGCACACTCCACAGTCTCCTGACGAGCATGTCCTCATTTATGTCTTCATGTTCTGCCTGATTGCACCCGTGTTGTCGTGGCCGTGCAAGATTATAAAAGTCTGCAGTTGTCTGAAAAGGTCAGCGCGTCCGACCTTTCGCTACGGTTTTAGCGGTTAGACAAAATTGAGTTTGAAAGGTCACGCCGGGGTCATTTATTAAACCCCCTCTTTGGTCTCTTAGGTGCCATGGCTGAAAGGGTGCTGGTGGTTGGCGGTGGAGGGCGGGAGCACGCTCTGGCCTGGAAGTTGGCACAGTCGCCACACATTCAGCAAGTCCTTGTGGCTCCCGGGAACGCAGGGACAGCAAACTGCGGGAAGATCAGCAACTCTGGTATGTTTGTGCTTATGTAGAACTGGGCCCATAACACATTTTTCTGGACAATATATTGTCCCAAAAATTATTTCCGATATACAATATTATTGTTGCCATTAATTTGCAACCTAATAAATCACTAATGAAATAATATATAATGATAATAAGTGGGGATGTTCCAATCAGGGATTTATACTGCGCGTTCCAATACCGGCCATTTATGAATAGGGATGTATACCAATAACCGGTATTTTTCTGTACCAGTTACTAATTGGGTCTTATAGCAGGACCGTTAAGATTCCGGACAAATGATATGGCTCTTGTGAGAATGATTTATTAAGTTTTTTTTTAATCCATAGTCATGTTTAAAGCAGCTAATATTTTCCCATGTGTACACTTTGTGTTTTTTCCTTGTGTTTATCAGAAAACTCTATGCTTCACCTTGAAGGCCTGGAATGTCTACTTAAAGTGTGATGTACTCCATTTTTGTGGAGAAAGCCGTATCTGTTAAAAACAAAAAGCTGTATTTCTTTCTGGGCGGGAGTAGCTGTTCTTGCACTAAAAAAGCTGACTCTTTTCGTTTGAGTTTAGACCGCTTCTTGATGCTGCTATTATCGCATTCTAAGGGAGGGTGTCCTAAAGCTTTAGTAAAACTTTGCCAAGTATTATTCTGTCTCGGTGAAATTTGGGATTGACCAGTGTGTTTTATTCCCTGAGAGGAAGACTGGTCAAGCGCAACACTATCTGTATTTTACTTATTTTTAATTCCAGCTGACCGTCGTAAATATAACACGCTGTCACATTCACTTCGGCTCCTGCTGCTATACATAAAGAATCAGCTTGGAATGATCACAAATATGGTAGCAACACCACACAAAAGTTTGTAACACAAAATCACACAAGCTATTTATGTACAAATGTATTACACACGCTATCACGAGTCACAACAGCTGCTACCGCGATTCAGTAGTCCACAGGCCAAAATTAATCCACTCAGTGAAAATCATCAATGACACCTTACTTAAGTGTGTTTAAATGCGTTCTGTTTCTTGACTCCTCAAACTCGATGATCGAGCATTAATTACCTTTGCTCACTGAATCTTTTTATTTATATAGTACACACAACACAGACATTGGTCGCTGTCAACACTCACTATGACTTCCGGTCCATCACTGAAATACGGCCATGTGCAGCATAAACACAAATAACAATTCCCATGAATGCCATACATAAATGGGCTTCACGGTGGCAGAGGGGTTAGTGCGTCTGCCTCACAATACGAAGTTCCTGCAGTCCTGGGCTCAAATCCAGGCTCAGGATCTTTCTGTGTGGAGTTTGCATGTTCTCCCCGTGAATGCGTGGGTTCCCTCTGGGTACTTCGGCTTCCTCCCACTTCCAAAGACATGCACCTGGGGATAGGTTAATTGGCAACACTAAATTGGCCTTAGTGTGTGAATGTGAGTGTGAATGTTGTCTGTCTATCTGTGTTGGCCCTGCGATGAGGTGGCGACTTGTCCAGGGTGTACCCTGCCTTCCGCCCGATTGTAGCTGAGATAGGCGCCAGCGCCCCCCGCGACCCCGAAAAGGGAATAAGCGGTAGAAAATGGATGGATGGCCATACATAAATGTGAAATACCAGCTAGTGATTGTATGGTCTTTACAAGATCCAACCATTTTCTTTTATAACCTCTTGTGCTAATAAAAATGGTATTGAAAAAAATAAATGTTCACATCTTTATTTACCCTAATTACATATAGTAGTGATAACAGTACCAATGAATACCGGTCTCGTTAAGGGATATCGGTATCTATAAAATCCTAAGGATACACATTCCTATCCATGAGTGAGATCAGCAGATACCGATCACATGTATAAACTGTACGTTTTTTTAAAATGTATTTATAATGAGTGCTATTGACAGTTTACCAATCTCAGCACAATATTTTCTGGTTCTTTATTCTCTTTTATTACATACAATTTTTTGACCAAAACAAAGTCAATAGTACAGAATAACTAAACAAAATAAAAAAGTACTATATATCATTGAAATCCTGTTGCCCCCAGTCCTCTTGTGTCCAGGGATTTTTGCCCTAAGTTTGTGAACATGAACAACAACAACAACAACAACAAATATTTAGAGAAAATAAAAATATCAATCCACTCACTCGAGTATCGATCATCTACCGATATCACCTCTGGTGTTGACACCATCAATGTATGCATCAATCCGTCCTCCTCTTACATGTTGTGTACTGACTGCTACAATGCTGACACACAGACAGTTGTTGTATTTATTTTGTCCTCTCTTTTAACTTTTAATAATCTATTTGTTAATTTCCTTTTACTATCTACTTCCTGTAACGTGGTTCCATCTATACTTCTTAAAGCTTACTAAACACTTAATGCATGGTGTTTAAAGTTACCTTAACAGTTAGCTTAGCTATTAGACTGCCTGCTCCTGGCTTGCTCTTTCCCAGGGTATCACATGTTTAGACTTTCCCTCCAGTGATAATGGTACATAGTAAAGATACTAAGAAATGCGCTTTATTTGCTGTAATGTCGGTGATTAATATTTTACTTAGTGGAGCGGCTCCACACCGTGTATGGAGATATACAATTAGCTTCTCGCTGATCAGCTGAGGGACTAAAAACAAATACATTTTAGCCAGAAGTGACTGGAAATCAAAGGCATTAATTATCACATTATTTTTCATGAAAATCGGCTGATAATGATTGGCACATTCCTAATAACAAGTAAGCCTTTAAAACACAACAAACTTTTTTTACTCATTAGTATTTTTGGCCATTGTAATTGGAAAGCCAATAACCTTTAGCTATTCTAAATATGCAAGGAAACTTGTTTACTTTGAATAAAAAATTAAATAGACTCTCAATCTGCGTGAGCAAAAATTGTACGTCAATAAATATTGGAAAATCTTCAATTGCTGTTTTGTCCCCAGTTGGATAAACTGGTTCCGGTGGTTTGTTTTTGTTTCCATCACTTTTCCAACAAATTTGGCATACTTGCTCATTTAACCGTGTTGATGTTATTGATTTTTCGGTTTGGCCAAAAATATTTCCACGCAGGAACTTTTATTTTTGCAATATTTTTTTTCCCTATTATTTTTTGTTACTTTGCACTGCTTCTCCTTGCGATGCTCTGTCAGAGCATGTGTGTATGCTAGCTGTTCAGCTTCCGCTGACCGAGACAAAGATTGTGAATGGATGACAAAACGATTAATTTATTTGATTTTGCTATCTAATAAAAGCGTTC
Organism: Nerophis ophidion; assembly: GCF_033978795.1. Lineage (NCBI taxonomy): Eukaryota > Metazoa > Chordata > Actinopteri > Syngnathiformes > Syngnathidae > Nerophis > Nerophis ophidion. The sequence continues at coordinate 14,068,820 of NC_084637.1, read as the reverse complement.
TGGTGCTGAGAGCGGCGCCTACTGTACGTTGTTTGAAAGCAAGAGACAAAAAAATAACAATCGAACCTGGCAATTTATCAGTGCCGGCAAAGTAATAGAGTTCATTTTCATTTATCATTATCGGACATTCCTGGCTATAGACTACACCGGTATTGAAGCCGCACCCACCAAATTTGAGAATTAAATAATTATCTTTACATACATCGGCTGTACCGGACCATAAGGCGCAGATAGTAAATGTTTATTTACATACCTTAATTGTTTTCAAATGGTGCCTGTCACACGGCAGTAAAACGACTGATCAAACAAAACAGAAGTCATCGTCATGAACCCACTAGCTGTATTGGCAAGCTCTCCAATCGTTTAAACCTACTCAATAACTCCATGGTGATCTTTTGGTGAATTTATGAAACAAAAACAATACAAGAAGAATGCCATTGTAAGTTAATAATACTAACACGGATAATTGTAAATGTGCTAGCAAAGTAATTGGCGACTTGTCCAGGGTGTACAGTGCTTTCCGCCCAATTGCACCTGAGATAGGCTTCATCACCCCACCGTGACACCGAAAGGGACAAGCGGTAGAAAATGGATGGATATTCATTAAGGCTAATTAATGCTAGCTTGATTACGATAGCACATGCACATATACATAACAACACTCCTATAGACATCCCACCTGGGACGGTTTAATAAGTAAGAATTGTGTTAATTATATTATGAATGACATTTTTTTCGGGGTGACAAACTAATTTTGAAACACACATTTTTACAATGGAGTTAAGTGTACATCGTGCCATCAACAAATTGTGAGCGCTGCGTGGAACTATAACTACAAAGATGATGGTCATGTTGACTAAAGCCTTTGCATAGTACCGTTTTATTTTATACGTTGAGTGGTTCATTTAGAATTTAAAGAAGGTATTGTGCGTCACTACAGCACTAGTCTGCCACCAGTCTCCGCCATTGGAGTAGTGGCAGCCAATCCAGAAGGCGCTTAAAGTCAGCTGACACGTTATTTTAAACAGTGTGACGTGGATTACACTGGAATTGCAAATGTGACCTGCAGTAGATACATTTAGAACAGCAGTTTCTTTCATTGAAAAATTGGAGTTTATTTTTATACTTGGCAAACTCATCTTGCGGGCCAGATTAAACCTGTTTGCGGGCCGTACGCTTGACATTCCTGCTATAGACGAATATTAGTCGAAATAGGATATACATCCGGTTCAAGGTACGAAACAGGAAGTACATTTTCAACCCGCAGGAACTGCGGTGAGCGAATTTGCCCAAAAGATGGCGCCAAAGCACAAACCACACCTTTTCAGTGTATCTGTCGGTGTTAAAAACTATTTGTTGAATACAAAACATAATGGCCGTTAGAGAAGGAAATAAATAAATTAGCTGCACCGTTTTATAAGCCGCATAGTTCAAAGAGTGGGGGGGGAATAGCGTTGTATGATATAGAAAATACCGTAGCTTTATAGATTGGCTAAGGCCTAGCGGTATGCTTTTAATTCAAGCTCTTGTTTCTATATTTTTGTTCAGTGTGCAGTATGTGTTGACCAAAGAACTACACACACGTTTTTGAAAATATAATTCATATGGCCATGTCCTAAACAATGAGGTAATCAAGCTGTCCATCTCGCCACAGAGGTATCTGTGAGTAACCACGCCATTTTGGCTCAGTTCTGTAAGGACCATCATGTGGGGCTCGTGGTGGTCGGCCCAGAGGTTCCGCTCGCTGCGGGTAAGTTTACCAACTTTTCACAAGTTTTCTTTTTAGTTGTCATCAGCTTCTTCATCGCCTCCATCGCTTCTCTCCCAGGTATGGTGGATGACCTGACGGCAGCAGGTGTACCATGTTTTGGCCCGTCTGCCAGAGCCGCCGAGTTGGAGGCCAGCAAGAGCTTCTCCAAGGCCTTCATGGAGCGCCACGGCATTCCCACGGCCCGCTACGGCTCCTTCACCAACGCAAAGGAGGCTTGCAACTACATTCGCACGTCAGTACTGTCGATTCACTCAAAGTAGCTCCTCGCTTATTCAATTTCCGTTATTTTAAGGTTGTGACTATCATCATGAAACAATATTCATAATAATCTCCTTATTAGGGCTGACTTCCCAGCGCTGGTTGTGAAGGCCAGTGGCTTGGCAGCGGGTAAAGGAGTTATTGTGGCACAAGACCAGGAAGAGGCCTGTCGGGCAGTGATGGACATCATGAAGGTGGGTTGCCCTTAATGCTGCGTTGATGAAATTGATGTCATTTATATATCATTCACCTTATCACAGGACCGAGCGTTTGGTTCTGCTGGCGACACAGTGGTGGTGGAGGAGCTTCTCGAAGGCGAGGAAGTATCTGTGAGTCCTTGCACATTGATGTGTTGGAAGTAAAGAACCAGCACTGGTTTAACCTCTGCACCTTTTACAGTGTCTGTGCTTCAGCGATGGCTCCACAGTGTCGTCAATGCCTCCAGCGCAGGATCACAAACGGCTGCAAGATGGCGATCAAGGTCCGAATACAGGTGGCATGGGAGCCTACTGCCCCACCCCTCAGGTAGCTTCACTTATTGTTTTCTAAATGTATGCCCTGTACAAGGCCAATGAGCGACCTACTGATGACCCCGGACGGTTACTTTTTCACCATATGTTTGGGTTAGCACATGTTTACTGAGGCTTTTCCCTGTACCAACGCTACAATGACTGCCTGGAACTGTGGGTTAACTGCTGCGTGCACTTTAAAGGCCTACTGAAATGAGAATTTCTTATTTAAACGGGAATAGCGGGTCCATTCTATGTGTCATACTTGATAATTTCGCGATTTTGCCATATTTTTGCTGAAAGGATTTAGTAGAGAACATCGACGATGACGTTAGCAACTTTTGGTCGCCTTTACCGGAAGTATGTGCGCGTGACGTCACGTGTTGCAGGGCTCCACACATATTCACATTGTTTATAATGGGAGCCACCAGCAGTAAGAGCAATTTGGACCGAGAAAGCAACAATTTCCCCATTAATTTGAGCGAGGATGAAAGATTTGTGAATTTGGATATTGATAGTGAAGGACTAGTATAAAATAAAAAAAAACGACAGCTCCGGGCGGTGGCAGTGTGAGCGTTTCAGATGTAATTAGACACATTGACTTGGATAATTCTGGAAGATCCCTTTTCTGCTTATTGTTTTAATAGTGTTTTAGTGAGATTTTAAAGATTGTAAAGACATACCTCAAGGTCTGATGGCTGCGGTAAACACACAGTGTCTCAGAGAGAAGCCGAGGAGCCAAGCTCATAGCTGCCTTTTTTGACAGCTGCTGCGGGACGACGAATAATCCAATGATGTGTTCCGTAAGATATATATCACAATTTTCCCATCCAAATACATGCTGGTTGACGTAGAGAAAACATGTTCGCTTGACCGCTCTACTTCACAACAAACAAAGAAACACCGGCTGTGTCTCGGTGCTAAAGACAGCTGCAATCCAACACTTTCCACCCACAGCATTGTTCTTTATAGTCTCCATTTTTAAATGAACAAATTGCAAAAGATCCAGCAACACAGATGTCCAAAATACTGTATAATTACGCGGTGAACAGAGACGACTTTTAGCCGTATTTGGTGCTGGACCAAAATGCCCTCTACAATGTGTGACGTCACGCGTACGCGTCATCATTCCGCGACGTTTTCAACAAGAAACTCGCGGGAAATTTAAAATTGCAATTTATTAAACTAAAAAGACCGTATTGGCATGTGTTGCAATGTTAATATTTCATCATTGTTATATAAACTATCAGACTGCGTGGTCGGTAGTAGTGGGTTTCAGTAGGCCCTTAAGGTTCACTTTTGTTTTTGGAGCCGCTCGCATAGCGATACTTTGGCAACTGTTGGAAAGTGGTTTACACAAAAATGGCGTTTTCCAAATTCGCGGACAGTGAAAATTGGACTGAATCATGGTATTTATTCTGCCTCCAACGGGCACAAGATCCATGTGTTCAATATACTAGGAGACCAAAGCTGTTATAATCATGTCCAATTTAAAATGGAATTATGGGACAAAGCACACACATTATCAAAAGACAGGTGAGAACAACAAAATTAAAAGCACTTTCACTGGCATATTAAGCCACAAGTAAGATTCTGTAACCTGACCTATCCTAATAAATGGGCCTCATTGAAAGAAATGTTCTAATCATTTTAATGAACCTTTTTGTTCAAAACAATAAAATAGGATGTGAACACTTGCAATGTCAGATAAACCGGAAGCTAAGAGCACAGCCTTGAATATGCCTTTATCGTAAAAAAAAACACCTTAAAAACTTCATAAATTAAAACCAAAGATAAAAAAGCAATATTGTATTTCTTGGACCAAAGAAATACAGTATTGAGGCGCACTGCCGATAAGCGGGTCTATTCAGTTCTATTTTCACACAAAAGGGACACCGTATTAATTGTAAGGTGCATTAAAAGGGTAATATCATGATTTTTATTTTTCGATATCATAAACACTTTCTTGTGTTCTACATTACATTTAATGGTGGTTCTTTGGTCAAAATGTTGCATAGATTATGTTTTACAGACCATCTTCAAACCGCTTTGAGGCCGTCTTTTCAGGATTGTTCATTTTGTGGGTGGTCCTTTTTACACGCCTCCGCATTCCGACAGCGTCTTCTCCCCATCATCTTTGCTGTACTAGTATTTCGCTAGCGCTTTCATAGCGAGTCTACAGAAAAAAGTTAGAACTGTACGCTACCTTGTATTAGAAATGGCAACAGCGGACGATGAATGGCCCAGAACAAGAAAAAATCCTATTGACTTAAACGCGCAAATGTTGGGGATTTATACAGATTCCAAATACACAACAGCTGGCACCAATAGGTAAGAAAAGTGCCTTTGCATAATAGGTTGAAACAAAACTCCAGATAATGCATTATGTCTCATTATAGGGGCCATTTTGGGGTTATTATATACACACACAATAATAATACTTGTATGTTGAAGCACAGTATATAGGAGCCCTAATGTTCCGACAATCCATCAAGCCGTGCGGTTTCTTACATTACTGAAGTCGTACGAAATCATGTTGACAGATTTTTGAGTGTTGTGTGTAATGTTCTATATCCTCAATGAAACGTTTTGGGCTTTGTTTCTTAGCGGTACTTGCTAGCGTCATTTATTGAACAGGGCACCATTCTGCAGTCCGCTCATATCTGTTGTGTGACTGCCATCTACTGGTGACACCTATTATTACACCATGTACCAAATAAAATTGCTTCGAGGTTGGTAAGCACAACCAGAATTGGTACATACTGTAGGTTATAAGTTCACTGTCCACTTTTGGAGAAATAAAAATAATCATTAGTGTGCCTTATAGTCCAAAAAATGTCTCTTAAAACAATTTTTAATGTTCTATCAAGAAAAGTGTGGTCTTTGTTTATTTATTAAAATAAAACTTGGTTTAAAAGAGTTTAGTGTGTGTATACAAGTATTTTTTTGCCATTCACAGTATCATAATATTGAGAACCTGTTGGTCTCAATAACAGTGATGTGACATTTACATATTGTCATATCACTAGTGTTTTAGTTACAGGATAATAGCTCCTCAAAATTTAACATGACTCACTAAGTACAGTACCTCAGTATTATGGTCACAGTTTATATAAACCCAGGACGGCACTTTGATAAAAAGCAAAATAAAAGTTATAAATATTTAAAGATAAATATGTGTTTAGTGTCAAAGCCCCATTCCCTTTCTGCTGTTTTATTTATTTTTGCCGCAAGTCAGTAGGAAGGAGCTGTGTGCCACGAATGGCCCCCGATCTGCACTTTACATACGCTTTACACAAACACAAACCTATGTGTGTGAGTGGGTGAATGTGGAAATACTCTCAAAGCGCTTTGGGCTCCTTTTAAAAAGGGGTAGAAAAGTGCTATACAAGTATAACCATTTACATACTTGACATACAACACCCCAGGTTGTTATATATCAACTGGTACTGGAAACCAGTGATTCTCAAACAGAGGTACAGGTATGCTGTCTCCATATAGTGGTACGCCAAAGAATAATTTGATTAGAGTACAGTTTAAGATTCCTTTATTCATAGTATAGTAAGTATTAAATATACTTGTTAAACAGCACCTCTGCCTTTTTTTAATGAATATGTTGACCTACTACACTACTGTATTTCAATGTTGGTCATTATGGGGGTACTTTGGGAGCCAAGTATTTTCTGAGTTGATACTTTTAGGGGAAAAAAGGTTGAAAATCACTGACATAGAACTTTTAAAATATTGAAACATGGCCTGGAGCCTATATGTTTTTCATGGTGAACGTCCCACCTCTACATAATACATTTCCCAGGAAGTATGAGGATTGATAGTAGAGTTGTCCTTTTTGAATATCACACTTGAATATTAACAATCAAAATGTATTGATGGCATGCATAGGAGAAGAGCAATAAATGTTTTTTGTGAAACACAAACCTATGTTTAAGATATGATGTGCTTTTGCTGCTTCCATTTTATGTGGCGCAGGTGAGCCATGAGCTACTGGTGCAGATCCGAGAGTCTGTGCTTCAAAAGACCGTGGATGCGATGAAGCAAGAGGGAGCTCCTTATGTTGGTGAGTGCAGACATGAGTCACGACTTGTTAGTGCACAGTGGGCTTGTTAGTGTCCGGCTGCAGTCCGTGTAATCATGTGTGACTCCCCAGGTGTGCTGTATGCCGGCCTCATGTTAACCCAGAAGGGACCCAAAGTTCTGGAGTTCAATTGTCGCTTTGGAGACCCCGAGTGCCAGGTCTTGCTGCCCTTGCTGAAAAGTGACTTGTATGAGGTCATTTTGAACACGATTAATGGCAAGCTGGCTTCTAGCGCCCCTGAGTGGCACAAGGAAAAAGCCGCAGTGACCGTGGTGATGGCGAGTGCCGGCTACCCAGGTGCCTACAACAAAGGAATGGCCATCACAGGTAAGTTATTGTGGTGCAGAGATTGTATCTTTACATCTGATAATACTCATATTAAACTTGCGAAAATGTTTATTGGCCCATCTCAGGCAACTTTATTTTACATATTTGTACTTAGTTCCGAAGCGCAGCATGACTCCTTTGAGCAAAAGGAGTGGGTTTTAAGCATATAATTGGTATTTACGCTAATTGTATGCTGTAAGCCAGGGGTGTCCAAAGTGCGACCCGCAGGTCATTTTTCAACGGCCCCATGGCACAAGAGTCAACAGGTGAAATGTAACAAGAACATGTTGCAATGTTGACTCTAATAACACAAAGCTGCAATGCAGGCTGTTTCTTTCTTTAGAAAATAATAATGAATCAAAATCAATGACATTATGAATTATTGACCTATTCAAGGCTCCAATAATGTCACATTAAATATTCCACTTTGAGATATTCTTTGGGGAAAATGTTGCATATTTTGTTTTTGCTATGTAAAAAAGTAAGCTGTTTTTTTAAAAATTTGTTTTAAAAAGGGCCTAAAACAAACAAACAAAAAACATAAACAACAATAAAATTTATAATCTGAAGTTGAGTTGGAGGTTATTGTGTTAAAAGTAAACAGTTAATAAAATTTACAATTTATTTTTTAACACTTAAATGATCCACAATAATTGTTGTGTCATTGCTAAAAAAAAAAAAAGAGGTAAAAACAATTTTGTTATGAGTTATTGACCTTCTTAAGGCTCCAATTATTACATAATCTCAAATATTCCACTTAAAAATAAACGTAAACTGTTAATAAAATTTACAATTTATTTTTTAACACTTAAATGAGTAGGACCCTTTTGGATCCTCAATAATTGTTGTGTAATTAGTTTTTAAGTGTCATTGCTAAAAAAAAAAAAAAGAATTAAAATCAAATTTGTTACGAGTTATTGACCTTTTTAAGGCTCCAATTATTATATAATCTCAAATATTCCACTTAAAAAATTTTATCGGGTGAAAATATTACATATTTTGTATTTTTTTCCATAAAAAACAGGGTTTTCTTTGACAAAAAGAGCATACAACTTAAATCTTTAATAACGTTATATTGACAGACAGACCTAATGTTGATCTAGAGATTTAAACCTTGAATAATAATAAAAATATTAATACTGAATAGTGACACATTTTTTATATTTTTTTGACCAAAACCCTTTAGGGTCCCCGGGATCAAGCCTGAGTGGAGGCCCAAATGTATATTTTTTGTACATATATAGTATTGGTTTTTAACATAAGAAATATCAAAATGGCCACCGCTTGCTTTGATTTTTCAGTGTGCGGCCCTCAGTGGAAAAAGTTTGGACACCCCTGCTGTAAACACTTTACAACATAAATGGTTTTGTTATCTTAAAACCAAACCAATGATATCCAAAAATATTGTAGGTGACAGGACTGTGCTGAGGTTTAAACCCCACTCTTCCAGTCTAAGTTGAAATAACATCCGATAGACAGAAAAATAAATGAGAACTTACTTTAGGCCTGCAGAGAGTCGGAATGATCCAACTTTCTGTGCACCATGTGACTTGTAGAATATTGCATTTGTAGAGGTGACATGACTGAGTAAAAACCCTGCTTGTAAAGTGTGAAGTTTGATTACTGTATTTTCCGGGGTATAAGTCGCACCTGCCGGAAATGCATAATAAAGAAGGAAAAAAACATATAGGTCGCACTGGAGTATAAGTGGCATTTTTGGGGGAAATTTATTTGATAAAAACCAACACCAAGAATCTACATTTGAAAGGCAATTTAAAATAAATAAAGAATAGTGAACAGGCTGAATAAGTGTACGTTATATGACGCATAAATAACCAACTGAGAAGGTGCCTGGTATGTTAACGTAACATATTATGGTAAGAGTCATTCAAATAACTATAACATATAGAACATGCTATACGTTTACCAAACAATCTGTCACTCCTAATCAATAAATCCGATAAAATCTTACACGTCTAGTCTCTTACGTGAATTAGCTAAATAATATTATTTAATATTTTACGGTAATGTGTTAATAATTTCACATATAAGTCACTCCTGAGTATAAGTCGCACCACTGGCCAAACGATGAAAAAAAACTGTGACTTAAAGTCTGAAAAATACGGTAAATTGTCTTTTTTTAAAAAAATAAAATCTACTCAATGTATATTTGGGATATGGAGTATTAAAAAGAATATAACATCTCTGAAGGATTTAAATGATTATTTTTCACAATAAAGTCTAATTTTGGGAAGTGTGGACAGTGTTCAAAGTAATTTTCAAAGTCGAGGTATATTTATAATGCTTAATTTTTAAAAACGGCCACTACTGCCCCTAAGGGCTGTACAAATTAAAAACAAATGTTAAGAAAAAAGGAGTCAACATCACACTAAGTACAGACAAGGCTATAAATTCACCGTAAACCAACCAAACAATGAATTGGTAGAAAAAAAGTATTAGAAATAAACTAATGGAGATCTATAAATATGTAAATAAAAATGTACCGCTCAATATGTGTTAAATACCATTTCAAATAAACAAGTAAAAAAATAAGTATTTAATAAATATGCAATCAAAACAAAAGACATGCAGGACACTTTGATTTTTAAATGTATTTTTCAGTTAATTTTATCGTGCATTTTATTTTCTTGGGATGCAAACCGCACCGATTCGGTGGAATGGTCCTTACAGGGACCCCTCGTTAACTTCTACCGCCTTTCCACTTCAGGTCTGTCCCAGGTGGAAGACATGGGCATCCAGGTGTTCCACGCAGGTACAGGGCTGAAGGACGGACAGGTGGTGTCCAGCGGTGGGCGCGTCCTGACGGTCACCGCGGTCAGACCTTCGCTAGAGTCGGCACTGCAGGCAGCCAATGAGGGAGTGGCTGCGGTCGGTTTCCCGGGTGCTGTGTACCGCCGTGACATTGGTCACCGGGCCATTTCCCACCTGAAGCAACGCAGGTGTGTTTGAGTGCAGCACAAAACATTCAGTTTTCTGAATTGTCACTGATGTCTTTCATAAATAAACAAACCGTGGAGAATCCCCTGTGTCTGTTTTTTTTTATTTTGTTATACCTGGAATTCTATAATCTATCTGTATGACTGCGTCTCACACTGAAAGAAGGTGTTTTATTTCTGAAGTCAAGTCATCTGACCCTGTCTGACAGAGGCCTGACTTATAAGGACAGCGGCGTGGACATTGCTGCGGGCAACAAGCTGGTGGACATAATCAAGCCTCTGGCCAAGGCAACTTCCCGCCCAGGTAATGCTTTACATTCAAAGTTGTAGTTAAATATAATAACATCATATTTTCTCACCAGGATGTAATGCAGAGCTGGGAGGCTTCGCTGGACTTTTTGACCTTAAAGCTGCAGGATTCCTCGACCCGGTTTTGGTATCTGGAACTGACGGTGTTGGGACCAAACTGAAGGTCTGATTTAGGTTCAGTTTTAATACTTTTAATTTTGATGGTTAATAAAAAAAAGTTTGTGCAGATTGCCCAGGCGTGCGGTCAGCATGGCAGCTTGGGTCAGGATCTAGTCGCCATGTGCGTGAACGACGTCCTGGCTCAGGGAGCAGAGCCGCTTTTCTTCCTCGATTACTTCTCCTGCGGAAGCCTGGATGTGAACGTGGCCGCCGCAGTGGTCGCTGGCATCGCCAAAGCCTGTGAGATTGCTGGCTGTGCTCTGCTGGGTAAGTGGAGAAGCAGGCCTCAGTGGTTCTGTAACACCGGCTGCCAAATTGAGCCATCATGTGTGGATGGTCTAGGTGGAGAGACCGCAGAAATGCCTGGCGTCTACGGCCCTGGGGAGTATGATCTAGCCGGGTTCTGCGTGGGAGCAGTAGAGCGTAGCGCCCTGCTGCCGAGACTGGCAGACATCACGGAGGGAGACCTGTTGATTGGAGTGGCATCCTCTGGTATCCACAGCAACGGCTTTAGCCTGGTCCGCAAGGTCCTGGAACGTGCAAATCTAAGCTACAGCTCCCCGGCACCCTTTGGCCACCCGGGACAGACTGTTGGTAAGTATGATGTTAATACATCATATGATTTACCTCAATACTAGCAAATTCTACATTTAATAAGATGCACTTGATCAAAAAGTGTTTATTTTAGTTACTTGCTATTAAACCTTTTCACTTCTGTAGTCTATTGTCAAAGTGTGGGATCTAATATGAGGCCAAAAGTGTTTATGGAGACCCTCTTTTGCTTATCCGTGGTCGGGTCGCGGGGGCAGCAGCCTAATCGGGGAAGCCCAGACTTTCCTCTCCCCAGCCACTTTGTCCAGCTCTTCCCGGGGGATCCCGACACGTGAAGGAAGCACTTCTTACTGTAATGTTGGCCTGCAGGAGAGGTTTTGCTGACGCCAACAAAGATCTACAGTCGTCTGCTGCTCCCAATCCTGCGCAGCGGTGCGGTGAAAGCCTACGCTCACATCACCGGTGGAGGACTTCTGGAAAACATTCCTCGGGTTTTGCCCCAGGAGCTAGCAGTCGATATAGGTGAAGGCCTACGTCATTCTACAGGATACAAGTCTGGAGACAAATACCTATCTTGTACGGTTTGATAATTACACACGTTTGCTCCAGATGCGTCTCGTTGGAGCATCCCACCAGTGTTTTCCTGGCTCCAGAAAGAGGGCGGACTGAGCGAGGATGAAATGACCCGCACTTTCAACTGCGGCCTGGGAGCAGTGCTAGTGGTGGCCCCGATGGAGGCTCAGAGGGTCTTGCGGCAGCTGCAGGCCCACGAGGAGGCCTGGATTGTGGGCGCACTCGCTCACAAGCAGCCTGGTGAGTCAGTCAGGGACCTTCCTGTGGAGACCCGCGCGCACATTCTCATCAAACTATGTCGCCGCAGGTACTGAGTCCGTGGCGGTCCGCAACCTGAAGCACAGCCTGCTGAGCGGCGGTCCAGCTTCCAAGAATGGCAATTGCCTCGGTGACATCAGCACGCCACACAGGAGGACCAAAGTCGGCGTTCTCATTTCAGGGACAGGTTTGTGTAGTATTTCATGAATTTATTTTGTAATGTCTTGTGGATTACAACTTGTGCTTTTGTGGTCTCCACCAGGTACCAACCTGCAGGCGCTGATCGAGCAGGCCAGGCGTCCATCGAGCTGTGCAGAGATCGTGGTGGTCATCTCTAACAAGCCTGGAGTTCAGGGCCTCAAAAGAGCAGCACTGGCTGGGATCCAGACACGGGTAATCTGTTGTGATTATGGTCATGAGGTGGTTACGTTTGCGCATTTCAACATTTTTTATTATGCATTTTCGGCCAGTGCGACGTACAGTGGGGCAAAAAAAGTCACCGATTGTGCAAGTTCTACTTAAAATGATGACAGAGGTCTGTAATTGTCATCATAGGTACACTTCAACTGTGAGAGACAGAATGTGGGAAAAAAAATCCAGGAATTCATTGTAGGAATTTTAAATAATTTATATGTAAATTATGGTGGAAAATAAGTATTTGGTCAACCATTCAAATCTCTCACTGATGGAAGGAGGTTTTGGCTCAAAATCTCACGATACATGGCCCCATTCATTCTTTCCTTAACACGGATCAATCGTCCTGTCCCCTCAGCAGAAAAACAGCCCCAAAACATGATGTTTCCACCCCCATGTTTCACAGTAGGTATGGTGTTCTTGGGTTGCAACTCAGTATTCTTCTTCCTCCAAACACGACAAGTTGAGTTTATTCCGAAAAATACAGTAGTAGGGAAGTTTGGATTTTAAGGTCTGTTGGTAGTGCATTCCACTGTGTGGTGGAAAAAGAGTAGAAGGCATTTTTCTCATGAGGAACTCCTTCTCGTGTAGTACCTGTGAGTACATCTGGTGAAATAGTTGGACAGGTACTTGGGGACAATTTCTCTGAGTATTTTGAATACCAGGCACATTGCGATTCGGTGTACCGTACTCTTTCCTCAACTCCAAGCCATCCCAATTTGGTAAAGTGGGCTTGAGTTAGGTGAGTCTTGTATGGGAGGTTGAGCAGGAGTCTCACCACCTTGTTTTGGGAAGTTGGCAGTTTTGTTTTTAGTGGCTTGGTGATACTTGTGAACCATGAGGTGCAGGCACAGTCAAAATGATTGTATGAGGGTATCGGCAAGGGTCTTAAGTGTGTCCCTTTTGATAAACACAAAGATCCTGCCCAAAAATCTAGTTTTATTATTGATCTTGAGTGTTGTCCAATATACAACCTAGGTAAATTACCTTGTCTTTGCTGGTGATTATGGTATCGCATGCTTTAATCGCAAAGCCCAGGCATTTACTTAGGTTGTGTTGGGACCCAAATACAATGGACTCTGTCTTACAGTTTGATATTTGAAAGCCAGAGACAGAGATTTCTTAGTTTGGTGCTGAGTGCACTTTAAACCTTCAATTTGGAACAAATTGCTATTTCATGCTGATTTCATGTCGTTTATGTTAATCAAGAATAACAATGGTGCCAGAATACTCCCCTGTGGGACACCACAGCTCAGATTGAGGGGAGATGACAGTGATCTGTTCACCTCGACCACCTGTCCTCTATCCTCAGGGTAAGATTTCATCCAGTTTGTGGCAGCGCTGTCAAAACTGATTGCCCTCAACCTGTTTAACAGTATTGAGCATTTACCCATGTCTATCTGTACCTGATGTAGTCAGTTAGGTACAGTAGGTATGCATCAGTGGAATGTGATTTTCTGAATCCTGATAGAAATTGGAATAAGAGCTTGTGATTTGATAGATAGTTATCTATTTGCACATATATTAACCTCTCTATAACCTTTGAGATGGAGCAAAGAATGGAAACACGGCGGTAGTTGCCAGGGTTTAATTTGTTTCCTTTTTTATAGAGGTGATAGTCTCGTGAGCATGAATTCTCGTGGGACATGACACTGATTGATAGACAAGTTGGTAATATGAGCAACCATTGGAGCATTCGTGGCAGCTGGTGGGAATATGATCATGTCTTGTGAGTTTGTTTGGCTGCCACGAGCTGAGTTTCTTTAACACATCAGTTTAAACTTTGACAAACTTGAAGTCATCCTTGCGTCCTTCTTTGTTTTTGTAAAGGTCTTGGATGTGCTTTTCACCTTAGAGGCCTGAGTGTGAGGGCAATTTGTTGAAGTGATGGTTGAGTAAAATCTGTTATAGCAATTTGTCACATTCAGTTTGTCTGTGATGAGTGAGCTGTTTATTTTCAAGTTGAGGTTGGTGGTTATTGTTATGAGACTGCTGTGGGCCAATAGTTTCAGCGTCTTCCAGAGTTTTTGCAGGCTATTTTTTTCGTTGAAGTAACTGGATTTGGCCTTTTTCTGATCATAGTAGTTACTTCGATTCTTAGCTTTTTGTATTCTTTAAAGTAGTGGTTCTCAACCTTTTTTCAGTGATGTACCCCTTGTGAACATTTTTTTTAATTCAAGTACCCCCTAATCAGAGCAAAGCATTTTTGGTTGAAAAAAAGAGATAAAGTAAAATACAGCACTATGTTATCAGTTTCTGATTTATTAAATTGTATAACAGTGCAAAATATTGCTCATTTGTAGTGGTCTTTCTTGAACTATTTGGAAAAAAAGATATAAAAATAACTAAAAACTTGTTGAAAAATAAACAAGTGATTCAATTATAAATAAAGATTTCTACACATAGAAGTAATCATCAACTTTGGGGATTGTAATATAGATCCATCTGGATTCATGAACTTAATTCTAAACTTTTCTTCGCAAAAAAGAAATCTTTAACATCAATATTTATGGAACATGTCCACAAAAAAGCTAGCTGTCAACACTGAATATTGCATTGTTGTATTTCTTTTCACAGTTTATGAACTTACATTCATATTTTGTTGAAGTATTATTCAATAAATATATTTATAAAGGATTTTTTAATTGTTGCTATTTTTAGATTTAAAAAAAAAAAATCTCACGTACCCCTTGGCATACCTTTAAGTACCCCCAGGGGTATGTGTACCCCTATTTGAGAACCACTGCCTTAAGGAGCTGTTCAGTCCTGTTTTTAGTGAACTTAGCGTGTTTGTCATTTTTAAGTGTCATGTATTATGTCCGCATTGATCTAGGCTTCTGTTCTGGATTTACCCTGGAAGCTTTCATGGGTGCTAACTGCTCAGACACATGCAGGAAGTTGGATTTTAAGCATGCCCATGCTCTTTAAACCGATGAGCAATTTGGTCGATTTGACCAGTCCAGTCTTTCCAGGCCTGCTGTTAGAGCTTCGCTGGTGTACTTTTTCATCGATCTGAATCTTGTTTTGTGACAATCTGATTCCGATTTCTGAATTTTACGTGTGCAGAAAATGATGAAATGATCACTTATTACGCACTCGATTGCACCGCTTCTGGAGATAGTGGTCTGGTCTGATGTCAAAATCAAATCAATGACGGTTTGAGCAGCAGGGCACCGAGTGATATGCTGTTTCAGGTTATGTAACTTACAGTAATTACCGAAGGACTTGTAGATAGGACTATCTTTTTTCCGGGTTATTGGTGTTCAAATCACTGAGCAGTATCACTTCAGAATTTCCTAAATCTCCTTGAGCTGTTTATAAAATGAGTTTTGAGTTGGGGGTCTGTACAGGGAGCCAATTAACATGGGGTTGGTTTTGGGAAAAATTATATTGAGCCCCACTTTCTCTATTATAACTTTGCTCCAAATCATCCTGTACATTAAAAGCGATATCAGATCTTACAACCCCCTCCCCCATGTCAATTTCTGTCCCTTCTGACTACCGTGTAATTGACAATTTCTGTCTCAGACTCCTTAATAGAACTATCAAGTCTGGTCTCAGAAAAGGACAAAATTCCCACCTTACCATTTCTAAAGATCAGTCCAAGTTCATCAATGTTACGGAAAAGACTGCTATTCATGAGAAAATGTTTTCCATGTCTTGTGACTATGGTTCAAGTCGGCATTGGTGCCCCTCTCCCTACTTTTAACTACTAACAAAGTGTAGGTACAGCTGAAGATCCCGGCCAGATAAAGCCATCAGGACCACATCTAAATGCACTACCAGGCACCTCCAAAATATGACAGAAAAGAAAATAAGTGACAGAAGTTTGCTAACTTTGTTTATATTTTTTACTCTGTCTTTGCAAATGTGTCATGGCCAATTATGAACATGTCTGTGGGGAAACTTGAGAAAGTGTGGAGTTTGATTTTTCTTGCACATTGATCCAGGTGGTGGACCACAAACTCTACGGGAGCCGAGCGGAGTTTGATGGCACCATTGACCGCGTCCTTGAAGAATTTGGAGTGGAGCTTGTGTGTCTGGCTGGTTTCATGCGGATCCTCACGGGGGGTTTTGTTAAGAAATGGAACAGTGAGTTGAAGTATTGGTGTCACTATGAATCACATTTTATTTTTAACATGATCTCATTTTAGGTAAGATCTTGAACATCCATCCATCCTTGCTGCCGTCCTTCAAGGGTGTGAACGCCCAAAAGCAGGCTCTCCAGGCCGGGGTGCGGGTCAGCGGCTGCACGGTCCACTTTGTTGCAGTAAGTCAGCCACATTGTCACCTACACGCGCACATTAACCAGCTGAATGGGCGTGTTCTGTCTATCAGGAGGAGGTGGACGCAGGGGCCATCATCGTGCAGGAGGCGGTGCCAGTGATGAGCGGCGATACTGAAGAAAGTCTGTCAGCCCGAATCAAAGAGGCTGAGCATAAGGCCTTTCCTGTGGCGATGGAGCTGGTCTCCAGCGGAGCTGTCCATCTTAGTGAGGATGGACGTGTCATCTGGAGGTCACATTAGTCTTTGCATGACTACAGCTGAGTAAATGTGTAGTGTGACACTGTTACAAACATTCCTAATGTGCATGCATTTCTCTATCTACTCCAATTGTTTGTGTTTGAATGTACTTGTGTGAATGAATTAGAGCTGCACAGAACAAAAAATGGTTAATCTATCCATCCATCTTCTTCCGCTTATCCGGTCAGGTTGCGGGGGCAGCAGCCTAAGCAGGGAAGCCCAGACTTTCCTCTTCCCGGGGGATCCCGAGGCATTCCCAAGCCAGCCGGGAGACATAGTCTTCCCAACGTGTCCTGGGTCTTCCCCCATGGCCTCCTACTGGTCGGACGTGCCCTAAACACCTCCCTAGGGAGGCGTTCGGGTGGCATCCTGACCAGATGCCCAAACCACCTTATCTGGCTCCTCTCGATGTGAAGGAGCAGCGGCTTTACTTTGAGCTCCTCCAGGATGGCAGATTCTCACCCTATCTCTAAGGGAGAGCCCCGCCACCTGGCAGAGGAAACTCATTTCGGCCGCTTGTACCCGTGATCTTATCCTTTCGGTCATGACCCAAAGCTCATGACCATAGGTGAGGATGGGAACGTAGATCGACCGGTAAATTGAGAGCTTTGCCTTCCGGCTCAGCTCCTTCTTCACCACGACGGGTCGATACAACGTCCGCATTACTGAAGACGTCACATCGATCCGCCTGTCGAACCCACGATCCACTCTTCTCTCACTCGTGAACAAGACTCCTAGGTATATTTGAGGCAAGCTCTCCTCCCCAACCCGGAGATGGCACTCCACCCTTTTTCGGGCGAGAACCATGGACTCTAACTTGGAAGTGCTGATTCTCATTCTGGTTGCTTCACACTCGGCTGTGAACCAATCCAGTGAAAACTGAAGATCCCGGCCAGATAAAGCCATCAGGACTACATCATCTGCAAAACACACAGATGTAATCCCGCAGCCACCAAACCAGAATCCCTAAACGCCTTAACTGCGTCTAGAAAAAATGGTATTCTTTGTAAATGGTTTACCTTGAGGCGGCATTGCTCGGTTGGTAGAGTGGCCGTCCCAGCAACTGGAGGGTTGCAGGTTCGATTCCCGCTTCCACCATCCTGGTCACTGCCGTTGTGTCCTCGGGCAAGACGCTTTACCCACCTGCTCCCAGTGTCACCCACACTGGTTTAAATTTAACTTAGATATTGGGTTTCACTATGTAAAGCGCTTAGAGTCACTAGAGAAAAAGCGCTATATATAAATATAATTCAATTCAATTCAATACCTTTACTTGTAGTGTATGCACATATACTGTATACCGTATTTGCTTGAATTGCCGCAGGACATATAGTATGCACTTGCCTTGAATTACTGCCGGGTCAAACTCGCTTCACAAAATAATTAGCGCCTCGTCAAACTCGTGACATCACGAGTGACACTTCCCATGTCATCATTTTCAAAATGGCAGAGGCCGATTTCAATACAGGTAATTTGAAATCGCATAAAGGGAAGAAGATTAAGAGCTATTCAGTAAGATTTAAGGTCCAAGCTTACATCACACTCAAATTTTTACTGCATACCTTTAGTAAGTGCCGAAGCGAGAAGAAGTTTTAAAATAATTAGCACATGCTTACTTTTACCACATGCCTTTGGTAAGTGCAGGAGTGAGAAGAGGTTTTAAATGAATTAGCGCCCCGGCGGCAATTCAAGGAAATACAGTACACATTATGTACACAGTACATGTGTGACTCCTCAGCAGTAAAATAGTTACTATATTTTGTTCTGTACAGCAACTTCTTGTCTACAGTCAATGACTTGTCAACATAATTATCAAAACTTGTCCATGCAGATGTAAAGCATGATCATTTTTGCAGCCTCCCTTAAATCCAGATTAAACTGAACCTTTTTGTTATCAGGACCTCAAGTATCGTTACTCACCCATTTCTCATATTTTCACCCTCAGGTTTGTGGTCCTGATGATGAATAAGACAGAGGTATCAACACAGTTTGTTATATTTTAAAAACAAGACTTTAAGGGTAGACTTACAAAAGCATTTAAAGTTCAGGTTTGTTGGCACTTATGGAAGTGCAGAACTTGAAATCTCTCGTTAAAAGCTCTGGTTGGCGCTTATGGAAGCGCAGGACTGCAAGTCTCTCATTTCCAGCCCTGGTTGACAGGTGTGGGTATCCGTGCAGACCATAGCCGCTCAGCAGCTGGATGATCTCCTCTAGGATGAGAAGGAACAACGTGAGATGTGAAATTAGATGACATGTCTTCACTTAAGATGGACAGCTCCACTGGAGCTATTGTGTAGTATGTGTTTCAGTAGCATCTTCATCCTGAATCATGATTGTTTTGCGTAGATTGTGGAAGGAATATGTCGGCCAGATTGTAGCAATACAACTAAAGAAGGGGTCAGCCTGCATGTTTCCAAATGATGGCAATACAGGGAAAGTATGGCTCCTCTAATCCAATTGTGTAATAACAGCTATTATATATTTATTACTTTTAATGGACCTGACTGTGAAGAGGAAAGGTTTTGGTTTGAGCCCCCTCGATAAAACCGGGTGAAAAAAAGAGCAAACACGACGCATGCAAATGAGTAAAAAAGAAAATAATTAGTATTGTATTTTGTGTCCTCTTCTACTGATGTTTTCCTCAAGGTGATTGAGGAAATGCTGAAAGAGCATGAGGAAACAGGCTATGGTGTCTATAAAATAAGAAATGATGATTATTTTGGATTTCTCTTTGGCTCATAATGTCAACCATATCAGTTTTGAAGTATAATGGACCAGGGTGACAAAATCATGCAATTAAGTGATCAAAATAATAGATGCATATTATTTAATTCACACGGTCTGAGCGACGAAATGGGCTCTGGTTCGGTAGATGACTTCACAAGATATGTAACATTCACTAAAATAATCTCACTAAAACAATAAGCAGATAAGGGATTTTCCGGGATTTTCCAGAATTATCCTAGTAAATGTGTCTAATAACATCTGAATCGCTCCCACTGCAATCACCTTTTTTTTCTTCTAGTCCTTCACTCTAAATTTCCTCATCCTCGCTCAAATTAATGGGGAAATTGTCGCTTTCTCGGTCCGAATAGCTCTAGCTGCTGCTGGCTACGATTATAAACAATGTGAGGATATGAAGAGCCCTACAACCTGTGATGTCACGCGCACATCGTCTGCTACTTCCGGTAAAGGCAAGGCTTTTTTATTAGCAACCAAAAGTTGCGAACTTTATCGTCAATGTTCTCTACTAAATCCTTTCAGCAAAAATATAGCAATATCGCAAAATGATCAAGAATGACACATAGAATGGACCTGCTATCCCCGTTTAAATAAGAAAATCTCATTTCAGTAGGCCTTTAAGTTAATTGTCAATAGATGTGACTTGTCTGAATCATGACCCTAAAGTGACAACATCCAACATGAACCCACCTGGATCATTTTCTGCTATGGTGACCAAGTAGAAGAGTCCTTGACTGGACAGCAACTGGGACACGACTGGCAGAAACCTGTCGATGACCTCACGACCTCGCCTCCCGCCTGCCCAGGCAGCTTCTATACCTGTGCTGCCCACCTTGACGGAATGAAAATATGTCACCAACTTCTTAAACATTTTAGAGTTTTTCATCAGAGAGTCAAAGCCACCTCATTGGATGACGTCACCACATAAGGGGGATTGAAGAGCAACACGTCCACTTGTCCACTTAACCGGGGCAGGAAACACTCCACCTAGACCAGAGAGGAAATAATCAGTGAGCATTAAAAAGTCCTCAAGATGGGAATAAAAAGTTTGATGCTGGATCTGACCAGGTCTGTGATGACCGGCTGCAGGCACACGTTGTTGCAGGCTGCGGTCTTGCTGCTGCACTGTGCTGCTGTGCCATTCACATCCGTGCAACTGCAACAACATTTGACAACATTGTAACATGGAAGAAGAAGAAGAGAAGATGGTAGTAAACTTACAAATAGACAGATGAAGGTCCTAACACGGACGCAAGAAAGGCAGACACCACGCCGGAGCCGCTGCCCACCTCCACGCAGACACAGGGCCTGCAGACAGCAGCAGGACAATATCACCATCAGGTGCTTTTAGTGTCCTCGTTACACAAAGAAATGGTCAAACATATAACATGAACAAA
>NC_084637.1:14040477-14042977 GCF_033978795.1 Nerophis ophidion | reverse complement strand
ACATACATACATACAAACAGACATATACAAACATATATATCCACATTTATACATACACTTATACATACATAAACGTACACACATACACACATATATATATATATATATGTACATAAACACACATATGTACATACATACATACAAATATATATATATATACATACATACATACAGATACATATATATACAGTATATACAATATATATATGCACACATATGCATACACATACACACACACACACACATACTATATATACATACATATATATACATACACACATACACATATACTATATATACATCCATATATATACGCATATAAATATATATATATACATACATATATGACTTTATGAAGTTCTTTAATAAGAAAATTGAACTTATTAGAAAGGAGATTAAAGACAATGCGTCCCAGCTACAACGGGGTTATAGTAACACAGATACGATTGTATATACGGCGGATACTGCAAATATCCAAAATAGTTTCTCTCGTTTTGATGAAATAACATTAGAAGGATTGTTACAACGTGTGAATGGAATAAAACAAACAACATGTTTACTTGACCCACTTCCTGGGAAACTTATCAAGGGTATTTTTGTATTATTAGGTCCATCAGTGCTAAATATTATAAACTTATCACTTTCCTCGGGCACTGTTCCCCTAGCATTCAAAAAAGCGGTTATTCATCCTCTCCTTAAAAGACCTAACCTCGATCCTGACCTCATGGTAAACTACCGACCGGTGTCTCACCTTCCCTTTATTTCGAAAATCCTCGAAAAAATTGTTGCGGAGCAGCTAAATGAGCACTTAGCGTTTAACAATCTATGTGAAACCTTTCAATCCGGTTTCAGGGCAAATCACTCGACTGAGACAGCCCTCGCAAAATTGACTAATGATCTATTGCTAACGATGGACTCTGATGCGTCATCTATGTTGCTGCTCCTCGATCTTAGCGCTGCTTTCGATACCGTCGATCATAATATTTTATTAGAGCGTATCAAAATACGAATTGGTATGTCAGACTCAGCCCTGTCATGGTTTAACTCTTATCTTACTGATAGGATGCAGTGCGTCTCCTATAACAGTGTGACCTCGGACTATGTTAAGGTAACGTGTGGAGTTCCCCAGGGTTCGGTCCTTGGCCCTGTACTCTTCAGCATCTACATGCTGCCGCTAGGTGACGTCATAGGCAAATACGGTATTAGCTTTCACTGTTATGCTGATGACACCCAACTTTACATGCCCCTAAAGCTGACCAACATGCCGGACTGTAGTCAGTTGGAAGCGTGTCTTAATGAAATTAAACAATGGATGTCCGCTAACTTTTTGCAACTTAATGCCAAAAAAACGGAAATGCTGATTATCGGTCCTGCTAGACACCGACCTCTATTTAATAATACAACTTTAACATTTGACAACCAAATAATAAAACAAGGTGACTCTGTAAAAAATCTGGGTATTATCTTCGACCCAACTCTCTCCTTTGAGTCACACATTAAAAGCGTTACTAAAACGGCCTTCTTTCATCTCCGTAATATCGCTAAAATTCGCTCCATTTTGTCCACTAAAGACGCCGAGATCATTATCCATGCGTTTGTTACGTCTCGTCTCGATTACTGTAACGTATTATTTTCGGGTCTCCCCATGTCTAGCATTAAAAGATTACAGTTGGTACAAAATGCGGCTGCTAGACTTTTGACAAGAACAAGAAAGTTTGATCATATTACGCCTGTACTGGCTCACCTGCACTGGCTTCCTGTGCACTTAAGATGTGACTTTAAGGTTTTATTACTTACGTATAAAATACTACACGGTCTAGCTCCAGCCTATCTTGCCGATTGTATTGTACCGTATGTCCCGGCAAGAAATCTGCGTTCAAAAGACTCCGGCTTATTAGTGATTCCTAGAGCTCAAAAAAAGTCTGCGGGCTATAGAGCGTTTTCCGTTCGGGCTCCAGTACTCTGGAATGCCCTCCCGGTAACAGTTCGAGATGCTACCTCAGTAGAAGCATTTAAGTCTCATCTTAAAACTCATTTGTATACTCTAGCCTTTAAATAGACCTCCTTTTTAGACCAGTTGATCTGCCGCTTCTTTTCTTTCTCCTATGTCCCCCCCTCCCTTGTGGAGGGGGTCCGGTCCGATGACCATGGATGAAGTACTGACTGTCCAGAGTCGAGACCCAGGATGGACCGCTCGTCGGGACCCAGGATGGACCGCTCGCCTGTATCGGTTGGGGACATCTCTACGCTGCTGATCCGCTTCAGATGGTTTCCTGTGGACGGGACTCTCGCTGCTGTCTTGGAGCCACTATGGATTGAACTTTCACAGTATCATGTTGGACCCGCTCGACATCCATTGCTTTCGGTCCCCTAGAGGGGGGGGGTTGCCCACATCTGAGGTCCTCTCCAAGGTTTCTCATAGTCAGCATTGTCGCTGGCGTCCCACTGAATGTGAATTCTCCCTGCCCACTGGGTGTGAGTTTTCCTTGCCCTTTTGTGG
>NC_084637.1:14010477-14030477 GCF_033978795.1 Nerophis ophidion | reverse complement strand
ATTGTAATGGCTTTCCGTTCAAAAAGGGCACTTTAATTTAGTGTTGTTTTGATCCGTCATACAAGTGACATCATGCACAAAAGTGCACTAATAGCTTGTTTTAAAATGTCTCTGACAATCTTGCATTTTCTGTTTTGGAAATTACATGAATGTTTGTGCCACTGCTTCATAACTGTTTAATAAATGTGCCACTGCTTCATAACTGTTTAATAAATACAGTTTTGGTCAATTGACTTAGTTGTGGTTTCCCTCTCTGCATGAAAGTTTAAAATGAGAGTATATCAATGAAGTATGAACAAGATTGTTTTAATTTAGACACATAGAATCATCATACTGCTGTGATTTTATGCATCAAGTGTTCATTCAAGGCTAAGGCAAAATATCGAGATGTATATTGTGTATCGTGATATGGCCTAAAAATATCGAGATATTAAAAAAAGGCCATATCGCCCAGCCCTGCATGGAAAACATTTTCTCTGAAAACATTTACCCAAAAATGTATAATTCTTCTCAACAAAATTGAAGAAATATAATCTTATGTCAGTATGTGGAATTAAATTATGGAATGGATTAAAAGCAAAAAAATCAAACAATGTACCAATGATCCACTTCAGGAAACTCTTCAAACTTTAAAGTGTTAAGGGTTAGGGTTTTATAAACAATCTAAATTTATCTCATCCATCCATTCATTTTCAAGATAATCTTACTCATCTCACCACATGAAATATAACTTACTTCACCAATTATGATTTATTTATTTATTTTTATTGTTATCACTAGAGATGTCCGATAATATCGACAGTCCGATATTATCGGCCGATAAATGCTTTATAATGTAATATCGGAAATTATCGGTATCGGTTTCAAATAGTAAAATATATGACTTTTTTAAACGCCGCTGTGTACACGGGCGTAGGATGAAGTACAGAACGCCAATATACCTTAAGCACTGCCTTTGCGTGCCAGCCCACTCACATAGTATGTACGGCTTTTCACACAAACAAGTGAATTAGGGCTAGGGGATATTGGCTTTTATTAATATCGTGATATTTTTATGCCATATTGTGATATACAATATATTTTAGGATATTTTGCCTTGGCCTTGACTGAACACTTGATGCATATAATCACAGCAGTATGATGATTCTATGTGTCTACATTAAAACATTCTTGTTCATACTGCATTAATATATGCTCATTTTAAACTTTCATGCAGAGAGGGAAATCACAACTAGGTCAATTGACCAAAACTGTATTTATTAAATATTCTTCATTCTCTCACGGGTGACTTTTTAAATGAAAGTAAAAATTAGTAGTGCTGCTACCTTTTTGTAGTAAGACTTCTGCTGCATACTTTACATATTGCTGTTGTCTGCTGAATATCTTCCCACCTTAAGCCAAACTACCACCAGATGATGAACCCCTGCTCTTTATCTTGGGCATTTATTGTTCTTCCTCCATTTGTGATCAGTTTCACACCATCTCTCTCTTGTACTGTCACAAGCTCTGCTCCGCTCGACCTGCCTCAGCTAACGTTAGCCATGCTGCTACCTCTCTGGTCAGTGAGAGCTATGACGCTACACTCGCGAGAGTATGTGACGTATGTTAGAAGGCGGGCTTGTTTCATGTCTCCGTGAGAAGGAGACGAAAAGGAGTGAGAAACCCCAGTAGTATAATGCACGCAGCTAAAAGCAACTGTGTGAGAACATATAATCGAATATTACGATATAGTCATATAGACAAACCTGCTATATATCGTTCATATCGCCCAGCCCTAAAGTGAATGCCTAGCATACTTGGTCAACAGCCATACAGGTCACACTGAGGGTGGCCGTATAAACAACTTTAACACTGTTACAAATATGCGCCACACTCTGAACCCACACCAAACAAGAATGACAAACATATTTCGGGAGAACATCCGCACTGTAACAAAACAGAACCAATACCCAGAATTCCTTGCAGAGCTAACTCTTTCAGGAGGTTGCAATAACCTCCCGCAATAGGCTGTTCACCTTGGAGACCTGCTGCGGATATGGGTACGGCCTGGCGCGAGATTTACACCTTCTCCCCTGGAATTTCTAGCTCATTCTATCTCAAGGAGAGCATGTCCCAAATTCCAAGCTGCCGTTTTGAGGCATGTTAAAAAAAAAAAATGCACTTTGTGACTTCAATAATACATTTGGCAGTGCCATGTTGGCATTTTTTTCCATAACTTGAGTTGATTTATTTTGGAAAACGTTGTTACATTGTTTAATGCATCCAATGGGGAATCACAACAAAATTAGGCATAATAATGTGTTAATTCCATGACCGTTGGGCTGGGCGATATATCGATATACACGATATATTGCGGGTTTGTCTATGTGCGATATAGAAAATGACTATATCGTAATATTCGACTATACGTTCTCACGCAGTTGCTTTTAGCTGCAGGCATTACACTACAGGCTCTTCTCACTCTTTTCTGTCTCTCCTTCTCACAGACAAGCGGGCGCACATACTTACGTCAAATACTGTCACGTCATACGTCACATACGTATACGCCCTCGCCCAGCAGAGGTAGCTGTGATGCTAACGTAGCCGTACGCGTGGAAATACGAGAGAAAGAAGGTTCGGATCTGGTAACAAATGAAGGAAGACTTAAAGGCCTACATAAACCCACTACAACCGACCACGCAGTCTGATAGTTTATATATCAATGATGAAATATTAACATTGCAACACATGCCAATACGGCCTTTTTAGTTTACTAAATTGCAATTTTAAATTTCCCGGGGAGTTTCCTGTTGAAAACGTTGCGGAATGATGACGCGTGTTTGTGACGTTATTGGTTGGAGGGGACATATTAGCCCAGCACCACTTACGGCTAAAAGTCGTCTCTTTTCATCGCGCAATTACACAGTATTTTGGACATTTGTGTTGCTGAATCTTTTGCAATTTGTTCAATTAATAATGGAGAAGTCAAAGTAGAAAGATAGAGGTGGGAAGCTTTCAGCCTTTAGCCACACAAACACACGGTGTTTCCATGTTTCAAATTCCCGGAGGTGAAGCTTTACTATGGATCGGAGCGGTCAAGCGAACATGGATCCCCGACTACATGTCAACCGGCAGTTTTCGGTGAGAAAATTGTGGTAATATATCGCCTCTTACCGGAGATCGGCGGAGCTTCTGTCCTGCTGCAGCTTTGTGACTTCCCTCCACACACCCGTGGCCACACTCCTCCGACTATCAGGTACTATTTAACTCACTAAAACACTAGCAACACAATAGGCATATAAGGGATTTCCCAGAATTATCCTAGTAAAAATGTGTCTAAAAACATCTGAATCACTCTCACTGCAATCGCCTTTTTTTTCTAATCCAATCCAATCCACTTTATTTATATAGCACATTTAAACAACAATAACGTTTCCAAAGTGCTGCACAGCCATGTTAAAAACAATATTAAAAAAACAATATTATGCTCCACTAATGACTGAATAAAAACAAAAAATAAATAAATATAAAACCAATATAAAAAAAACAATATAAAAACATATATGATTCAAAACAATTTTAAAGGGTAAAATCAATTAAAACAGTAAAATAAAAATCAAAGTGTATAAAAAACACAGAGGACAACAGAGGACCACACAACTCACGTAGTGTTAAAAGCCAAGGAATAAAAGTGGGTCTTAAACGAGACTTAAAACAATCCACTGTGGAAGCAGTTTGAACATGGAGGGGCAGAGTGTTCCAGAGCTTAGGGCCGACCACAGAGAAGGCCCTGTCTCCCCTGGTCTTAAGTCTGGTCTTGGGCACCACGAGCTGTAACTGGCTCTTGGACCTCAGAGCGCGCGCAGGAATGTAAATTTAGATGAGGTCCGAGATGAGGTGCCAGTCCATGTAAAGATTTAAAAACAAACAGGCCTTCACTCTAAATTTACTCATCCACTAATCTTTCATCCTCGCTCAAACTAATGGGGAAATCGTCGCTTTCTCAGTCCGAATAGTTCTTGCTGTTTGAGGCTATGATTATAAACAATGTGACGAGCCCTCACACCCGTGACGTCACGCGCACATCGTCTGCTACTCCCGGTACAGGCAAGGCTTTTTTTTATTAGCGACCAAAAGTTTCTTACTTTATCGTCGATGTTCTCTACTAAATCCTTTCAGCAAAAATATGGCAATATTGCGAAATGATCAAGTATGACACATAGAATGTACCTGCTATCCCCGTTTAAATAAGAAAATCTCATTTCAGTAGGCCTTTAAATGTAAGTTATTTGCCTGCAAATATTTTATTTTTCAAAAAGTTTGAGAGCTAACATTATAATATGAACTTTGATTGAACATCCCAGGTTTTTAGAGGGAAATTGGGAACGTCTGGAGGTGACCAGCTGACAACCGGCGTGGTGATGAGCAGCTAGCGGGGACACACCACAACCACACCGGGGTGGAGCAGGCAGGACTCACCTCATCCGCTGGAGCTTTTCGGCATCTTTCTCCAGCGAGTCAATGAGCAAGAAGGAATCTTCCGACGGCTCGTAGACATCACGGAAGTCTCCCCGCGCGGCGTGAGAGTACAGCGGCGTGGGGTAGCTCCCCGACATGCTAAACTTAACCTTTTCTCTCTGTTCAACTACATTTATCCCGTAACGTTTGTGGCAGAAACACTAAAATACATTCCAAAAGTATCAAATAAGTGTTTTTAATTAAATATAGTTTTTTTTTATAAATAAAATGCAACGGCGGAGTCAATGCTCGCTGTTCACTTCCTAGTTTATGTCTGTGCGTCACTTGCCCTTCTTCTTCCTCTTTGCGTAATGCGTCACTTCCCCAGTCTCCGCCCACTGCTGCACGTCAGCTTGCCCGCCATCTTGGGAGAGTCAAGACAGTGTCACGCAGTGCAAGTCACTGTGACAAAAATGTCGTCCACGAACGTTGCTGTCCAGCATTGTAGATATATAGTTTCTGATCAAATTTTGACACTGCCATATGACCTATTTCTTGAGCAGTACACGCCATTGTCATAAACTAAAAAGAAACATTGCACTTAAGTAGGTTATACGACGAGAATTGACTGCCGTACTATGGCGGACAGCTCGACGTATGCTCCGACCATTTCGTGAGGCGTCTTGTGCGTCTCTGAATTGGAAAATGTTTGATTTAAACTGTTAATAGTAGATTGCACAGCACAGTACATATTCCGTACAAATGACCACTAAATATTAACACCCAAATAAGTTCTTCAACTTGTTTAAGTCGGGGTCCACGTTAATCCATTCATGGTAAATTCATGGTTGCTGCTGTCATCTCGTGGACATTATAGAGAATTACACTCGAAACAAATGCCTACTACACCAGTGGTTCTCAACCTAATCAGAACAAAGCATTTTTGGTTGAAAAAAAGAGATAAGGAAGTAAAATACAGCACTATGTCATCAGTTTTTGATTTATTAAATTGTATAACAGTGCAAAATATTGCTTATTTGTAGTGGTCTTTCTTGAACTATTTGGAAAAAAATATATAAAAATAACTAAAAACTTGTTGAAAAATAAACAAGTGATTCAATTATAAACAAAGATTTTTACACATAGAAGTAATCATCAACTTAAAGTGCCCTCTTTGGGGATTGTAATAGAGATCCATTTGGATTCATGAACTTAATTCTAAACATTTCTCCATAAAAAAAGAAATCTTTAACATCAATATTTATGGAACATATCCACAAAAAATCTAGCTGTCAACACTGAATATTGGATTGTTGTATTTTTTTTTCACAGTTTATGAACTTACGTTCATATTTTATCGAAGCATTTTTCATTAAATACCTTCATAAAAGATTTTTGGATTGTTGCTATTTTTAGAATATTAAAAAAAAAATCTCACATACCCCTTGGCATACCTTCAAGTACCCCAAGGGGTACACGTACCCCCATTTGAGAACCACTGTCCTACACTGTATAAAACTATAAAATAACAACAACGGAGGCT
Source organism: Nerophis ophidion (assembly GCF_033978795.1). Lineage (NCBI taxonomy): Eukaryota > Metazoa > Chordata > Actinopteri > Syngnathiformes > Syngnathidae > Nerophis > Nerophis ophidion. The sequence continues at coordinate 14,024,497 of NC_084637.1, read as the reverse complement.
CCAGTTTTACACGAGGACCACTTTATTCCGTTCTTCCCAAAACTTCACTCCACCACAACGTGTCACACCACTTCCGCTCTTTTCGCCTTCAAAATAACAGGAACTTACTATCACAAAGAGGTAAGTCCATTAAATAAGTTACACAAATATTTTTTATTTTTTAAAACAATCAGAATCAGAAACATAAATACTTTAATATTCCATCCATCCATCCATTTTCTACCACTTATTCTCTTTGAGGTATGCGGGGGGCGCAAGTGCCTATCTCAGCTACAATCGGCGTACACCCTGGAAAAGTCACCACCTACTTTAATAATCCCCAAAGGGGAAATTAAGAAGGAGCTGAGCCGGAAGGCAAAGCTCTCAATTTACCGGTCGATCTACGTTCCCATCCTCACCTATGGTCATGAGCTTTGGGTCATGACCGAAAGGATAAGATCACGGGTACAAGCGGCCGAAATGGGTTTCCTCCGCAGGGTGGCGGGGCTCTCCCTTAGAGATAGGGTGAGAAGCTCTGCCATCCGGGAGGAACTCAAAGTAAAGCCGCTGCTCCTCCACATCGAGAGGAGCCAGATGAGGTGGTTCGGGCATCTGGTCAAGATGCCACCCGAACGCCTCCCTAGGGATGTGTTTAGGGCACGTCCAGCTGGTAGGAGGCCACGGGGAAGACCCAGGACACGTTGGGAAGACTATGTCTCCCGGCTGGCCTGGGAACGCCTCGGGATCCCCCGGGAAGAGCTAGACGAAGTGGCTGGAGATAGGGAAGTCTGGGCTTCCCTGCTTAGGCTGCTGCCCCCGCGACCCGACCTCGGATAAGCGGAAGATGATGGATGGATGGATGGGAAATTAAGATTTTCAGCACAATCCCATTCAACAGCAGACAAACATCACAGGGAGACAGAACAGGACCGCTGATGGGTCTGCCAACTTCCGGCGCCCCTTACAAAAAAGGTGAGAAGAAAAAAAAAAAACAGTTTAAGCCTCGGCCCCTGGAGAGGGGGTCCAGACTGAGGCCAAGGGGGAAAAAAACTCATAGCCATATCACACATAAGCATGTGTGTAAGAGGAAAACATCAAAGAACACAAAGGACATTAAAGACATTAACCGAGACTAACAACAACAATAACAGTGCAATACTTTTTTATAACATGGTCACTACTACCTATTTTATTATTTTACTTTTGTATTTTTATTCTCATTGTTGCTTTTTATTTTTATTCTAATTGTAATATTTTTCTATTTTTTTTCCATTCATACCCCCATTATTTAGTTTTTACTTTTTAAATTAGATATCAATTCTGTACACTGCTGCTATCATTTTAATTATCCTGAGGGAACTCTCCTGAAGGAATCAATAAAGTACTATCCATCTATCTAACTATCTATCATTTGAAAAGAGCAGATCTGAAGTAACTAGCCACTTCTACATACAGCCACAAAAGTAAAACAACAAAAAATCCCAAAACATATACACTGTAGTGGCCTCTGAACAAGGTTGTATTTTGGCGTTTTTACCACGTTAAAATACACCAATCTGGTGGTTGTCGTTATTGCAGTTGAAAAGGGTAATGGTGAAGCTATAACGGTCATTGCAGAAGGGAATTTAATACATGCCTAAATGCAAACTGGTTACAAGGTGTCCCTTGAGAGATCATTCAAAATTTGACATTACATCCTTAGCACAAACAGATAAAAACAAGGACGTCGTCTGCAGTCGTTTTTGTGTATTGATACATGATCTCACACATTGGAGTTAGTCTATGTATTCACTTTGACTGTCACTCTTTAGACCAGGGGTCACCAACATTTTTGAAACCAAGAGCTACTTCTTGGTTACTGATTAATGCGAAGGGCTACCAGTTTGATACACAATTTAAAAAAATTGCCGGAATTACCCAATTTGCTCAATTTACCTTTAATAAATAAATCTTTATGTATAAAAAAAATGGGTATTTCTGTCTGTCATTCCGTCGTACATTTTTTTTCCTTTTACGGAAGTTTTTTTGTAGAGAATAAATTATGAAGAAATGAAAACACTTAATTGAACGGTTTAAAAGAGGAAAAAACACAAAAAAAATGAAAATACAATTTTGAAACATCGTTTATCTTCAATTTCGACTCTTTAAAATTCAAAATTCAACCGAAAAAACTGAAGAGAAAAACTAGCTAATTCGAATCTTTTTGAAAAAATTTAAAAAATAATTTATGAAACATCATTAGTCATTTTTCCTGATTAAGATTAATTTTACAATTTTGATGACATGTTTTGAATAGGTTAAAATCCAATCTGCACTTCGTTAGAATATATAACAAATTGGACCAAGCTATATTTCCAACAAAGACAAATCATTATTTCTTCTAGATTTTCCAGAATACTTTTTTTTTTAAAGAAATTCAAAAGACTTTGAGATAAGATTTAAATTTTATTCTACAGATTTTCTAGATTTGCCAGAATAATTTTTTGGAATTTTAATCATAATAAGTTTGAAGAAATATTTCACAAATACTCTTCGTCAAAAAAACAGAAGCTAAAATGAAGAATTAAATTAAAATGTATTTATTATTCTTTAAAATAAAAAAATAAAAATTCCTTGAACATTGATTTAAATTGTCAGGAGAGAAGAGGAAGGAATTTAAAAGGTAAAAAGATATATGTGTTTAAAAATCCGAGAATCATTTTTAAGGTTGCATTTTTTTTTAAATTGTCTTTCTGAAAGTTATAAGAAGCAAAGTAAAAAAATAAATGAATTTATTTAAACAAGTGAAGACCATGGCTTTAAAACACTTTCTTGGATTTTCAAATTCTATTTGAGGTTTGTCTCTCTTAGAATTAAAAATGTCGAGCAAAGCGAGTCCAGCTTGCTCGTAAATAAATAAAATTAAAAAAATAGAGGCAGCTCACTGGTAAGTGCTGCTATTTGAGCTATTTTAAGAACAGGCCAGAGGGCAACTCATCTGGTCAATTACGGGTGACCCTTGCTTTAGACAGTTGAGATTGTTGCAAACCAGGAGACAAATCAAAGTGTTGCAAGGTTCAAACTTGTTGAGTTGTATTCTAAAATGTGGTGGGCCCCCTGCATGTATTAATTATGCAGTGTTTACCTCCTTGTGAACATTTTAATGATACAATAGCACACAGAAAGACCAACCATGTCATGGCTTCGAAAGGGTTGCAGTAAATATTGCTCTTGACAACTGCAGCCGAAGTGTGTCTAGTGGATGCCACAAAATAATGCTCGGTCTCAGTGGGCAGCTTCCTTGACCTTTAATCCTAAATATACAAGAGTACTTCGATTTGAATCAGTGAGCCAATTCTTCCACAATCCATCCACTCTGTCTTAGTCCAAGGTCAAACAGAGGCCTCTCTAACGCCGACTTTTTGAACAAAGTTGGAATAAATCACACTTAAGTACACAGAAAGAAAGTAGAACTCCATTTGAATAATAACAATGACACATTTTACTTGTAAGCACCTTTCAGGAAATCCAAGGACACGGTGCAGTTGAGAAAAACAACAGATAAAAGCGGCACATAATATAATTATACAAAAAAATGGTCAAAGAAAATAGAAGAGACCGAAGATAAAATGGGAAGTGTTTAGACCAGGGGTCTCAAACTCAATTTACCTGTGGGCCACCGGACGCAGATTCTGGGCCGCAAGCAAAGATTTCTTAAAAAAAATAATGCATACTTTTCAGCATGTCTAGTTGTATAATGACGTTTCAAATTGTATTCCTTGAGCAAATAAGACACGTCAGGGGGGCTCCTGTGCTCAACAAAGAAATATTGCACCTCCCGCTTTTCCTGGAATTGCCTTTGCTCATCACAAACCTCTCTCTTCACTGCAGGCTCTAAAAAAGACACGTTTGGGGTTGTGGAATATATTTCTTTTTAGCCGACGCACAGAGAATAACATTTTCGCAATGTGTGTCATTGCTTCTCCTCCCTACAGCAACACAGCGGTTGGTGGATAATAGCCGGGAAAGTACAGGGATTGCGGGCGCAAAAAAAGTGACTGTTCCAATTGTGTTTTTCGGCATCATATAGAAATATATGTAGTGTTCACCGTGTGAGGCAATGCAAGTTAAACAATAAAAATAAACAAATAAAGGTTTGAATTGGTCCAAGTTATCGGGGACTGTTATTACTTTCGGACAGGTGACGGGGTGTGATTGCAGCCAGGCACGCAAGAAAACCCTCATCTCCATGGCAACATCTCTGTCGCTTTCACTCATTTGACGCTTTTCCACTAATGCAGGGGTAGGCAACCCAGAACGTTGAAAGAGCCGTTTTGGACCCAAATAACACAACGCACTCATCATGCGGGCCGGATAAAACCTGTTTAGCCCGCGGGCCGTAGGTATGACACCCCTGGTGCGGACATAACCTTGACTGTAACCAGGGTACAAACACTTCAGTAACTGATCATCACCAAGACTGTCGTGCTTTGCAGGGGTTTGCTTGCTCTGCTTTGATGATCTGAACTGCCTCATAGATGTAGTTTATTTCTGATATGACTTTTATTAAAAAGGGAACATTAAAACAATTTCAGAAGGGTTAAAACCAAGAAAATTAAGTTCCCAGTAGCTTATTTCATTTTTCGAAGTTTTTTTCAAAATTTTACCCGTCTCGGGATATCCCGAAAAAAGGCTTTAAAGTGCCTGATTTTTGCTATCTGCGAAGCCACTGTCCATTTTCCTGTGACGTCATCCAGTGATTCCAATACAAACAACATGACGGATAGCATAGCAAGATATAGCGACATTAGCTCGGATTCAGACTCGGATTTCAGCGGCTTAAGCGATTCAACAGATTACGCATGTATTGAAACGGATTGTTGGAGTATGGAGGCAGATAGCGAAAACGAAATTGAAGAAGAAACTGAAGCTGTTGAGGGAATAGCTATTGACGCTATTCGGCCATATGTCTGCCTTAGCATCACCGGTAAAATGGCGGACCAACCGATCGGGACTTTTGCATTGACAATGGAGCAACTTACATCCGTCGATTGGTAAGTGTTTGTTTGGCATTAAATGTGGGTGGAAGGAAACGCTGGATGCAAATATATCTACAAATGTACATAAAGCTAGCCTAAATAGCATGTTAGCATCGACTAGCTGGCAGTCATGCCGCGACCAAATATGTCTGATCAGCACATAAGTCAATAACATCAACAACACTCACCTTTGTGATTTCTTTGACTTTATCGTTGGAAATACATCTGCAGGTTATCCATACATCTCCGTGCCACGTCTGCCTTAGCATCGCCGGTAAATAGCATGTTAGCATCGATTAGCATGCCGTGCTAATCGATGCACATTCTACGTAAATCAACTTGAATCCGTCCCTGATCGTGTTGTTACACCCTCCGACAACACACCGACGAGGCATGATGTCTCCAAGGTACGGAAAACAGTCGAAAAAATGGAAAATAACAGAGCCGATTTGACTCGATGTGTATAATGTGTTTGACAAAATGGCCGACTGACTACATAGGTGACGTCACATTTGAAAGGTGTTTAATTCGCCAAAATTCACCCATTTAGAGTTCGGAAATCGGTTAAAAAATATATATGGTCTTTTTTCTGCACCATCAAGGTATATATTGACGTTTACATAGGTCTGGTGATAATGTTCCCCTTTAATCGGTGAGTGAACATGTTCTTTTTCGGTTCGGTTTAGCAGAATGGCCATTCAAAAGCCCATAGAAGTAATTGATAATTTATCATCGCTTTGATTGAATACATCTTGAGAGATTTACAACCGTATTTCTACAACAACCATACTATTTAAGTTTATATTGTAGCCGAACATTTTCCCCAAGAATAAAATGTCTAAAAAAAAAAAAATCATAGTTTTTGCCCATCAATTGTGTTTTAATTACTTTTTCAATTAATGCCAAAGTGGCATAGTAGTTTTGAATTTGCTTCACTGCGGTGGGCGATATCTGACACTTTACTTTCCCCTTGGATCTATTTTTTTATATTTTCGCATAAACTTTGGACATTATCTGGAATATAAACACATAACTATCGAACATAATTTATTGAACGAGATTGTAGTCTTTGTATGTATAGTTCATACCTGATTATTTATGGCAAATACATTGTCAGGTTCAAACACCAATGACAACTATTAAACAAGACAAGAAGCAAAGAATCAAACAGAGACAGAATTCAATTTGGACTCAATTGAGGAGAGACGCCGGAACACTGTACTCTGTGCTTTCTCCTAATGTTTTCAACCTTATATCTTTTAAGTTTCAGATTTTCCTTATCAATAAGGAGTTGATACTTGGCGATTTATGTACAATATCCAGCATGCTCTGGCGAAAGATTGTATGCCTCCTTCCATTATTTGGATTTTCTCTGACCACATGTCCACAGCTGCTTCCAGAGGGAAGTGGGTCTTAAACAGTGTTGCCTTTGGTTACAGAACAGTTCAAAAGAAAAGGTTGTAAACACTTCACAGAAAAGGTCGTAAACCAGTTCGAAAAGAGGTTTGTAAAACATTTCAAAAAGACGTTTGTAAACACTTGAAAAAGGATGTCGCCTGGAAGGGATTCTGGTCCTGCTTCCTCTTCGCTTTTATAGTCCTTGGGTCAGACAATATCTTTCTGTTTGATTATAATACATGAAAGAAAGAGGAACACCTTCATCTTGCTTCCCCCCTACACTGTGGAGTTTTACGAGGCTTACTTTTGGTAGGTTTCAAAGACAGTTTTTGCTTCTCACTGGGCACTCAATGTAATACAAAGTTTTTGTGATAACTTAGAAACAATTATTCTAACAAACACTATTTTACACAACATATAAAATCTGCTATTTGCGGATGATGTGGTCCTGATGGCTTCATCTGGCCAAGATCTTCAGCTCTCACTGGATCGGTTCGCAGCCGAGTGTGAAGCGACTGGAATGGGAATCAGCACCTCCAAGTCTGAATCCATGGTTCTCGCCCGGAAAAGGGTGGAGTGCCATCTCCGGGTTGGGGAGTTCCAGTACCTCGGAGTCTTGTTCACGAGTGAGGGAAGAGTGGATCGTAAGATCGACAGGCGGATTGGTGCGGCCTCTTCAGTAATGCGGACGCTGTATCGATCCGTTGTGGTGAAGAAGGAGCTGAGCCGGAAAGCAAAGCTCACAATTTACCAGTCGATCTACGTTCCCATTTTCACCTATGGTCATGAGCTTTGGGTCATGACCGAAAGGACAAGATCCCGGGTGCAAAATGAGTTTCCTCCGCCGGGTGGCGGGGCTCTCCCTTAGAGATAGGGTGAGAAGCTCTGCCATCCGGGAGAAACTCAAAGTAAAGCAGCTGCTCCTCCACATCGAGAGGAGCCAGATGAAGTGGTTCAGGCATCTGGTCAGGATGCCACCCGAACGCCTCCCGAGGGAGGTGTTTCGGGCACGTTCCACCAGTAGGAGGCCACGGGAAAGACCCAGGACACGTTGGGAAGACTATTTCTCCCGGCTAGCCTGGGAACGCCTCAGGATTCCCCGGGAGGAGCTGGACGAAGTGGCTGGGGAGAGAAAAGTCTGAGCTTCCCTGCTTAGGCTGCTGCTCCCGCGACCCGACATAAATGGATGGATGGATATAAAACACCAATAATAAAATTGGCATTATCCTTTTTACATCAGTCAAAGGGTGAGTGGGTCGACTCACACTAAGCCAATTGTACGATGCTCGGTAGTGCGAATTGTTTTATGATCCGATACCAATTAAATACAAGGCCTGCACTGACAACAACATTGTTGCAACTTACTAGTCGATGAGAAGTGGAAACACAGACGCTGAGACCCAGAATATTGTGGAAATAAATGTAGGAGAGCACTGAAAAATATCAATATCATTACAGTAGTATCGATGTGATTCTGAGACTATCCATATCCTCTGTATCGATACTGCATGGATCCATCCGCCCACCTCTGGCATGTAACATAGCCAAGTTATGGAATGTGTAATCCGATGACAATTTACGACCTCTTAGTGACAACTAATTCATACTCGAAATAAAATACAAAGTCCAAAAGTTCAACTCACCGCGTGGTCCCTCCATTGGCTAAACACAAGTCATTTATTTATTGCGATTGCTCCTCCAGCAAGTAATCGATGAGACCCGCCACCTGGCTGGCACGCAACAAATGGAGGGGCACTCTGAGGTCACCATGGATGTGATCGAGAAGAGGGCTCCCTTGTTACCATGGTGATGCCCCCATGTAATTCAGAACAACATTGCCCAGAAAAAAACACATTTTAACCAGAAACAGCACATATGTTCTGTCGACCACATGCTAACAGCTATGTTACCAATTACGATCGGGCTCCAAAGCGCATGTCCCCTGCAAGCACAAGACATTGTTACAACGTTGATGGTACATAAAGTCACCGTCAAAAGTTTACATACACTTGTGAAGGACATAATGTCATGGCTGTTTAGAGTTTCCAATAAGGGGGGGTGGTGCTAGCGGGGTGTGTGTAGTGTAGCCCGAAATAGTAGGGATACATGGGATTCTGGGTATTTGTTGTTTTTTGTTTATGTTGTGCCACAGTGCCGATGTTCTCCTCAAAATTTTGGTCATTCTTGTTTGGTGTGGGTTCACAGTGTGGCGCATATTACTAAGAGCGCTAAAGTTGTTTGTATCACAACTCTCAGTGTAACCTGTATGGCTGTTGAACAAGTATGCCTTGCAATCATTGGCGTGTGTCTACAGAAGCCTCATACGACATGTGACTGGGCTAGCAAGCTGATAGAACGTGTTGTAGAGGGCGCCAAAGACAGCACCTTCATAGGATGCCCTTATTATTGTTAATCGAAGGAAATTCTGCAAACAATCGCGAGAAAAGTCCATCTGACATTCGGTAGTCTCTCGGAATATTTGGGAAGGTTGGCAAGTGTGATACTGTCAAGCGGCATTCATATAAAACTCGCGGGGCACCGTTATCATTAAGTTTTCATATTAAGGTACTGGCCGCGTGTCTGAGACCCCTGGTTTATACATAGCACAAAGTAAAAAAAACTCTGTATGCAGTATTATTTCATTTTAAATTTCAAAAGAGTTTTGTGGCTCCCATTGATTTCTTTATTTTGTGAAACGGTTCAAAAGGGCTCTTTGAGTGTTAAAGGTTGCCGACCCCTGTCCTAGCTGATGATTTTAGGTTGTCCTGAAGAATTTGGAGGTAATCCGCCAAATCCCATTTACTCTCTGTAAATCACCAGTTCCATTGGCAACAAAACAGGCCAAAGGCGTAATACTACCACTACCATGCTTGACAGTAGCAATGGTGTTCCTGGGCATGACGTTAAAGTGCATCCGGCAGTGGAGGCTCCGCTATGGGGTCTTGGGGCACTAGGAGGTTAACCCCTTTACTACTGTTACCCCTGGTGGCTCTTGGCAAAGGCCTAGTACCTGACTGCCCCCTAGCTAGGGATACGGTGAAGACCTCAATGGCGGAGCAGGAGGAAGACGGAAGATTTAAGAACTACCAAAACGGCTGCGATGGCGGGAGAAGGCTGCAGCAGAAAAGGATCCCCAGTCGTCTTGGACTCCATGCCACCGATTCTGTCAAGGATCGTGTGGTGACTGTCTGTGCACCAGTCTCCCCACGTTAAACAAAGTCACGCACGGGCATCCTCCATAAAGGGATACACCCCTACTAGGAGGATCGTCATACTCGTTCGATTGACCACCGATGGTGTTCCTGGGATTAAAGGACTCCCCTTTTCTCCTCTAAACATATTGCTGGGTATTGTGGCCAAACGGCTCAATTGTTGATTGGGAAATGACCAAATTTCAATGGTCTAATCAACGTCACAACCTGACATTGAAAAAATGTCATCAAAAGGCATGTTGTTTCAATGTTGTATTTGTGTTGCAGAATAGCGGTCGGGAATTGACCAAAATTTAATGTAAGAAGCCAACATTGACTAAATGACGTCAAAAAGCATGTCGTTTCAATGTTATGTTTGAGTTGCTCAACGTCAGGACCTAATTCAACAAGTTCAGAATAATGTCTTGTGCCTGCCGGGATGCATTGTGGGGCCGCAATAGCCGTTTTTGGTGGCTAAAGCTTTTATTCACATGGTTGCACTGTAATGTGAGAGAGAGAACAGTAAACTAGATTAAAAAGGATTGTACAAACAAAAAAATTATAGGTCTGTATCAAGACAAAACTGTACCCTACTCCAAAGGTCGCTACCGCAGAAAACTTAGTAAATTTGGTGGAATTGATCCATATGAGCAAATCCAATGGACAAGAGATTTTAGTAAGCTGCCACTATTGTCAAAGCAAAACTTGTATACAAACCCCATTTCCATTTGAGTTGGGAAATTGTGTTAGATGTAAATATAAACGGAATACAATGATTTGCAAATCCTTTTCAACCCATATTCAGTTGAATGCACTACAAAGACAAGATATTGGATGTTCAAACTCATAAACTTTATTTTTTTTTTGCAAATAATAATTAACTTAGAATTTCATGGCTGCTACACGTGCCAAAGTAGTTGGGAAAGGGCATGTTCACCACTGTGTTATATCACCTTTTCTTTCAACAACACTCAATAAACGTTTGGGAACTGAGGAAACTAATTGTTGAAGCTTTGAAAGTGGAATTTGTTCCCATTCTTGTTTTATGTAGAGCTTCAGTTGTTTAACAGTCCGGGGTCTCCGCTGTCGTATTTTACGCTTCATAATGCGCCACACATTTCCGATGGGGGACAGGTCTGGACTGCAGGCGGGCCAGGAAAGTACTCTTTTTTTATGAAGCCACGCTGTTGTAACACATGCTGAATGTGGCTTGGCATTGTCTTGTTGAAATAAGCAGGGGCGTCCATGAAAAAGATGGCGCTTAGATGGCAGCATATGTTGTTCCAAAACCTGTATGTACCTTTCAGCATTCACAGATGTGTAGGTTACCTATGCCTTGGGCACTAATGCACCCCCATACCATCACAGATGGTGGATTTTGAACTTTGCGTCGATAACAGTTTTGGATGGTTCGTCGAATATTTCTAAAAACAAATTGAAATGTGGACTCGTCAGACCACAGAACACTTTTCCACTTTGCATCAGTCCATCTTAGAAGATCTTGGGCCCAGAGAAGCCAGCGGCGTTTCTGGATGTTGTTGATAAATGGCTTTCGCTTTGCATAGTAGAGATTTAACTTGCACTTACAGATGTAGCGACAAACTGTATTTAGTGACAGTGGTTTTCTGAAGTGTTCCTGAGCCCATGTGGTGATATCCTTTAGAGATTTATGTCGGTTTTTGATAGAGTGCCGTCTGAGGGATCGAAGGTCACGGTCATTCAATGTTGGTTTCCGGCCATGGAGTGATTTCTCCAGATTTTTTTAACCTTTTGATGATATAATGGACCGTAAATGTTGAAATCCCTAAATTTCTTGCAATTGCACTTTGAGAAACGTTGTTCTTAAACTGTTTGACTATTTGTTCACACAGTTGTGGACAAAGGGGTGTACCTCGCCACATCCTTTCTTGTGAAAAACTGAGCATTTTTTGGGAAGCTGCTTTATACCCAATCATGGCACCCACCTGTTCCCAATTAGCCTGCACACCTGTGGGATGTTCCTAATAAGTGTTCTGATGAGCATTCCTCAACTTTATCAGTATCTATTGCCACCTTTCCCAACTTCTTTGTCACGTGTTGCTGGCATCACATTTTATAGTTAATGATTATTTGCAAAGAAAAAAAATGTTTATCAGTTTGAACATCAAATATGTTGTCTTTGTAGCATATTCAACTGAATATGGGTTGAAAATGATTTGCAAATAATTGTATTCCGTTTATATTTACATCTAACACAATTTCCCAAGTCATATGAAAACAGGGTTTGTATATTTCGTCAACAAAGCCACTTTTTTGTACCGGTGAAGAACCTCAAATGGCAAAGTCTGTTAAGGCCTCCATTCCAAATTGCGGCTTTCATCTCTTATGTGTCCATGATGGAGTGAGGTTGCCAAACCTTATTTCACAAGCAGGTTTCCCTTTAAAAAGAACAAGCCCATTATTACTTGGAAATAATTTGACTGCGCTACTTCTCCGAAAATAATGTTCCTTCATTTTTGTGCTTGCCTATACCTCAGAGTAAACAGAAAACATGCTTTTTCCAAAATACTGTAAGCTAACAGCCTACAAAATGCTTTGTTGTTAAGGCGGCCGTCTCAACAATAAAGAGCCACCACGAAAACTAAAGTTTTAACAACAAAAAAAAAAGTCTTAACAAGCCGCTCTGCTTAGTTCTGCGTCTTCCTCTGTCAGTACCTCTCTGCAGCACCCAGCCTAGTCCCACCCAAAGAACCATCTGATTGGTTACACGCAGAGCGGTAACAGCCAATCAGCAGTGCGTATTCAGAGCGCATGTAACATGGCGCGAACAGAAAAGTGTTTCTAGCAGGTAAGGCAGCGGACTCTCCCCAAATGATAATAAACACCTCCCAGTCAACTACTAGTAACATCACTATGAGCCCGTCGATGTTCTACAAACAAGTGGCAGCTCAGCTCGCTCGCAGTCCTTGAGGTGAAGGCTAATTAGCGATTAGCGTAAGGTTAATATAATAATAATAATAATGGATTATATTTATATCGCTCTTTTCTATTATTAGGTACTCACAGCGCTCATAGAGAAGTGGGAACCCATCATTCATTGACACCTGGAGGTGGTAAGCTACATCAGTAGCCACAGCTGCCCTGGGGTAGACTGACGGAAGCGTGGCTGCCAGTTTGCGTCTACGGCCCCTCCGACCACCACCTATCATTCATTCATCATTCATTCACCAGTGTGAGCGGCACCGGGGGCAAGGGTGAAGTGTCCTGCCCAAGGACACAACGGCAGCGATCTGGATGTCAATAGGGGAGAAGCGAACTTGCAACCCTCAGATTTCTGGCACGGCCGCTCAACCCTTTACGCCATGCCGCCCCAACTAGGTTAGCTCACTGTGCGGTGTGTTTGTGTTACGGACAGCAAAGCCCTGTCTGTCTGAGATTAAAAAACAATATTGACTTACAGTTAAAAATTAAGTTATTTCACTTGACTTTTGTCTGTGTTGCGTGAGCTGTGTTGAAGCAGCAAAAAACAACATTATGTTTATTGAAGAGTTTCTGTCTCTGATAGATGATAATATGCAACTTCATCATAAAGCCTACTTGAACTCCATGGTGTTCAGGGATGAATAGTCTCTCCTATTGCTATTGTACTATTTTTTCAGCTATTGTTACATTGATCATTGGTAAGGTAGCAGCCTATTTTTGAATCGCAGGGTTGATAAAAATATAACATTTACATATTAAAAATCAAGTACAGGTTTTTTAAATGTTGTATTAAATTAAGCAGAGACCCCAAAAGGGACAAGCGGTAAAAAATGGATGGATGGAGCATATGTCAGCATGTGGCCCCACTTTTAACTCTTTTTTTCCAAACGCTTATTGCAAACGCTTTCTTACAGTAAGTCATTAATGTGACTTTGTAAGTCATTATTTTAGTATCTCAGGTAACTAGGACTGTTTTGTTTTTACTTTACGGAAAAAATATTGAGATATATATCGTATATTGCCATTTAGTAAATGGAGCGGAAAACACAACCAAAAGTTGTAGGCTTCTCCATGCGACAAAGACGGCCTACTTCACCACAGTCTGCAGTCTATTGCCCCCCCCAGGCTGTGGTGGCAGCAACAAGGTGGAGACGTGATGGCGACAGGCCGAGATACACCGATTCTTACACCCACCCACCCCCTTCCCCGGTCCCCTCCCTTTGGAGAGCCACCACCTTAACTAACAAATTTTCTGGGGGAAACACTGCATCTTTGATTCAAACTTAGCAGTCTGAGTACAGGGGATGCCGTTAAAAGTCATGTTTGATCGTCTCACGGCTGCTATCCAGACTATTCGCCATCTCTTCATTAGCTCACTAACCTGAATTACTTGGCTTTGCTTTCACGCAAGAAATCAGAAAAAAACTCACCAAATTTTTTTTCCCCCTGAAGAGAATATGACAACGATTGTGC
>NC_084637.1:13992977-14005477 GCF_033978795.1 Nerophis ophidion | reverse complement strand
GCAAGTGAACTTGGACCGGAGATGGCGTGAAAGTAGAGACATCTTTTATTTTAACACTATAACTAAAAAACAGGAACAAACAAAAGGCGCTCACAAGGAGGTAGAAAAACTTGGCAGTGAAAACAAAACTCGCACTAAGGCAAAACTATGAACATAAAACAAAAACTTGCACTACGGCATAAATAACAAAAAGCTTACTTGGAACCGAACGAGAACGGGACGTGGATCATTGGCATGGTTCATTATAAGGTGTGTAGCAGGTGATAGATGGTGATGTTGCCAGCATGAAAAACAGAAACAGACTGGCTTAAATAGCAGTGACATGATCAGTGAAAACAGGTGTGCGGGTGCAAAACATGAGACAGGTGCGTGACATGAGGACAGGTGAAAACTAATGGGTAGTCATGGAAACAAAACAAGCAAGGAAGTGCAAAAACAGTAAACAATAGAGTCTTAAAGGCCTACTGAAATGAAATGTTCTTATTTAAACAAGGAATAGCAGGTCCATTCTATGTGTCATACTTGATCATTTCGCGATATTAGCATATTTTTGCTGAAAGGATTTAGTAGAGAACATCGACGACAAAATTCGCAACTTTTGGTGCTGATAAAAAAAGCCTCGCCTTTACCAAAAGTCGGAGACAATGACGTCACAAGAGTGAGGGCTCCTCACAGTTTTTTTTTAATGGGAGCCACTAGCAGCAAGAGCTATTTGGACCGAGAAAACAACAATTTCCCCATTAATTTGAGCGAGGATGAAAGATTTGTGGATGATGATATTGATAGCGAAGGACTAGAAAAAAATAAATAAAAAAAATAAAATAAAAAGCGACGGCTCCGGGCGGCGGCAGTGTGAGTGTTTCAGATGTAATTAGACACATTTACTAGGATAATTCTGGAAGATCCCTTATCTGCTTATTGTTTTAATAGTATTTTAGTGAGATTGTAAAGACATACCTCGAGGTCGGATGGCTGCGGTGAACACGCAGTGACTCAGAGAGAAGCAGAGGAGCTGTCATGCCAAATTTCTCCCTACAAAAACCTTCCCCCCCCCCATTTACTTCTGGGGTCATGATTAATACAGACGTTTTGTTAACGCTATATTATAAAAATATAACGCTATATTATAAAAATATAACGCTATATTATAAAAATACAGACGTTTTGTTAACGCTATATTATAAAAAAAAAATTAAAAAACAATTTACAAACACAAGCTATGGGATGACATAAGAGGAAACGTGACCCCGGAAGTAAATGCGTCATCCCATAGCTTGTGTTTGTAAATTGTTTATTATTGTTTTTTATAATATAGCGTTAACAAAACGTCTGTATTTTTATAATATAACGTTATATTTTTATAACAAAACGTCTGTATTAATCATGACCCCGGAAGTAAAGGGGG
The DNA here is from genome assembly GCF_033978795.1 of Nerophis ophidion. NCBI lineage: Eukaryota > Metazoa > Chordata > Actinopteri > Syngnathiformes > Syngnathidae > Nerophis > Nerophis ophidion. The sequence continues at coordinate 14,004,072 of NC_084637.1, read as the reverse complement.
GGGGGGGAGGTTTTTGTAGGGGGGTAAGAAATTTGGCGTGACAGAGACATCATACCTCGTCAGTGTTTTCAAGTGGGAAAATAAACATTAAATAAACAGTTTTTTTCATTTTTTTTTAGTTTTGGTTGTATTTTGAATTGTTGGGCAGCACGGTGGAAAAAGGGTTTGTGCATCTGTCTCACTATACGAAGGTCCTGAGTAGTCCCGAGTTCAATACCGGGTTCGGGATCTTTCTGTGCTGAGATGGAGAATAGAGAAAGTAGTTTGTAGGGGGGAAGAAATATGGCGTGCTGCCTTTTAAACAGCTACTGCAGGTGGACGAATAATCCAATGATGTCTCCGGTAAGATACATATCACAATTATCCCATCCAAAAACATGCTGCTTGACCGCTCTGTGTTAAAAACAAATAAACACCGGCTGTGTCTCGGTGCTAAAAGACAGCTGCAATCCACTGCTTTCCACCAACAGCATTGTTCTTTATAGTCTCCATTATTAATTGAACAAATTGCAAAAGATTCAGCAACACAGATGTCCATAATACTGTGTAATTATGCGATGAAAAGAGACGACTTTTAGCCGTGTGTGGTGCTGAGCTAATATTTCCTGACAGTCCGTGACGTCACGCTCACGCGTCATCATTCCGCGACGTTTTCAACAAGAAACTCCGCGGGAAATTTAAAATTGCAATTTAGTAAACTAAACCAGCCGTATTGGCATGTGTTGCAATGTTAATATTTCATCATTGATATATAAACTATCAGACTGGGCGGTCGGTAGTAGTGGGTTTCAGTAGGCCTTTAAGCAAAACAACATAACTAAACAAAACATGATCACACAGACACCTTTCCCCCCAAATTTGCATGCTGCCCATTTTTTTTAAAGTACCAGTTCAAGCACCGGCTCCGTTTTCAAAGTACCGATTTGGTACCAGCATTTATTTTAATGTGCATGATACCCTTCCCTACTGATGCCTGCTTGTTAGTCACTTACCTGTATCAACTGTGATGACATTTTGGGTGGTGTTTGTCCATGTGTCAGCAAGACATCCATGCAGACAGTGGGAATCTCTCTCTAAAAAAAAAAAAAGGCACAATGTATTATGATAAGGGACATCATTTGTGGGGTCACAAAAGGCAGTTTTAACCGTCCAAAAATAATGTTACCCTGATGAATGGAGGTGAGTCAAACACTATTGCCAGGCGGAAAATGTCCACTCAGGCTGAAGGCTGTCCCTTTAGATCGCTCACAAAGCTCACTGATTGGCTTGCTGGTTCTGCTGTTTCTTGAGAATAATTGACAGCACGTATCAGCTGACCAATCAGCAGCCAGATTTGTCGGACTCCAGACAATATGAATCAAAAACATTTTGTCATGATCTTCGGTCTAGATCAGGGGTAGGGAACCTATTGGCTCGCGAGCCAGATGTGGCTCTTTTGATGACTGCATCTGGCTCTCGGATAAATCTGAGCTGACATTGCTTAACACGATAAGTAATGAATGATTCCGCTTGCAATCACAGTGTTAAAAATAACGTTTAAAATATAAAACATTCTCACGCTTTTTTATGTTCAAGAAGTTGCGTTAATGGTAAAAAGATATTTATTTATCATTGGTTAGTGTGGGGCTTGGTCTCCTGGGGGTTCTTCAGACCACCAAACACTGACATGAGAGCCTGTTTCAGGGTTGCAATATTGTTATATTTTTCAATAAGTCTCTCCGTTGCTTTCCAGCAGATGTATTTTTCTCTTTCGTTCTCGCTCGCGCTCTGGCTCCATCTCCAACCCTGTCTCTCCTCCTGGCTGCTGCTTATAACAGAGCGACTGGTGATTAGATAACAAGGCCCAGGTGGGCCATCTACGCGCCTGTCGCTGATTTCGAGGCTGGTCCTGGCAACACCCAGCTTCGCTGCAGGCCCGCAGGCCACGCCCCTCCACAGTTATTCTTTGTAATAACATTGTTATTCAGAAGCTAAGAGACCTATTCTACTCTGGAAATGTTGGTTTTACTTAAAAATGCACATGTTGTGTTCAGTGTTAAAAAAAATATATATATTATATGGCTCTTACGGAAATACATTTTAAAATATTTGGCTTTTTGGCTCTTTCAGCCAAAAAGGTCTAGATCAGGAGCCGGGAACCTTTTTGGCTGAGAGAGCCAAAAAGCCAAATATTTTAAAATGTATTTCCGTAAGAGCCATATAATATTTTATTTTAACACTGAACACAACTAAACGCGTGCATTTTTAAGTAAGACTAACATTTGTAGAGTATAATAGGTCTCTTATTCTTTGTAATAACGTTGTTATTCCTAAGCTAACTATGGAGGGGGGGTGGCCCGCGGGCCTGCAGCGAACTGGGGTGTTCCAGGACCGGCCTCGAAATCAGCGAGAGCTGTGTAGATGGCCCACCTGAGCATTGTTATCTAATCACTTGTCGTTCTGTTATAAGCAGCAGCCAGGAGGAGAGACGGGGTTGGGGCTGGAGCCAGAGCGCGAGCGAGAACGAAAGAGAAAAATACAATTGCTGGAAAGCAACTGAGAGCTATTGAAAAATAAAACAATAGTGTAACCCTGAAACGGGCTCTCATGTCGGTGCTTGGTGGTCTGAAGAACCCCCAGGAGGACAAGCCCCACACTAACCAACAATAAATAAATAACTTCTTAATGCAACTTCTTGAACAGGTGCGGTAGTAAACGGATGGATGGACTAAAAATGCATGAGAATGTTTTATGTTTTGAACTTTATTTTTAACACTTATTAAAAGTGGAATTATTCATTACTTATCATGTTAAGCAATCTCAGCTCAGATTTATCCGAGAGCCAGATGCAGTCATCAAAAGAGCCACATCTGGCTCTAGAGCCATAGGTTCCCTACCCCTGGTCTAGATCATGTTTTCTTTAGTTCTGTTCTGTTGGTTTTGGACTCTTTTAGTTCCTGTTTGTGCACCTCCCTAAGTTTGTTTTGGTTGCCATGGTTGCTAATTATGTTCACCTGTCTCTGATTAGTGTTCGGCCGCTCACCTGCTACCCGAGCACTAATCAGATACATTATTTAAGCTTACCATTGCCGGTCAGTCAGCCTGGCATCGTTTCATGCAATGCCGTAGTTTATGCTGTTTGTTCATTTCATGCCGCGTCTACGTGAGTTTTATTTGCTTCATGCAACCCTGCTACGTAAGTTGTTTGTTTCATGCCAAAGTTACGTGTTTATTTCTTGTCCATAGTTCATGCTAATAGTAGCATTAGTTTCGAGTGCGACTTGTTTTCCGATTTTTGTACTACTTTGATATTTTGTGGAATAAATAATGTTCCAAACTGCACGGAAGGTCCAAAGTGGTCCGTCTGCATTTGGGGAGAACGAACCCCGCAACAAGCTGTGACCCCCCCGTCACAACACATTTAAAATAAATAAAACATTATGTTTTTGAAATAAAAATACGTGGCATAAACACCATGGCTGTCACCTCTGATAGATAAAAAAAATACTTTAAAAAGTAATCAAATATGGTTACTCAATACCTTGCCAAAAAACTAATTAAATTACTAATGTAATTACTCTTTAATAAATGTAATTATTACTAGGGAAAGTATTTGCGTTACTTCTTTTTTTTTTTTTTTAAATATCCGGCATATGCAGTTCAAAAATATTTCATGAAAATGGAGCGTGTATGCCTTTAGAAGGCTGTGCCCGTTGCCAAGTGACGTCAGCGAAAGAGTCACACAGAGCAGCATTAGCTCAGCTGTGTATTTTTAGCTCTTGCGGGTAAGCAACTCTTTTGAATCTTTTCACTGGATCATTCATGCCAACCTTGAGACCTCCAAATTCGCTAGATGAGGTGGGTTTGAAGTGGGGGGCGGGGTTGAGGTGGTAGGGGGGTGTATATTGTAGCGTCCCGGAAGAGTTAGTGCTGCAAAGGGTTCTGGGTATTTGTTCTCTTGTGTTTATGTTGTGTTACAGTGCGGATGTTCTCCCGAAATCTGTTTGTTATTGTTGTTTGGTGTGGTTCACTGTATGGCGCATATTTGTAACAGTGTTAAAGTTGTTTATACGGCAACCCTCAGTGTGACCTGGATGGCTGTTGAACAAGTATGCGTGGCATTCACTTATGTAAAAGCCGTATATATTAAGAGACTATGCAGGCATGCTGTTTGTATGGAGGAAAAGTGGACGTGACGACAGGTTGTAAAGGATGCTAAAGGCAGTGTGTTTAAGGCACACCCCCAATATTGTTGTCCGGGTGGAAATCGGGAGAAATTCGGGAGAATGTTTGCCCTGGGAGATTTTCGGGAGGGTCACTGAAATTCAGGAGTCTCCCGGGAAAATCACAAGGGTTAGCAAGTATGCACTGGCTTGTGTTACCTCTGGGTAATAAAAAGATTGAGTGCGCTTCGATGTAGTCTCTTTGTCCACGAGTAGGATTGCAAGCACATCACTTCAATCAATGATTTGTTGTTCATTATTCCCACATAGTAGCGTGTGCATGAGTATGTGTACTTACAATGTTGTGCGTTGTTTACTGTGTGATGTTGCCTTCTATTTGAATTATAAGTTCATTTTAGTGTGCTGCTGGTTGTTGCTTTAGTAAAACGATATTTCTCTTTATTGAACTTGCTGTGCTTCTGACGCTTTCAGGTTGACACATCGAGAGTAGCATGCCACGTTACATCAAACTTATCAGTAACGGCGTTGTAAATAATTAGAATACTCATTACTAGTAGAAATTAACATTATTATATAACTCTTGTTATTCTGAGCACTACTCTTGCGTTATTGTCGGTCCCAGTCTTGGCGCAATGGACCTGGTGCGATCCTCAGTCAAATCCTGAGGTAAAAATTAAACCTGGGTATGGACTGGACTCTCACATTATTATGTTAGCTCTACTATGGACTGGACTCTTTCAATATTATGCTAGATCCACTATGGGCTGGACTCTCTCTATTATGTTAGATCCACTATGGACTGGACTCTCACACTATTATGTTAGATCCACTATGGACTGGACACTCACAATATAATGCTTGATCCACTATGGACTAGACTCTCACTATTATGTTAGATCCACTATGAACTGAACTCTCACACTATTATGCTAGATCCACTATGGACTGGACTTTCACAATATTATGTTAGATCCACTATGGACTGGACTCTCACACTATTATGCTAGATCCACTATGGACTGGACTCTCACTATTATGTTAGATCCACTATGGACTGGACTCTCACTATTATGTTAGATCAACTATGGAATGGACTCTCACAATATTAGGCTAGATCCACTGTGGACTGGACTCTTACTATTATGTCTGATCCACTATGGACTGGCGTCTCACACTATGTTAGATCCACTATGGACTGGACTCTCACTATTATGCTAGATCCACTATGGACTGGACTCTCACTATTATGCTAGATCCACTATGGACTGGACTCTCACACTATAATGCTAGATCCACTATGGACTGGACTCTCACAATATTATGCTAGATCCACTATGGACTGGACTCTCACTATTATGTTAGATCCACTATGGACTGAACTCTCACTATTATGTCTGATCCACTATGGACTGGCGTCTCACACTATGTTAGATCCACCATGAACTGGACTCTCACTATTATGCTAGATCCACTATGGACTGGACTCTCACAATATCATGCTAGATCCACTATGGACTGGACTCTCACTCTTATGTTAGACCCACTATGGACTGGACTCTCACTATTATGTTAGATCCACTATGGAATGGACTCTCACAATATTAGGCTAGATCCACTATGGACTGGACTCTCACTATTATGTCTGATCCACTATGGACTGGCATCTCACACTATGTTAGATCCACTATGGACTGGACTCTCACACTATTATGCTAGATCCACTATGGACTGGACTCTCACTATTATGTCTGATCCACTATGGACTGGCATCTCACACTATGCTAGATCCACTATGGACTGGACTCTCACAATATCATGCTAGATCCACTATGGACTGGACTCTCACTCTTATGTTAGACCCACTATGGACTGGACTCTCACTATTATGTTAGATCCACTATGGAATGGACTCTCACAATATTAGGCTAGATCCACTATGGACTGGACTCTCACTATTATGTCTGATCCACTATGGACTGGCATCTCACACTATGTTAGATCCACTATGGACTGGACTCTCACACTATTATGCTAGATCCACTATGGACTGGACTATCACAATATTATGTTAGATCCACTATGGACTGGACTCTCACACTATTATGCTAGATCCACTATGGACTGGACTCTCACTATTATGTTAGATCCACTATGGAATGGACTCTCACAATATAAGGCTAGATCCACTATGGACTGGACTCTCACACTATTATGCTAGATCCACTATGGACTGGACTATCACAATATTATGTTAGATCCACTATGGACTGGACTCTCACACTATTATGCTAGATCCACTATGGACTGGACTCTCACTATTATGTTAGATCCACTATGGACTGGACTCTCACACTATTATGCTAGATCCACTATGGACTGGCATCTCACACTATGCTAGATCCACTATGGACTGGACTCTCACAATATTATGCTAGATCCACTATGGACTGGACTCTCACTATTATGTTAGATCCACTATGGACTGGACTCTCACTATTATGTTGGATCCACTATGGACTGGACTCTCACTATTGTGTTAGATCCACTATGACCTGGACTCTCACACTATTATGTTAGATCCACTATGAACTGTACTCTCACAACAAACCTATTTTAATGCAATGATTATGTCTGTTTTTTATTAATGTATAACATGTTGGCCGCAGGCAAGCAAATGACACTGAGGCCCTGGGAAACTTTGCACAAACAATCCCTCATAATTCTTGACCGAAAACCACAACACCACCATCACTATTTAGTTCTCCAAAAATATGTATTGTTAAATTGATCTAACATTCAAAGATTAGCATCAATACGAATGGCTCATCGAATCCTAAATAACACTGCACCAGCGCCACTTAAGCACTTTGTCCAGATTACATCTTCTGTGACAAATAGAAACACACAAGCCTCCACCAGGGGGCAGTGTAGCGCACCCAGATGTAAAACATGTTTGCACAATCAGCCTTTTTATATAAAGCCATAAAGGAAAGGAACAGCCTCACAACAAACTTGAAAAGTCTAACAGATTACTCTTAATTCACAATTTAAGTTAAAAAAGTGGCTTGGGAGCAATCAAAGCTGCTCACACGGTCACTAAGGTGGCCATTATGTTTGACAGATCAACTTAATGTGTATTATATTTTTCCATGAGAGCATTTTTGTTGCAAATTGTGAGGTGTGTGATAATCATGGTTGTATTTACCAATGATGACAGATGTAAACAAGAGCATGTATTGTCTTTGTGTGATGATGTAAATGAGGTGTGGTTGTATTGTATATTAAGTATGTGTCCATGAAAGAGCATTTTATGACTTTTATTACATTTGATTACATGCTATGGTATGATTTTATTATCGTAATTTTATTACTTGATATTTGAATTCCTTTAATTTAGGTAGCCATGGACTGCAGATGGAAATTAGCTATTTAGCTATAATCTGGTACAGAAAACACCTGTCAGGCTTGTCCCTGACAGTTTGGCCATGTTTTAGTTCTTCCTCTGCGTTTGTCTTTGTTTCCTGTCAGCGCTCTTATCCTGTTTGTCTCCCTGAGTGCTGTGTCTCCCCAGCTGTGGCTGATTTGCACCTGGCCACACCTGGTGTCAATCAACCAGTTACTATTTAAAGCTGCCTTCCCCTCCAGTCAGTGCTGGATTATTGTCACCACTACCAGTCAATGTCATTAATACTTATCGTTGTAGCTGTGTCTACTTCTGTTCACTCTGCTCATGTCATAGTTCCTTCGTGTCACAGTAAGTGTTTTTGTTTTTGGTGCAAAGTTAGCCTTTGTGCTAGTTTTTGTTCATAGCCAAGTTTGTTCTGCGCCTTGTGCGCGCCTTTTGATTGTACCCTTTGGTTTGTTCTTGTTTTAGTGTTAAATTAAATCATGTTTACCTGCACAATGCCTGCCGCCTTCTCTCCATCTTGGGGTTAGTCACAAACTCAACGTGACAATATTGGTCTTTCAGCTTAATGTTTCTGTGCATTTTCCCTTCAAATAAAGACTAAACAAATCATTTTATAACCTTGAAAAACCAAATGTTAATTAATTTGGGGATTTTGTACAAGAATAAGTTATAGAACAATTTGTTTACCATGTGTTACATTGTAAATTACAAACCACGCCCCACATTTTTCAGCCAGTCGAGTCCCCCGTGCTTCTGGAACCCAAATTTCGTCCCCGTTTATGACAGCATAAGGTTTATGGTGTTGATGAAAAATAAAGCAGTCCTTGAGAATTTAATCGGGTTGGTGTCACAGTTTGGTTGTGGACCAGTGAAGAACTCAATTGTTTTGGGATGATCCAGACTGCCTGGGAAAAAGACTGAAGAGCAAATATCCCAACGGACGGTTTATGAACAAGCGAGTGTAGTTGGACTGTCAGTGATGCGTCACATGTTGTGCATGCAGAGTGTGAGCTGGTGGCCTGTGGTTGGAGCTTTAGAGTCCCTCGCTGCAAATTGAGCACATTTATAAAAAATTTTAAAAAAGTATACATGTGTCTATAAAGCCATTAAGCAGCAGCAGCAAAGCCAGGATTGGCAATATGTGATGACTTCTAATGTCTTCTACGTATTTGCATTTTTGTTGCACATTGATTTTTAAACAGAGTATGTATTAGGTAGTTTGGGGTGTATGAGCTGCACACAGTACCTTTAAAGACCTACTGAAACCCACTACTACCGACCACGCAGTCTGATAGTTTATATATCAATGATGAAATATTAACATTGCAACACATGCCAATACAGCCTTTTTAGTTTACTAAATTGCAATTTTAAATTTCGCGCGAAGTATCCTGTTGAAAACGCTGCGTGCGCGTGACGTCACAGATTGTAGCGGACATTTTGTCCCAGCCCGATCCCAGCTATAAGTCGTTTGCTTTAATCCAAAATTACAAAGTATTCTGGACATCTGTGTTGTTGAATCTTTTGCAATTTGTCCAATTAATAATGGAGACGTCAAAGAAGAAAGATGTCGATGGGAAGCGGTGTATTGCGGCTGCCTTTAACAACACAAACACAGCCGGTGTTTCCTTGTTTACATTCCCGAAGGTGAAGCTTTACTATGGAACAGAGCGGTCAAGCGAACATGGTTCTCTACCACATGTCAACCGGCAGGTTTCCGTGAGAAAATTGTGGTAGTAAGTAGGCTCTTACAGTAGACATGAGCGGCGCTTGCGTCATTCCTCGTTCACCTGGCAAAGAGGCAGTTGCGGACTCTCTTGGGTCCTCCGACCGGCCGCCCCCGAACGTGGGATGCTTCCACCGTGGAGGAGGGGGGAAGAAAAGCTCAGCCCGGCCCACATGCCAATACGGCCTTTTTATTTTACTAAATTGAAATTTTAAATTTCGCGCGAAGTATCCTGTTGAAAACGCCGCGGTGATGACGCGTGCGCGTGACGTCACGATTGTAGCGGACATTTTGTCCCAGCCCGATCCCAGCTATAAGTTGTCTGCTTTAATCCAAAATTACACAGTATTCTGGACATCTGTGTTGCTGAATCTTTTACAATTTGTTCAATTAATAAAGGAGACGTCAAAGAAGAAAGATTTTGGTGGGAAGCGGTGTATTGCGGCTGCCTTTAGCAACACAACCACAGCCGGTGTTTCCTTGTTTACATTCCCAAAGGTGAAGCTTTACTATGGAACAGAACGGTCAAGCGAACATGGTTCTCTACCACATGTCAACCGGGCAGGTTTCGGTGAGAAAATTGTGGTAGTAAGTCGGCTCTTACCATAGACATGAGCGGAGCTTGCGTTGTTCCTCGTTCACTTGGCAAAGAGGCAGTTGCGGACTCTCTTGGCTCCTCCGACCGGCCGCCCCCGAACGTGGGATGCTTCCACCGTGGAGGAGGGGGAAAAAAAGCTCAGCCCGGCCCGACCGGCTGCCTTCGCTTCGCCTCGTCGAGAAACGTGGCTTCCCTCAAAGACACTGGCGGTCACCACACCCGTGGCCACACCCCTCCAACTTTCAGGTACGACTATATAATCTCACTAAAACACTAGCAACACAATAAGCAGATAAAGGATTTTCCAGAATTATCCTTGTATATGTGTCTAATAACATCTGAATCGCTCCCACTGCCCTGTTTTTTTTTGTTTTTTTTTCTAGTCCTTCATTCTCACTATCTTTCATCCTCGCTCAAATTAATGGGGAAATCGTTGCTTTCTCGTCTGTATCGCTCTCGCTGCTGGTGGCCATGATTGTAAATAATGTGAGGATGTGTGGAGCTCCACATCCCGTAAAGTCAAGCGCACATCATCTGCTACTTCCGGTACAACCAAAGCTTTGTTATTAGCTACCAAAAGTTGCAAACTTTAACGTCGATGTTCTCTACTAAATCCTTTCAGCAAAAATATGGCAATATCGCGAAATGATCAAGTATGACACGTAGAATGGACCTGCTATCCCCGTTTAAATAAGAAAATCTCATTTCAGTAGGCCTTTAGATCAGAGTTTTTCACACTGCTGTGCAGTGAGATACAGTCTGGTGTGCCGTGGGAGATTATGTAATTTCACCTAATTGGGTTAAAAATATTTTTTGCACACAAGCAGCAATAATCTGCAATTAATGTGCTGTTGTTGAGCATCTGTGCTGTCTAGAGCTCAGCAGTGTCACCAGGTTATACTATTCTGGTATACTAGGTGGCAGCAGGTAGCGATTTGCTTTGTAGATGTCGGAAACACGTGTCGTGATCACAATATGCGTATGACAGCGGGATGCAGTGTGCAGGTAAAAAGGTTCAAAGGTTAATTCTTAAACCAAAAATAATCCAAAGGCGAGTGCCGCTAAGAAAAGGCATTGACGCTTAGGTAGGGCTGGGCGATATATCGATATACTCGCTATATCGTGGGTTTGTCTCTGTGCGATATAGAAAATGACAATATTGTGATATTTGAGTATACTTTCTCACGCAGTTGCTTTTA
>NC_084637.1:13927977-13980477 GCF_033978795.1 Nerophis ophidion | reverse complement strand
AGAGTATAAAAATGAGTTTTAAGATGGGACTTAAATGCTTCTACTGAGGTAGCATCTCTAACTGTTACCGGGAGGGCATTCCATAGTACCGGAGCCCGAATAGAAAACGCTCTGTAGCCCGCAGATTTTTTTTGGCTTTGGGAATCACTAATAAGCCGAAGTTCTTTGAACGCAGATTTCTTGCCGGGACATATGGTACAATACAATCGGCAAGATAGGATGGAGTTATATTATTGTAACGCCCTGCTTTCTGGTCTTCCTAAAAACGTTATAACACCTTTGCATTTCTTCAAAATTCAGCGGCACATGTCCTGGCGAACACCAGAAGGTGGGCTCACATTACACAAGTTTTAAAATCTCTGCATTGGCTCCCAGTGTCTTTCAGGATCAATTTTAAGGTTTTTCTTATGGTTTATAAATGTTTTTTTTTTTTATGGTATTGGGCCTTGATATCTTTCAGATTGGCTTTTACCCTATGAACCTTCCCGGGTTCTGAGATCCTCCGGCCCTCATCTCCTAATTATTACAAAAGTCAGGACACAAAGTCAGGATATGGCATTTTTCCACCATTATGGACCCTATGGAACAGCTTAAAAAATATGTTCACTTTTATTGATTTCTCTTTAAGTAAAAGGTGGAGTTTGTTAATATATGTTATGTGAAACAAATAGATAGGCGCCAGCGCCCCCCGCAACCCCAAAAGGGAATAAGCGGTAGAAAATGGATGGATGGATGTTTTGCACTTGTCATTGTCATTTTACCACTGTGACTTCTGTTGAAACAGTAATTTATCCTGTGTTGAAAAGTGTCCATTCCAATAGAGAGTACAGTGGGGCAAAAAAGTATTTAGTCAGCCACCGATTGTGCAAGTTCTCCCACTTTAAATGATGACAGAGGTCTGTAATTTTCATCATAGGTACACTTCAACTGTGGGACAGAATGTGAAAAAAAAAAACAGGAATTCACATTGTAGGAATTTCAAAGAATTTATTTGTAAATTATGGTGGAAAATAAGTATTTGGTCAACCATTCAAAGCTCTCACTGATGGAAGGAGGTTTTGGCTCAAAATCTCACAATACATGGCCCCATTCATTCTTTCCTTAACACGGATCAATCGTCCTGTCCCCTTAGCAGAAAAACAGCCCAAAAACATGATGTTTCCACCCCCATGCTTCACAGTAGGTATGGTGTTCTTGGGATGCAACTCAGTATTCTTCTTCCTCCAAACACGACGAGTTGAGTTTATACCAAAATGGATACATGGATGATACAGCAGAGGATTGGGAGAATGTCATGTGGTCCGATGAAACCAAAATAGGACTTTTTGTTATAAACTCAACTCGTCGTGTTTGGAGGAAGAAGAATACTGAGTTGCATCCCAAGAACACCATACCTACTGTGAAGCATGGGGGTGGAAACATCATGCTTCGGGGCTGTTTTTCTGCTAAGGGGACAGGACGATTGATCCGTGTTAAGGAAAGAATGAATGGGGCCATGTATCGTGAGATTTTGAGCCAAAACCTCCTTCCATCAGTAAGAGCTTTGAATGGTTGACCAAATACTTATTTTCCACCATAATTTACAAATGAATTATTTAAAATTCCTACAATGTGACTTCCTGTATTTTTTTTCACATTCTGTCTCTCACAGTTGAAGTGTACCTATGATGAAAATTACAGACCTCTGTCATCATTTTAAGTGGGAGAACTTGCACAATCGGTGGCTGACTAAATACTTTTTTGCCCCACTGTATATATTTTTGTATTTATTAAAAATTGTTATTATTGTTTAACTGCCTGTAATTTGATTTGTTTCCAGTATTTCCCCCCGACATTTTGTACATGGTATCGCAACTTTGCAAGCTAAAGAAATGTTAAAATGTTAAAAAGCCAGACAGAGGGCACGTTTCCGGTCTTGCTCCTGCTCTCCCATCTTTATTAGTAACAGTAATTCAGTACAGCATGAGTAATTTTAGAATATTGGCTCTGGCCTACTTACTATTGCTAAAATTGATTAGCCTGCAGGCGGCGCTTAAAGTTTGTGGTATTTTACCGGAGAAAATGGAGCCATAGGGTTTACGTGTCTTCTGGTCTCCCACGGCAAAGATGAAGTGAGTCCATATGTCTTCTCCACTATTTCTTACAGGTTTAAAAGACATATTGTATTGACGTGTGTATCATCAAAGCATATTTATATAGCCCTAAATCACAAATGTCTCAAAGGGCTGCACAAGCCACAACGACATCCTTGGCTTAGATCCCACATCAGGGCAAGGAAAAACTCAACCCAATGGGCTATAATGAGAAACCTTGAACCCCCCCTCCCTCGGGTGACCGGTGCAATGGTGGCTGAGTGGATCTAACTAACAATACAGTCTTGTTTATAGTGAACTATATAAACTTGGTTCCTTACAAAGACAGTAGTTCTGATTGGACCCCCCGCCCCTCTCCCACATGCAACTGTGATTGGATAGATTCCTAACTTGTCCCACTCGCCTTAAGACAAAATTAAATATGATTGGATTTCTTCTCTGTCAACAATTTTGTGTCGTTTTTATCCATTGACCAATTTGTCAATTTCATCATTGCTTTAGTCAAGGTGCTTTTGTTTTGATCAGTTATCGTCCTATTTCAGTCAGGGAAAAATAGATCGTTAGCATTTTTTCGTCAACAAAATGAACTCTTATCCCAAGCAGTTAAAAAAAAACAAAAAACAATGTCATAAAGTCGACTGAACGTAGACTATGGACTAAATCTAATAAATCAGATTTGACTCTGAGGCTATCTACACTAAGCTGGATACCACCTCAAATTAATATTTATTTAGCCTAAGCATCGTGTCAGCCACACTAAACCATCGTTTAAGGTAACCATCCATCCATCTATCTTATTCCGCTTTTCCGAGGTCGGGTCGCGGGGGCAGCAGCTTAAGTAGGGAAGCCCAGACTTCCCTCTCCCCAGCCACTTCGTCCAGCTCCCCCGGGGGGACCCCGAGGCATTCACAGGCCAGCCGGGAGACATAGTCTTCCCAACGTGTCCTGGGTCTTCCCCGTGGCCTCCTACCGGTCGGACGTGCCCGAAACCCCTCCCTAGGGAAGCATTCGGGTGGCATCCTGACCAGATGCCCAAACCATCTGGCTCCTCACGATGTGGAGGAGCAGCGGCTTTACTTTGAGTTCCTCCCGGATGACGGAGCTTCTCACCCTATCTCTAAGGGAGAGCCCCGCCACCCGGCGGGGGAATCTCTTTTCGGCTGCTTGTACCCGTGATCTTATCCTTTCTGTCATGACCCAAAGCTCATGACCATAGGTGAGGATGGGAACGTAGATCGAGCGGTAAATTGAGAGCTTTGCCTTCCGGCTCAGCTCCTTCACCACAACGGATCGATTCAGCGTCCACATTACTGAAGACGCCGCACCGATCCGCCTGTCGATCTCACAATCCACTCTTCCCTCACTCGTGAACAAGACTCCGAGGTACTTTAACTCCTCCACTTGGGGCAAAATCTCGTCCCCAACCAGGAGATGGCACTCCACCCTTTTCCGGGCGAGAACCATGGACTCGGACTTGGAGGTGCTGATTCTCATCCCAGTCGCTTCACACTCGGCTGCGAACCGATCCAATAAGGGGTGAAGATCTTGGCCAGATGAAGCCATCAGGACCACATCATCTGCAAAAAGCAGAGACCTAATCCCGCGGCCACCAAACCAGATCCCCTCAATTCTGTCCATAAAAGTTATGAACAGAATCGGTGACAAAGGGCAGCCTTTTAAGATAACCCTCCTCAGATAATATTTTACACGGGCAAATGTATTTCCTGAATCTCCGGCTCTTAGCTTTGCATGGACTCATCGATCGTTTACAAACGGAGTTCGGAGAGGAAGTGACGCCAGAAAGACAGCGCCCCACACAGGAAGTGACGTCGGAAAGAACGTGCCTCATAATAAAGCGGTTTTGTAACTCTGGACCAAACCACTGAAAATATTGAGGGGGGTCATCCAGACATGCCCGTGTTTCTCCTTTCGTCTGTACAGATGCTTATGGAAATCACACATGAATACATTAAAGGCCTACTGAAACCCACTACTACCGACCACGCAGTCTGATAGTTTATATATCAATGATGAAATATTAACATTGCAACACATGCCAATACGGCCTTTTTAGTTTACTAAATTGCAATTTTAAATTTCCCGCGGAGTTTCTTGTTGAAAACGTCGCGGAATGATGACACGTGCGCTTGACGTCACGGACTGTCAGGAAATATTAGCTCAGCACCACTTAAGGCTAAAAGTCCTCTCTTTTCATCGCATAATTACACAATATTGTGGACATCTGTGTTGCTGAATCTTTTGCAATTTGTTCAATTAATAATGGAGAAGTCAAAGTAGAAAGATGGAGGTGGGAAGCTTTAGCCTTTAGCCACACAAACACACAGTGATTCCTTGTTTAAAATTTCCTGGAGGTGAAGCTTTACTATGGATCAGAGCGGTCAAGCGAACATGGATCCCGACCAAATGTCAACCAGCAGTTTTCAGTGAGAAAATTGTGGTAAAAAGTCGCCTCTTACCGGGGATCAGCTGAGCTTGTGCCGTCCATGCAGCTGCCGTCGACTTCCCTCAGACACTGGCCTCAAGACACCCGTGGACACACCCTTCCGACTATCAGGTACTATTAAACTCACTAAAATACTAGCAACACAATGGAAAGATAAGGGATTTCCCAGAATTATCCTAGTAAATGTGTCTAAAAACATCTGAATCCGTCAAAAAAGCAATCGCCTTTTTTTTTTCTAGTCCTTGCTATCAATATTGGCAAACACAAATCTTTCATCCTCGCTCAAATTAATGGGGAAATTGTTGTTTTCTTGGTCCGAATAGCTCTTTGTTGGAGGCTCCCATTAAAAACAATGTGAGGATATGAGGAGCCCTCACACAGGTGACGTCATCGTTCGCTACTTCCGGTAAAGGCAAAGCTTTTCTATTAGCGACCAAAAGTTGCGAACTATATCGTCGATGTTCTCTATTAAGTCATTTCAGCAAAAATAATGCAATATCGCGAAATGATCAAGTATGACACAGAATGGACCTGCTATCCCCGTTTAAATAAGAACATCTCATTTCAGTAAGCCTTTAAGAACTTGCACACAAAGCAACACTGGAGGTGACGAGAACGTGGGCATATTCCGTGCATGCGTACTAGGTCGTGTTGCGCCGGTGGAAGGTAGGAGGAGGGGGTCTGAAACAACCATTGTGTGTGTGTGTGGACAAGGATAAGGTTAGGTGGGATTTACCCTGGATAACCTTAGTAGACATGTCATTTAATTCATGCACATCTCACAAGTAGGCTAATAAAAACGGTCTTCAAATAAGGATTTACAGGCCTCTTCCACACTATGTACACAAATGTAGTCGCAGGTCAATTCTTAAGGATTATTGACTATGGAGAGATAAGGCCTGGCGGAGATCTGCCCTCTTTGAGTGCTTTTCTAGTTTCAATGGCCTAGTGGTTAGAGTGTCCGCCCTGAAATCGGTAGGTCGTGAGTTCAAACCCCGGCCGAGTCATACCATGGACTATAAAAATGGGACCCATTACCTCCCTGCTTGACACTCAGCATCAAGGGTTGGAATTGGGGGTTAAATCACCATAAATGATTCCCGGGCGCGGCACCGCTGCTGCCCACTGCTCCCCTCACTTCCCAGGGGGTGATCAAGGGGATGGGTCAAATGCAGAGGACAAATTTCACCACACCTAGTGTGTGTGTGACAATCATTGGTACTTTAACTTTAACTTAAAATGTGCACTAATATTGTTTAAACCGGTGATGTCATTCCTAAAAAGGAATACCTTACCCAGTGTTTTTCAACCACTGTGCCGCGGCACGCTAGTGTGCCGTGAGATACAGTCTGGTGTGCTGTGGGAGATTATCTAGTTTCACCTATTTGGGTTACAAATATTTTTTGCAAACCAGTAATTAGAGTCTGCAAATTATGTGTTGTTGTTGAGTGTCTGTACTGTCTAGAATTCGGCAGAGTAACCGTATAATACTCTTCCATATCAGTAGGTGGCAGCCGGTAGCTAATAGCTTTGTAGATGTCGCAAACCTCGGGAGGTAGCGTGGAGGTAAAAAGGTGTTTAATGCTTAAACCAAGAATAAACAAAAGGTGAGTGCCCCTAAGAAAAGGCATGGAAGCTTAGGGAAGGCTATGCAGAACAACACTAAAACTGAACTGGCTACAAAGTAAACAAAAACAGATTGCTGGACGACAGCAAAGACTTACTGTGGAGCAGAGACGGCGTCCACAATGTACACCCGAACATGACAATCAACAATGTCCCCACAAAGAAGGATAAAAACAACAGAAAAATGTTTGACTGGTAAAACAAAGTAGATGCGGGAAATATCACTCAAAGGAAGACATGAAACTGCTACAGGAAAATACCAAAAAACAGGAAAAGCCACCAGAATAGGAGTGCAAGACAAGAACTAAAACACTACACACAGGAAAACAGCAAAAAAGTCTAAATAAGTCAGGGTGTGATGTGACAGGTGGTGACAGTACACCTACTTTGAGACAAGAGCTATAGTGATGCATGCTTGGTTATGGTTTAAAGTAATATCCAACAATTGCGACAACGACTTTTTACTGTCAACTGAGTTTTGTTTTTTAAGGATTTCTGTTGGTGGTCTGCCTCTGCATTTTTTCAAATCAAAAAATGTGCCTTGGCTCAAAAAATGTTGAAAAACACTGACCTAACCCATACTTGCCAACCCTCCCGATTTTTCCGGGAGACTCCCGAATTTCAGGGCCCCTCCCGACAATCTCCCGTTGCAACCATTCTCCCGAATTTCTCCCGATTTTCACCCGGATAACAATATTGAGGGCGTGCAGTGATGGCACTGTCTTTTGCGTCCCGTACAACCTGTTGTCACGTCCGCTATATCTCCATTCAAACAGCGTGTCGGCTCAGTCACTTAATATATGCGGCTTCCACAGACACTCGTAAGTGACTGCAAGACATACTGTACTTGGTCAACAGCCACACAGGTCACACTGAGGGTGGCCGTATAAACAACTTTAACACTGTTACAAATATGCGCCACACTGTGAACCCACACCAAACGAGAATGACAAACAGATTTCGGGAGAACATCTGGACCGCAACACAACATAAACACAAAGGAACAAATACCCAGAATCCCTTGCACCACTTACTCTTCCAGGACGCTACAATATACAACCCCGCTACCACCTAACCCCGCCCCCCCCATCTCCCGAATTTGGAGTCCTCAAGGTTGGCAAGTATGACCTAACCTCAGAGAGTTATCTGCCTATTCAATAGAGAGAACGTGAGAACATACCATGTTGTTGTAAGGCAGGGGTCACCAACTTTTTTGAAACCAAGCGCTACTTCTTGGGTACTGATTAATGTGAAGGGCTACCAGTTTGATACACACTTAAATAAATTGCCAGAAATAGCCAATTTGCTCAATTTACCTTGAATAAATAAATCTGTGTATATATATATAAATATATATATATATATATATATATATATATATATATATATATATATATATATATAAAATGGGTATTTCTGTCTGTCTTCCCGTCGTACATTTTTTTTTCTTTTTACGGAAGGTTTTTTGTAGAGGATAAATGATGAAAAAACACTTAATTGAACAGTTTAAAAGAGGAGAAAACAGGATAAAAATGGAAATTTATTTTGAAACGTAGTTTATGTGACGTCTGGTCGTCATAGCGATGCAGTGTTTGTTCCCTCAAAAATGCTTCGACAAGAACACAGCGTAAGGTAAGATGTGAATGATTTATTAAGGTAACAAAAACAGGCTAGAAACAAAAATACTGGAGCTAAGCAGAGAAACAAACTAGGAATAACAAAGAGAAAACTAGACTTGGCACAAAGGCACACAACAGGGAAAAACAAATCCTTAGCGTGAAAGCTAGAATAAAAACGAAGGCGTAGCGTGAAAGCTAGCGAGAATATACGTACAGAGAAATAGTCAGTCGTCACTGTTGCTCAAAGGCAAATTAGAATCCCAGAATGAACAACAAAAAGGGGCGAGCTTAAATAAGGGACGTGATTACAAGAAACAGGTGTACAAGGACAGTGATTAGCAGGTTACAACCTGCTAATCACAACCATGGTGACCGACTAAACAGGAAATAAAGACGTCAAACAACAGGGTGATACAAAAATGGAACAATAAACAATAACATGTAAAGGTCCGAAAATCGGATCGCAACAGTTTATCTTCAATTTCGACTCTTTAAAATTCAAAATTCAACCGAAAAAAAGAAGAGAAAAACGAGCTAATTCGAATCTTTTTGAAAAAATAAAAAAAAAGAATTCATGGAACATCTTTCGTAATTTTTCCTGATTAAGATTCATTTTAGAATTTTGATATGTTTTAAATAGGTTAAAATTCAATCTGCACTTTGTTAGAATATATAACAAATTGGACCAAGTTATATTTCTAACAAAGACAAATCAATATTTCTTATAGATTTTTTAGAACACATTTTTTTAAAGAAATTCAAAAGACTTTGAAATAAGATTTAAATTTGATTCTACAGGTTTTTCTAGATTTGCCAGAATATTTTTTTTGAATTTTAATCATAATAATATTTCAATAATATTATAATATTTCACAAATATTCTTTGTCGAAAAAACAGAAGCTAAAATGAAGAATTAAATCAAAATTGATGTATTATTCTTTAAAATAATTAAAAAAAAAATACTTGAACATTGATTTAAATTGTCAGGAAAGAAGAGGAAGGAATTTAAAAGGTAAAAAGGTATGTGTTTTAAAATCCTAAAATCATTTTTAAGGTTGAATTTTTTCTCAAAAATTGTCTTTCTGAAAGTTATAAGAAGCAAAGTAAAAAAAATAAATGCATTTATTTTTTATATATTTTATTGGATTTTCAAATTCTATTTGAGTTTTGTCCCTCTTAGAATCCAAAATGTCGAGCAAAACGAGACCAGCTTGCTAGTAAATAAATCAAATTTAAAAAATAGAGGCAGCTCACTGGTAAGTGCTGCTATTTGAGCTATTTTTAGAACAGGTCAGTGGACTACTCATCTGGTCCTTACGGGCTACCTGGCATTGGTGACCCCTGTTGTTAGGTTTCTTGTATTGGATAATAAAACATTCTCCCGAGGTTTTATGTTTGCAGCCATGAATAAAAGCATGTGCTTACATGGAGGAGAAATAACGCTGCTGCAAAGCGGAGTGTCTCAGATCTCCCGTTGGCCAAATGCTAAATGCGAGCCGACGCCGAACTGCGAACAGCTTGACGCGTGCTCCCGAGCAGCTGCGCTACCTCGTTCATGAATACAAATCCCACTGCTTGCCACTTTCAATAACATGTAAAAAAAAAAATAAAAAAAAATGCTTGTGTGGAAAAATTTGCAAGGATAGATGTGACATGTTTTATTATCCGCTAATGCGTCACATACCGGGCCAGCATAAAAGCTACCAGCGCCGTGCCTGTTGTCACGGATGGAGTATCAACAATATCTCAGCTGGCGTCCAAAAACAAACCGTCCTCTGTTCCACAGAGATGCCCCAGTGACATTTTTCTGCGAGTTTTGGAAATCAGCCGTCTTGCAGCAACCTTGCTTCAACTGTGACAAGGTGCAAGGAGGCCCTCGCTCAATCACCGACGTACTGACTGAGAGGTGCTCTTTGGGTTAGATTCCTGCCTGCCCACAGCCTGTCATTAGCTCATGACACCGGCTGTTCACCTGTCACCAGCGCTGAACCTCACAGCAACACACTGACAGTTTCTCATCTGGGACAAACAACCTCTGACACTTATCTTCTGTCCTCTGGCAGCTGTACAACACCGCTCACCAGGAAATCGGATTATTTCGGAAACCATCGGTTGTTTTGTGACCTCTGTAAAGCTAGAATGTTAAAGGGGAACATTATCACCAGACCGGGCTTCATGGTGGCAGAGGGGTTAGTCCGTCTGCCTCACAATACGAAGTTCCTGCAGTCCTGGGTTCAAATCCAGGCTCGGGATCTTCCTGTGTGGAGTTTGCATGTTCTCCCCGTGAATGCGTGGGTTCCCTCCGGGTACTCCGGCTTCCCCCCACTTCCAAAGACATGCACCTGGGGATAGGTTGATTGGCAACTCTAAATTGGCCCTAGTGTGTGAATGTGATTGTGAATGTTGTCTGTCTATCTGTGTTGGCCCTGCGATGAGGTGGCGACTTGTCCAGGGTGTACCCCGCCTTCCGCCCGATTGTAGCTGAGATAGGCGCCAGCGCCCCCCGCAACCCCAAAAGGGAATAAGTGGTAGAAAATGGATGGATGGATTATCAGCAGACCTATGTAAGCGTCAATATATACCTTGATGTTGCAGAAAAAAAAGACCATATGTTTTTTTAACCGATTTCCGAACTCTAAAAGGGTGAATTTGGCGATTTAAACGCCTTTCAATTGTTCGCTGTCGGAGCGATGACCTTTCACCCGTGACGTTACAACGGGAAGCAATCCGCCATTTTCTCAAACACATTACACACACCAAGTCAAATCAGCTCTGTTATTTTCCGTTTTTTTCGACTGTTTTCCGTGCCTTGGAGACATCATGCCTAGTCGGTGTGTTCAAGTGGGAAAATAAACAAGTTATTTCAATTTTTTTTAGTTTTGGTTGTATTTTGAATTGTTGGGCAGCACGGTGGAATAAGGGTTAGTGCATCTGTCTCACTATACGAAGGTCCTGAGTAGTCCCGAGTTCAATACCGGGTTCAGGATCTTTCTGTGTGGAGATGGATAATAGAGAGATTGCTCGTTATCCGTTTTATCCATTTTCCAAATGTGCACAAATTGGTAAATTGTAAAATTGCTTCCTTATCCGTCTTTTTCATTTCAATCAATCAATCAATCAATCAATCAATCAATCAATCAATCAATCAATGTTTATTTATATAGCCCTAAATCCCTAAGTGTCTTTGAGTGGGAAAATAAATATTAAATAAACAAGTTATTTCTTTTTTTTTTTAGTTTTGGTTGTATTTTGAATTGTTGGGCAGCACGGTGATACAGGGGTTAGTGCACCTGCCTCTCTATACAAAGGTCCTGAGTAGTCCCGAGTTCAATACCGGGTTCGGGATCTTTCTGTGTGGAGATGGATGATAGAGAGATTGCTCGTTATCTGTTTTATCCATTTTCCAAATGTGCACAAATTGGTTCGTTATCCCTTTTTTTTTCATTTCTATCAATCAATCAATGTTTATTTATATAGCCCTAAATCACAAGTGTCTTCAAGTGGGAAAATAAATATTAAATAAACAAGTTGTTATTTCGGGCTTCACGGTGGCAGAGGGGTTAGTACATCTGTACACCGCCTTCCGCCTGATTGAAGCTGAGATAGGCGCCAGCGCCCCCTGCAGCCCCAAAAGGGAATAAGCGGTAGAAAATGGATGGAAGTTATTTATTTTTTCTTTAGTTTTGGTTGTATTTTGAATTGTCGGGCAGCACGGTGGTACAGGGGTTAGTACATCTGCCTCACAATACAAAAGGTCCTGAGTAGTCCCGAGTTCAATCCCGGATTTGGGATTTTTCTGTGTGGAGATGGATAATAGAGAGATTGCTCGTTATCTGTTTTATCCATTTTCCAAATGTGCAAAAATTGGTAAATTGTAAAATAGGTTTGTTATTGATTAGTTTAATTTTTATTTCATCATTTTATTATTTTATTTATTTATTTAATTTATCCATTTTCCCAATGTGCAAAAATTGGTAAATTGTAAAATGTTTGTTAGTTATCAGTTTTTTATTTCAAGCAATAAATCAATGTTTATTTATATAGCCCTGAATCACAAGTGTCTTCAAGTGGGATAATAAATATTAAATAAACAAGTTATTTCTTTTTTCTTTAGTTTTGGTTGTATTTTGAATTGTTGGGCAGCACGGTGGTAGAGGGGTTAGTGCATCTGCCTCACAATACGAAGGTCCTGAGTAGTCGCGAGTTCAATCCCTGGCTCGGGATCTTTCTGTGTGGAGTTTGCATGTTCTCCCCGTGACTGCGTGGGTTCCCTCCGGGTACTCCGGTTTCCTCCCACCTCCAAAGAAATGCACCTGGGGATGTTGATTGGCAGAACTAAAATTGGCCCTAGTGTGTGAATGTGAGTGTGAATGTTGTCTATCTATCTGTGTTGGCCCTGCGATGAGGTGGCAACTTGTCCAGGGTGTACCCCGCCTTCCGCCCGAATGCAGCTGAGATAGGCTCCAGCGACCCCCCGCCACCCTAAAAGGAACAAGCAGTAGGAAATGGATGGATGGATGTATTTTGAAAAACAAATCAATGACTGATACACGGATTGTACAATATGAACTATAGTTCTAATCTCACGGATAGCGAACACCCCATTATGTCACTCGAAAACTAATATTGATTTTTGATGGAGCCCATGAAAACTGAAGCCATTCATTTATTTATCAATTATGCTGAACTTATTGCCTCGTTTCAGAGAGCTGTAGATATAAATCCCTTCTATTAGGGCACCATTCCACACCTAACACACAAGACGACAACGCTAAGCTTCACTTGAGAGTGGCACATCAATTCCAAAGCTGTAGAGAACAGGCTCCTTGCAGCCATCAACGGCGATTTAAGACACATTTACCTATTCATCTTTCTTGCTGAAGGCATTCGCTGTTTGTTAACTTGGACATCACTTGTCTTTGTGCAGTTGCAATTTTTTTTCTCTCTTCTTTTTATAACTCAATTTTGTTATGCCGCAACATATCAAAAGCGAACAGTTTTCCTGCCAAACCTATTTAAATCAATTGAACAATAGTTGTACTCCAGACCTCTCAAAATAAAAGATACATTTTGTCCCCTGACAGCTTAAAGGCCTACTGAAACCCACTACTACCGACAACGCAGTCTGACAGTTTATATATCAATGATTAAATATTAACATTGCAACACATGCCAATACGGCCGGTTTAGTTTACTAATTTACAATTTAAAATTTTCCGCAAAGTATCCTGCGTGTGCGTGTGATGTCACGGATTGTAGCGGACATTTTCTTCCAGCCCCGATCACAGCTAACAGTCGTCTGCTTTAATCGCATAATTACACAGTATTCTGGACATCTGTGTTGCTGAATTCTTTGCAATTTGTTCAATTAATAATGGAGACGTCAAAGAAGAACGATGTAGGTGGGAAGCGGTGTATTGCGGCCACCTTTAGCAACACAAACACAGCCGGTGTTTCCTTGTTTACATTCCCGTAAGCTGACGGTGAAGCTTTACTATGGAACAGAACGGCCAAGCGAACATGGTTCCCTACCACATGTCAAACGGCAGGTTTCGGTGAGAAAATTGTGGTGATAAGTCGGCTCTTACCGTAGACATGAGCGGGTGGCTTGCGTCGTTCCTAGTGCACCTGTCAAAGAGGCAGCTGTGGACTCTCTTGCCTCCTCCGACCACCCTCCCCCCAACCTGGGATGCTTCCACTGCGGAGGAGGGGGAAAAAAAAGCTCAGCCTGGACCCCACGGCTGTCTTTGCTTCACCTCGTCGAGAAACGTGGCTTCCCTCAGAGACACTGGCGGTCACCACACCAGTGGCCACCCCCCTCCTCCGACTTTCATCCATCCATCCGTCCATTTCCTACCACTTGTTCCCTTTTGGGGTCGCGGGGGGCGCTGGAGCCTATCTCAGCTACAATCGGGCGGAAGGCGGGTACACCCTGGACAATGCCACCTCATCGCAGGGCCACCTCCGACTTTCAGGTACCATATAATCTCACTAAAACACTAGTAACACAATAAGCAGATAAGGGATTCTTGGGAATTATCCTAGTAAATGTGTCTAATATTTGATTCGCTCCCACTGCCCTCGCCTTTTTTATTTTATTATTTTTTTTCTTTCTATTCCTTCACTCTAACTTTCCTCATCCACAACTCTTTCATCCTGGCTCAAATTAATGGGGAAATCGTCGCTTTCACGGTCCGAATCGCCCTCGCTGCTGGTGGCCATGATTGTAAACAATGTGAGGAGCTGCACAACCTGTGACGTCACTCGCACATCGTCTGCTACTTCCGGTACAGGCAAGGCTTTTTTATTAGCGACCAAAAGTTGCAAACTTTATCGTGGATGTTCTCTACTAAATCCTTTCGGCAAAAATATGGCAATAATCTCGAAATGATCAAGTATGACACATAGAATGGACCTGCTATCCCCTTTTAAATGAGAAAATCTCATTTCAGTAGGCCTTTAAGACAAAATGTGTACTTTTGTCTCTAAAATGCAGAGACAACTAGGCGACGTGCAGGTAAAAGGTCATTTTATTAGGTAAAAAAGAAGCGTAGCTCGAGATGCATATCATGGGTTAGCAAGGGGGTCTGCAACTCACGGCTCTTTAGCGCCGCCCTAGTGGCTCCCTGGAGCTTTTTTTTTAGAAAAATGCATGAAAATGGAAAAAGATAGGCGCATAAATACAATTTTGGTTTTAAATATGTTTTGCCGTTTTGTCCTAATTTCGCCGGCCCTTATACGTACCATATTTTTTTTTACATGTATCGTATTTTTCGGGTTATAAGTCGCACCTGCCGAAAATGCATAATAAAGAAGGAAACAAACATATATAAGTCGCACTGGAGTATAAGTCGCATTTTTGGGGGGAAATTTATTTGATAAAACCCAACACCAAGAATAGACATTTGAAAGGCAATTTAAAATAAATAAAGAATAGTGAACAACAAGCTGAATAAGTGTATGTTATATGATGCATAAATAACCAACTGAGAAGGTGCCTGGTATGTTAACATAACATTATGGTAAGAGTCATTCAAATAAATATAACATATAGAACATGCTATATGTTTACCAAACAATCTGTCACTCTTAATCGCTAAATCCCAAGAACTCTTATACGTCTATGAGATTACGTGAATGAGCTAAATAATATTATTTGATATTTTACGGTAATGTGATAATAATTTCACACATAAGTCGCACCCCTGGCCAAACTATGAAAAAAAACTGCGACTTATAGTCCGAAAAATACGGTACATCTTTCTCCGACGCTGCCACATAAAGACGTCTTTTATGCCACTCCTATTTTGTCTCATTTTGTCCACCAAATGTTTTATGCTGTGCGTGAATGCACAAAGGTGAGCTTTGTTGACGTTATTGACTTGTTGGAGTGCTAATCAGGCATATTTGGTCTTGATTACAAGCTAATCGATGCTAACATGCTATTTATGTACATATTGCATCATCAAATGTACCTTTGTAGGAATATTTGAGCTCATTTATTTCCTTTATGTCCTCTGTGTATTTTCTTCTTTTCCGCGTTTGACACATGTAAATATAGTATGTAGTTGTTCTGTTTGTTGTTTTTCATGTTGATCCAGACCACAGCAAACTTTACCCAGCTTGCCAAAGATTGTAACAAACCTATCCCCAGGTGCATGTCTTTGGAGGTGGGAGGAAACCGGAGTACCCGGAGGGAACCCACGCAGTCACGGGGAGAACATGCAAACGCCACACAGAAAGATCCAGAGCGCACGTTTTGAAAAATGTTGTGTAAAACTAATTTTACTGCTTTTTAAAAAATCTAACACAAATTAAAAATTTGATTCCTGGTTTGTACTAAAACTAATTTATGGGGCAATTTTTTTTTTTGGTGTGCAAAATAAATTTAAAACTAGACTGGACTGGACTCTCACCATTATGTTCGATCCACTATGGATTGGACTTTCACAATATGTTAGACCCGCTCGACATCCATTGCTTTTGGTCCCCTGGGTGGGGGGGTTTCCCCACATATGCGGTCCTCTCCAAGGTTTCTCATAGTCATCATAGTCACTGTCACCGATGTCCCACTGGGGTGAGTTTTTCCTTGCCCTTATGTGGGCTCTACCGAGGATTTCAGTAAGCCTTGTTCATTTACTGTTAATATCTGGTTATTTTCTGTTTCAACATGTTCTATCTACATAATCACTTATTCTCCATCCATCCATTTTCTACCGCTTATTCCCTTTGGGGTCGCGGGTGCCTATCTCAGCTACAATTGGGCGGAAGGCTTACACCCTGGACAAGTCGCCACCTCATCGTATTAATCATTTATTCTTCTCTTGTTAAATACTTTACATTCGTTTTGGATGATACCCCAAATTTTGGTATCAATCCAATACCAAGTAGGTACAGGATCATACATTGGTCATATTCAAAGTCCTCATGTGTCCAGGGACATATTTCCTGAGTTTATAAACATAAGAAGATTTTGTGATACTAAAAAATATCGATGTAATCAAAGTAGTATCAACTAGATACATACCTGTACTTGATATCATTACAGTGGATTTTAGGTGTAGAGCCATTGTAGCGTCCCGGAAGAGTTGGTGCCGCAGGGAATTCTGGGAATTTGTTCTGTAGTGGTTATATTTTCACAATATCATGTTAGATCCGCTCGACATCCAATGCTTTCGGTCCCCTAGAGGGGGGTGCCCACATAAGCGGTCCTCTCCAAGGTTTCTCATAGTCATCATTGTCGACGTCCCACTGGGGTGAGTTTTTCCTTGCCCTTATGTGGGCTCTACCGAGGATGTCGTTGTGGTTTGTGCAGCCCTTTGAGACACTTGTGATTTAGGGCTATATAAATAAACATTGATTGATAAAACAAAAATGTACATATTTTCCTGAATTTAAAACACATTACAAACCCAGCAGCAACACCGCGGACTTCGTGTCTGTTAGGGGAAATTTGCCATTACATTCTTATCAGTGACGGAGCAGGAAGAGGCTGGGAATTTGTTTGTGGTAAAATTTCATATGCCCTGTCATTTCTTCATTGACACTTCACAAAAGAGGACCCCCCCGACCCCCATATCACGGGATCTGCGCATAAGGATGAGCGGCCATGGTTAATATATCTGTGACTCTTGAACGCATCATAATTAAACTATCCCCTCAGCTCCCCCTAAAGTGGATTAACTCGCTGGAATAAAAAAGACAATATAACATACATCCATAAACGTGGACGCATGTGAAAAAGTGCAATACATTTATCCGTACAGTAATCTGTATTTATTTATATATATTTGTTTAACTTATACGTATATTTATATATTATTTATATATATTTATTTAACTACATATGCACCTATTGCTTTTTTTTTTTAAATCCTGCACTACCATGAGCTTATGTAACGAAATTTCGTTATTTTCTGTGCTGTAAAGTTCAAATTTGACCGACAATAAAAAGGAAGTCTAAGTCTAAGTCTGTAAGGCATTCTGAGAGGAATAGTGATGGGCTTCCAACGCCATTTTCTTTGAAGTCACTTAAGATGTGACTTTAAGGTTTTACTACTTACGTATAAAATACTACACGGTCTAGCTCCATCCTATCTTGCCGATTGTATTGTACCATATGTCCCGGCAAGAAATCTGCGTTCAAAAGACTCCGGCTTATTAGTGATTCCTAGAGCCCAAAAAAAGTCTGCGGGTTATAGAGCGTTTTCCGTTCGGGCTCCAGTACTCTGGAATGCCCTCCCGGTAACAGTTCGAGATGCTACCTCAGTAGAAGCATTTAAGTCTCACCTTAAAACTCATTTGTATACTCTAGCCTTTAAATAGACCTCCTTTTTAGACCAGTTGATCTGCCGCTTCTTTTCTTTTTTCTCCTATGTCCCCCACTCCCTTGTGGAGGGGGTCCGGTCCGATGACCATGGATGAAGTACTGGCTGTCCAGAGTCGAGACCTAGGATGGACCGCTCGCCTGTGTATCGGTTGGGGACATCTCTACGCTGCTGATCCGCCTCCGCTTGGGATGGTTTCCTGTGGACGGGACTCTCGCTGCTGTCTTGGATCCGCTTTGAACTGACCTCTCGCGGCTGTGTTGGAGCCACTATGGATTGAACTTTCACAGTATCATGTTAGACCCGCTCGACATCCATTGCTTTCGGTCCCCTAGAGGGGGGGGAGGTTGCCCACATCTGAGGTCCTCTCCAAGGTTTCTCATAGTCAGCATTGTCACTGGCGTCCCACTGGGTGAGAATTCTCTCTGCCCACTGGGTGTGAGTTTTCCTTGGCCTTTTGTGGGTTCTTCCGAGGATGTCGTGGTCGTAATGGTTTATACAGTCCTTTGAGACATTTGTGATTTAGGGCTATATAAATAAACATTGATTGATTGAGAATCACCTCCCAAATTGGAGCTGTTGTTTCCGCTCATCTATTTTCTGTTAAAGCCGCTCCTGATTAGTCAAATACTGTGTTGCCGTGTGTCGACACTGAGCAGAAAAGGGAGGGAGGGGTCCCGCACACCGCACAGTCACGAGGACACGGACAGAAGGGAGGGAAGAGGAGAGAGGCAGAATTTGCTACATAATTAGAGACTACGTACTGGAAAGGTCAGTAAAATGAGCAGTGGGAAACGAAAGCTGAGGCAATTTGTGTTTTTGAATGCCAACCTTCACTGAAGACTAGCGCCAAATGTAACCTGGATGCTGCTTTGCCTTTTAGATTTGCACATTTTAAAGCAAATTTTGAATGTCGTTTCACTAGAAAAAGCTGAAAATGTACAAATGACACACTCAGAGAGCAGAACTTTTGGGATAGACTTTGTCAGAAGGTGGGGGGGGTCGCAGCTTACTGCGGGGTCGTTCTCCCAGGAATGCAGAACGGACAACTCTGGACGACAGCGTGAGGTAGGAGAGGATTTATTTATCAAAAATCATCTAACTCAGGGGTGTCCAAACTTTTTCCACAGAGGGCCGCAGACGGAAAAATTTAAGCATGCGGGGGCCATTTTGATATTTTTCATTTTCAAACCATAACAAAATACCGTATTTCCTTGAATTGCCGCAGGGTATATAGTATGCACCTGCCTTGAATTACTGCCGGGTCAAACTCGCTTCGCAAAATAATTAGCGCATGCTTAGTATTACCGCCTGGTCAAACTCGTGACGTCACGAGTGACACTTCCCCTGTCATCATTTTCAAAACGGAGGAGACTGATTTCAATACTGGTAATTTGAAATCGCATAAAGGGAAGAAGATTAAGAGCTATTCAGTAGGATTCAAGGTCCAAGCTTACATCACACTAAATTTTTTACTGCATGCCTTTGGTAAGTGCCGGAGTGAGAAGAGGTTTTAAAATAATTAGCGCATGCTTACTTTTACCGCATGCCTTTGGTAAGCGCAGGAGTGAGAAGAGCTTTTAAATTAATTAGCGTCCTGGCAGGAATTCAAGGAAATACAGTATATGGATTTTATTTTTAATCCTGGGGAGCATAGAGGGTCTCAGTCAATAAAATGTTAAAAATAAGTCAAATTATTATTATTTTTTATTTAATGCTTACAGTACATCTCTATATCAACTTGAGGTTGATATAAAGTAAAACAAATAAGGTTTTATGCCTTTTCTGTCAAAGACAACTTTGTTTTTTATTGTAAAAAGGAAATATGCAGTATTTAGATAGACGGATAGTACTTTATTGATTCCTTCACGAGAGTTCCTTTATTTCGCAATTAAAGCGCTCAAAGATCAATCATGCAGGACACCATTGATTTTAATTATTTAATATTTTTGAGTAATCACAGTGAAAAGTTAAATAAAATCCTACTAAATATGTTTGAGATCTGAAAGGTTTCCCACTCATAAAGTGATACATTTTTATTAGTTTTTTTTTTTTTACTTTTAACACTTAAATTTCAAGATCAGCTTCTGATATATCTGTCGATTTTATGTTTAAACTATTATTTTGTTTGTTTTATGCTCTTTTGTCAAAACTTTGATGTTTTTATACGGCAACCACACAACATGCAATATTTTTTCCACATAACATTTTAAAGAGATCATTCTTAAATAATTCATTATAACAGATTTTTTTGTCCTTTTTTTTTTTGGAGCAATGGAAAAAAAAGAAAATAAAGACAAAAGGAATCAAAAAACTGCCTGCATGGTAGCTTTGTGTCAACAATGCCACTTTTTCTCATTACATTTCACCTCATTCCAGTATAGCTCGGTTGGTAGAGTGGCCGTGCCAGCAACTTGAGGGTTGCAGGTTCGATTCCCGCTTCTGCCATCCTAGTCACTGCTGTTGTGTCCTTGGGCAAGACACTTTACCCACGTGCTCCCAGTGCCACCCACACTGGTTTAAATGTAACTTAGATATTGGGTTTCACTATGTAAAGGGCTTTGAGTCACTAGAGAAAAGCGCTATATAAACATAATTCACTTCACTTCCACTTTTTTTAAATGTTTTTTTTTTGTTTTTGCAATACTGTTAATTTTGCAATTTTTGCAGAATGTGTGGCGGGCCGGTAAACGATCAGCTGTGGGCCGCAAATGGCCCCCGGGCCGCACTTTGGACACCCCCGATCTAACTACAAAAATAACAGGAAAACAACAAAAGGAAAGCGTGCCGTTCGCACGAGAAGCTAAAACACAAAAACTGGAGCGCAAGAAACGTAGAAGCTAAAAATTAGCATGGACTACGGACATGGAACACTCAAGCTGTGGCAGGAACAAACAAAACTTACTTAGACATGGCATGAAACTAACCCTTGGCATGAACGTGGAATCAGACATATAACGAACAATGACGCCATACCGACTGACTGGCAAAGACAAGCTTAAATAATGCCTCTGACTAGTGCTCGGGAAGCAGGTGAGCGGACGAGCACTAATCAGAGACATGTGAACACAATGAGTAACCATGGCAACCAAAACAAACTCAGTTGTCACAAACAGGACCTAAAGGAGTCCAAAACTAACAGAAAATACAAAAACATGATCCGGACCACGGATCATGACAGATTTAGATGATCAGTAAAGTATTAACAGTGAAGTGAAGTGAATTATATTTATATAGCGCTTCTTCTCTAGTGACTCAAAGCGCTGTACATAGTGAAACCCAATATCTACTTTTTACATTTAAACCAGTTTGGGTGGCACTGGGAGCAGGTGGGTAAAGTGTCTTGCTCAAGGACATCACGGTAGTGACTAGGATGGCGGAAGCGGGGATCGAACCTGCAACCCTCAAGTTGCTGGCACGTCCGCTCTACCAACCGAGCTATACCGCTTCACTTTTTCCATATTTTGTTATGTTAATGTCAGGCTTGCCCATAACAGTTTGTGTGTGTTTTAGTTTTTCCTCTGTGTGTGTGTAGTATTTCCTGTCTTTAGTTCCTGTCAGCGCTCTTATTTTGTCTGTTTCCTGTTTATTTCCCCTGTGCGCCGTTTCCCCTCAGCTGCGGCTGATTGCCACCTGGCCACACCTGGTGTCAATCAGCCCGCTCCTATTTGAACCTGTTTTGTCCTCCAGTCGAGTGCTGGATTATTGTAATGTATTGTCGCTCCTGTCGTGTTGTGTCTTTGCAACGTAGCGGTAAGCTATATTTGTTAGATGTTTGTAGCTTACTGTTTTTGTTCCCTGATTCCAGTTTGTTTTCATTTTACAAGTACGACTTGTTTTCCTACTCGCTACCCGCTAGCTTCCACGCTAGGCCCTTTTTTGTTTTTGTTAGCGTCCGTGCTAAACTCCTTTTGTTTTCTCGCTCCCATGCTAGCTCTCTTAGTTGGTTATCCGCCTCGTGCGCGCCTTTTGTTGTACCCCTTTGGTTTGTTCTTGTTTTAGTATCTTTATTAAATCATGTTTTCCTATCCAATGCCTGCCTCCATCTCTGCATCTTGGGGTTCGTCACAAACTAACTCTGCAGTAATCCACTAATCAGGCCTGTATGATGATTTGGCCGGACGGAAGCCATTTCTTAGTAAAAGGTTTGCTAAAATGCACCTGAAAGACCGTCAGAAAATGAGAAACTAAATCTCTGCTCTGATGAGACAAAGATTGAACTCATGTTTGAAAAAAAAACAAAAAACAGGCACCGCTCATTACCAGGCCATTATCATCCCTACAGTGAAGCACGGTGGTGGCAGCATCATGCTGTGGGGTTGCTGTGAGACTAGTCAGGATGGAGGGAAAGATAAATGCAACCACGTACAGAAACATCCTGGATGAACTCAAACACTTCCCATCCAACTTGATACATTTTAAGAGGAGCTGCAAAGAGGATTGGGCGAAACTGCACAAAGGTAGGTTTCCCAATCTTGTGGCATCAAATTAAAAAAGACTTAAGGCTGTAACTGCGGCCAAAGGTGCATCAACAAAGTAAAGAGCAAAGGCTGTGAATACTTTTGTACATTTGTTGTTTTTTTAACAGATTTGCAAAATAAAAAAAGTTAAATTACAATGTCATTATTGTCAGAGTTTGTTTGTGACGAACCCCAAGATGCAGAGATGGAGGCAGGCATGGAGTGAGAAAACATGATTTAATATAAAATACTAGAACAAAACCAAACAACGGGTACAAACAAAAAGCGCGCACGTGGGCGGATAACAAACAAAAAGGCCTAGCGTGGAAGCTAGCAGGTATCTGCTTGCAAGAGGTTTCAAGTACTGCTAGCTTTTGCGGGACTAACAGCACAAACTTGGCGAATCGAGGTTTCTCAGGGGGCAAGGCCAGGCCGAGACAGACTGATTCCACGACTCGTTGCAGTGACTGACCAGATGATAGGTTTGTCTATCTCTGCTCTTGTGTAGAGTATGTCGCTATGCTCTGACTGGCATGGTCCACCACAGACCTTGTGACAGTAATGTGATTGGAACTGCCAGGATGTCCAGCCTCACCCAGAAGCCGTGATTTGTCTTCGGGGTTTGCTCCTTTAGCCTTTAGTCAACCAAGACCTTAACCACAAGGCAGCGGTAAACACTTCGTAACCCTGAGGAGGGAGGCTACCAGGTGTTACACCTTGCCCAAGGGTGACCTGGGGTTTTCTGTCGGGGTAGTCCATCCCCTAGCCTTTGGTCAACCAAGACCTGCCCGCAGCAGGTATTTACAGTAGCAGGAAATATAAGTAGTACTTATAATATGTTTTAATAATAATACTTTTACTGAAGGAACTCTCCTGAAGGAATCAATAAAGTACTATCTATATATCTATCTATCTATCTATCGAATAAGAAAACAAACTGGAAGCAAGGAAAAAAAGACCGTAAGCTAAAAACATCCAACTAAATATAGCTTACCGCTACGCTGCATTGACTATACAAGATACGACACGACGCGACAAGAAAATAATCCAACAACTGACTGGACGACAAAAACTGACTCAAATAGAAGTGGGCTGATTGACACCAGGTGTGGCCAGGTGCCAATCAGCCGCAGCTGAGGGGAAAACAGCACACAGGGGAAAAAAACAGGAAACAGACAAAATAAGAGCGCTGACAGGAACTAAAAACAGGAAATACTAAATACACAGAGGAAAAACTAAAACACAAAAAAAAACTGTCAGTGGCAAGCCTGACAATTATGGGCTATTGTATTTACAATTTTGAGGACAAAAATTAATTAACTCAATTCTGTAATACGTCTGTAACATAAAATGTGGAAAAGGTGAAGCACTGTGAACACTTTTGTTTAGTCTTCTGTTTATAAAAAGGGACAACACATATTAATTACATTTGACATCTAGCCAACGGCTAATTTTCATCTCCAGTCCCTTGGCAGGTTCCAGTCAAGGACAAGAAAACAAACAAACACACAGCAATACTACAAAACTGCTGAATCACACACTTCCTCAAATGTATCTTATGCACGACACACAAATGCATAACCTAATTAGTAAGATTCAAATTGTATAATATATACTTGAACACTTCATTTTTGTACAAAAAATGAAGGCTTGCAATTTGATTACAATTTTGACCCAGAAGCAGCTCTTTTTCTAAATTTTGCCTGAAGGGCAATTTACCAAATTGTCAAAATGACATTGGTCTGTGTTTTTTAGTTATTCAACTATTTTACAATTAGTTTTTAAAGTTCAAATTAAAGTACCAATGATTGTCACACACACACTAGATGTGGCGAAATTATCCTCTGCATTTGACCCATCACCCTTGATCACCCCCTGGGAGGTGAGGGGAGCAGTGGGCAGCAGCGGTGCCGCGCCCGTTTTAACAATCTGTTCTATGTCGAGCATATCAGTCCTTCCAGGAATTTGTGACGTGTCAATTCACCCAAATTCAAACAATTCCCGACAATTATGCGCAACCTTTCAACGTTGTCCAAAGCCTGCAACTTCCCCACATATTTGGCCAATCAGCATAATTTAAAAAAATTATATTATAACCAAAACCTATGTTTTTTTCCTGCGTAGACAAAGCAGTAACAACGCATCGCAATATATACATTTTTTTGGGCTCAAACGGCACATTTGTCATCTTTGTGAGTATCTGCACCTGCACTCCAACAAGTCAATAACCACAACAAAGCTCACCTTTGCGCAATTATACCTACAAACGCGGCATAATGATGCAATATGTACATACAGCTAGCCTAACTAGCATGTTAGCATCAATTATGCGCTGACCAAATATGCCTGATTAGCACCCCAACAACTCAATAACATCAACAAAGCTCACCTTTGTGCATTCACGCACAGCTTAAAACGTTTGGTGGACAAAATGAAACAAAGAAAGAGTGGCATTAAACACATCTTTCTGCCACTGATTAGAGAAATTTGTACATGTAAACAAACTCCAGTGAGTTCAAGGACCGGCGAAATTAGTAGGACAAAACGGCGCTCGCCAAATACTCTCATCAGTGAAGCAAGTTTAATATGAACAATGGGATTTTCTAACAATTTGGAAGGTTTGGGTTCATGTTTTGTCCTCCCAAAGAAAACATATCAAAACCTAAAAAAGTTATGTTTTCCATTTTCAAACAAGTTTGAAAAAGCTCCAGATAATCGGAAATGTTAAACAGGACGCCGTCAAAGCTCACACTTTCTTCATCTTGTCACCCTTTTGGTAAACATGAAGCGTCATCGTAGACACATTTCTCATGTCCTCCTGTCATTATTCCGAAGTTACTTGGCCTTCAACGAGCAGACTCCGGGGGAGCCTATGGTGTGTGTTTGTGTGCGTGTAAGCAAAGGGAGAGTTTTTCAGATCCCCCATTCTAGAACCAATTTCTATGCAAATGCTACAACCTGATTTGGAGTAAGCCGCCTGTGTTTGTGGCGGTCTTAAGATGCCGCAACTCTGGCAACCAGAATAAAAACGTCACAGATGCTTTTCCTCCCCCCCTGCTGTGTGTCATGTTTAGGTTCCACTCAGCCACAAGATGGCGGCAAATTGAAGTGGTGAAATTTGTTTCAAAGACCACTCCATGCTGGATGATGGGTGAAGTAGAACAGAAGCATTACTATAAATACTGTAATGTTTTCAGACGCATTACTCCCAACTTATACTGTATAATAAAGAAATGTTTTTCAACCTTTTTTGATCCCAGGCACATTTTTTGCGCTGAAAAAATCCGGAGCCACACCACCAGCAGAAATCATTAAAAAACTAAACTCAGTTGACAGTAAAAAGTTGTCACAATTGTTGGATATGACTTTAAACCAGGGGGCCCCAGACACACGGCCCGAGATGTTATTTTGTGGCCCCCACCTGTCATGTCTGTGTGATCATGTTTTGTTTTAGTCATGTTAGGTTTTGTTTTTGGACTCTTTGTGCACTTTTGTCACCATAGCAACTAGAGATGCGCGGATAGGCAATTATATCATCCGCATCCGCATCACCAAAGTCGTCATCCACCCGCCGTCCACCCGAACCAACATTTTATCAGAACCGTACCCGCCCGCCAACCGCCCACTGAAATACATCAGAGGTTGTCCGCATTTACCACTCACAGAGCTATTTAAACCTGTTTCACAGAGTAATGATGACAATTGGAGCCACCAACATTCCCGTGACTATCCAATAGCGTTCATCCTGATTACAAGAATATGGGCGTGCTGTGAAGCCATTGCCTTTGACACTTACATCAACATGTACGAACCGATTGTTGGTCCGGCAACATGTTGTGTGCAGCTTCCGCAATTACACGTTCAAGATTGAAAGGCATACCGGGTACACTGATGGTTGTGATATAAACAACTTGTGAGAAGTTGTTATTTAAACAACTTTAACACTTAGTAATATGTGCTACGCTGTGAAGCCACACCCAACAAGATTGACAAACACATTTCGGGAGAACATCCTCACAGTAACACAACATAAACGCAACACAACAAATACCCATAATCCTTTGTATCCGTGATACCACCTGAATATATTTTACACCCCCGCGCCCCCAACCCTGCCCGCCTTACCGACACCCGGGGGTTGGCGGGGTTTGCTGCTAGCGGGGTGTATAAAATAGTCAGGACATGTCATGAATACAAAGGATTATGGGTATTTGTTGTGTTGCGTTTATGTTGTGTTACTGTGAGGATGTTCTCCCGAAATGTGTTTGTCGTTCTTAATTGGTGTGGCTTCACAGCGTGGTGCATATTACTAAGAGTGTTAAAATTGTTTATATCACAACCATTGGTGTACTCTGTGTCACCCAGTATGCCTTGCAGTCGTGTGCGTGTTGCTGCGGAAGCCACACACAACATGATACTGGACTGACAAGCAGATCGTACATGTTGTAGAAGGTGACAAAGCCAATGGCTTCATAGCACGCCCTAGTACTTATTATCTGGGGGACTGCCGGCAGTTATTCAAGAGAATAATAGCGTCTCTTATTGTCTTTTTCGCTTTATGACACGGGTCTTAAATGGCACTTTGAATGGCAAAGGATACCGATCACAGAACCATGTATATCAAATATTTCCGGATGGTTCAACCACCACCCGCCCGAATCTAATTATAATCTATTTTTTCGTCATGTCAACCGCCCGACCCGCGGTTTGTCCGCGGACTGCGCGGATGAGACCGCAAACCGCGCATCTGTAAAAGCAACTCATTAGTTTTCACCTTGTCATGTCACGCATCCGTCTCACGTTTTGCACTCGCACACCTGTTTTCACTAATCACCACAGTATTATTTAAGCCACAGTTGCAAGCTAACCAGGCAGGCAACATCACCTTCTACCACCATCTATTATCTCTACTCACGTCATGCATTGTTGCCCCCACTCTGCTTCATGTCATGTTTCACAGTTCCATGCCAAGTAAGTTTTTGTTTATTGTTCATAGTTTCTGCCTTTGTGCAAGTTTTGTTTCATTGGTCAAGTTTGTTCTCCGCCATTGTGCGGGCCTTTTGTTTGCTTCCTTTTTTTGTAGTTAGTGTTAAAGGCCTACTGAAATGAGATTTTCTTATTTAAACGGGGATAGCAGGTCCATTCTATGTGTCATACTTGATCCTTTCGCGATATTGCCATATTTTTGCTGAAAGGATTTAGTAGAGAACATCGACGATAAAGTTTGCAACTTTTGGTCGCTAATAGAAAAGCTCTGTCTTTACTGGAAGTATGTGAGCGTGACGTCACGAGTTGCAGGGCTCCACACATATTCTCATTGTTTTTGATGGGAGCCACCAGCAGTAAGAGTAATTCGGACCGAGAAAGCTACAATTTCCCCATTAATTTGAGCGAGGATGAAAGATTTGTGAAATAAAATATTGCTAGTGAAGGTGTAGAAAAAAAAAGAAAAAAAAAGCGACGGCCCTGGGCGGCGGCAGTGTGGGCGTTTCAGATGTAGACACATTTACTAGGATAATTCTGGAAGATCCCTTATCTGCTTATTGTTTTAAAAGTGTTTTAGTGAGATTTTAAAGATTGTAAAGACATACCTCGAGGTCGGATGGCTGCGGTGAACAAGCAGTGTCTCAGAGAGAAGCCGAGGAGCCCAGCTCACAGCTGCCTTTTAAACAGCTGCTGCAGGACGACAAATAATCCACTGATGTCTCCGGTAAGATATATATCACAATTTCCCCATCCAAAAACATGCTGGTTGACGTAGAGAAAACATGTTCACTTGACCGCTCTGCTTCACAACAAACAAAGAAACACCGGGTGTGTCTCGGTGCTAAAGACAGCTGCAATCCACCGCTTTCCACCAACAGTATTGTTCTTTATAGTCTCCATTATTAAATGAACAAATTGCAAAAGATTCAGCAACACAGATGTCCAAAATACTGTGTAATTATGTGATTAAAGCAGGCGACTTTTAGCCGCGAGTGGTGCAGCGCTAATATTTCCTGACAGTCTGTGACGTCACGCGTACGCGTCATCATTCCGCGACGTTTTCAACAAGACACCCGCGGGAAATTTAAAATTGCAATTCAGTAAACTAATAAGGCCGTATTGGCATGTGTTGCAATGTCAATATTTCACTGCGTGGTCGATAGTAGTGGGTTTCAGTAGGCCTTTAAAATAAAAAAATGTCTTTACCATCACGCCGTTTCTACTCCATTCGCTTTGCACCTCGGGAAAACAATCCACGCTCAAGTCCTAGTCATGACAGATGTTGCCAGCTGATTAGCTTGCAACTGTGACTTAAATAATACTGTGGTGATTAGTGAAAACAGCTATGCGAGTGCAAAACCTGAGACAGGTGCGTGACATGACAAGGTGAAAACTAATTGGTGGCTATCGTGACAAAGTGCATAAAGAGTCCAAAAACAAAACCGAACATGATTTCAACAAAACATGATCACACAGACATGGCACCACCTTAATATTAAAGTTTAATGTTGATTGATTGATTAAAACTTTTATTAGTAGGTTGCACAGTACAGTACATATTCCACTAAATGGTAACACCCAAATAAGTTTTTCAACTTGTGTAAGTATGAATGGCGCTTGACAGCGTTGTGTTATTTGGGTTCAAAATGGATCTTTCAACGTTCTGGGTTTTTGAGCTCATTTGATTTCCTTTACTTATGGTTAATTTATATTTGCATGCCTCATGACATATATGTATGTACTACTGGCTGCATTTCGGATAGTTGTTAGTGTGCAGTGTTGTTCCAGACCACAGCAAACATTAGCCAGCTTGCAAATATTGCAACAAATCCATTAGAAGAAGACAGCCTGCCGTTTCCTTTAACTTGGACACACACATCTATACCTTTGGCCATTCTAAGACAGTCCTTTCCAGGAGTTAACTGACCCTCTGGGAAGTTTTAATATGTTTTCGAATGTAAAAATGTGTAGAATATTACATTTCAGCAGTTCTGTCAACAAAGATTTGCGTCAGCCTGCGACACATTCATTTTGATAGAAGGCTAATATAGCTAATATAGACGTTTACGTCATGTGTTGCCTTCATTATAACACTCAGTCGTGGTCAAAATACATACATACATACATACATGTGTAAAGAACAATGTCATGGCTGTCTTGAGTTTCCAATAATTTCTACAACTCTTATTTTTTTGTGATAGAGTGATTGGAGCACATACTTGTTCGTCCAAAAAAAAAAAATGAAGTTTGGTTCTTTTATGAATTTATTATGGGTCTACTGAAAATTTGACCAAATCTACTGGGTCAAAAGTATACATACAGGAATGTTAACATTTGATTACATGTCCCTTGGCAAGTTTCACTGTAATAAGGCGCTTTTGGTAGCCATCCACAAGCTTCTGGTTGAATTTTTGACCACTCCTCTTGACAAAATGTGTTGGTGTTCTGACATGCACTTGTTTCTTCAGCATTGTCCACACGTTTAAGTCAGGACTTTGGGAAGGCCATTTTAAAACCTTAATTCTAGCCTGATTTAGCCTTTCCTTTACCACTTTTAACGTGTGCTTGGTTCCATTATCCTGTTGGAACACCCAACTGTGCCCAAGACCCAACCTCTGGGCTAATAATTTTAGGTTGTCCTGAAGAATT
This sequence comes from Nerophis ophidion, assembly GCF_033978795.1. Taxonomy (NCBI): domain Eukaryota; kingdom Metazoa; phylum Chordata; class Actinopteri; order Syngnathiformes; family Syngnathidae; genus Nerophis; species Nerophis ophidion. The sequence goes on along the minus strand of NC_084637.1, from coordinate 13,950,752 downwards.
TGGAGGTAATCCTCCTTTTTCATTGTTCCATTTACTCTCTGTAAAGCACCAGTTCCATCGGCAACAAAACAGGCCCAGAGCATAATACTACCACCACCAGGCTTAACGGTATGATTGGTGTTCCTGGGATTAAAAGCCTCACCTTTTCTACTCCAAACTTATTGCTGTGAATTGTGGCCAAACAGCTCGATTTTTGTTCCATCTGACATCACATGGACAAAAATAAGACCTTCTGCAGAAAAGTCTTCATGTCAGAAAACCAAGACATTTAGTTGAACTACACCAATTTTGTCAAAAGGAGTGGTCCAAAATTCAACCAGAAGCTTGTGGATGGCTACCAAAAGTGCCTTATTGCAGTGAAACTTGCCAAGGGACATCTAACCAAATATTAACATTGCTGTATGTATACTTTTGAACCAGCGGATTTGGTCACATTATCAGTAGACTCATAATAAATTAATAAAAGAACCAAACTTCATGAATGTTTTTTGTGACGAACAAGTATGTGCTCCAATCACTCTATCACAAAAAGTAAAAGTTGTAGAAAATATTGGAAACTCCAGACATCCATGACATTATGTTCTTTACAAGTGTATGTAAACTTTTGACCACGATTGTGTATAAGTCTTTTAGTTTTTTGCGGCTCTAGACAGATTACTTGTCACGCCCTTGGTATCATGTTTGGTTTTTGTCATGTTTGGTTTTAATTTTTGGACAATAAGTTCCTGTTACTGCACTTCCTTGTTTTGTTACCATAGCAACTTATTAGTTTCACCTGTCATGTCACGCACCTGTTCAATCACTGTTATAATTTAAGCCACAGTTACCAGGTAGTCAGCCTGGCAACATCACCTCCTGCACCCATGATATCCATGCTGCTTTTCTCATACCCTTGTCACAGTAAGTTTTCTTGTTATTTATGCCACAGTGCAAGTTTTTGTTTCATGTTTATAGTTAATTGCCTTTGTGCTAGTCTATTGTTTCATAGCCCAGTTTTTTTGTACCGCCGTTGTGCGCGCTTTTGTTGGCTCCTGTTTTTAGTTTTAGTGTTAAAATAAAGATGTCTACCTTCACGCCGTTTCCACTCCATTGGCTTTGCACCTCGGGAAAACAACCCACGTCCAAGTCCAAGTTTGACATTATTTTTTTGTATTTTTGGTCCAATATGGCTCTTTCAACGTTTTGGGTTGCCGACCCCTGAACTACAACAAAAGCAATGTTGTCTTCCGCTCATTAGTGTTGCTGCAATGAGTGACATGCAGACCGTCCACTGCTTGCCTGATTATTAATAAAAAGTCAGCCAATGAAAGTCCTCTCAGACCACAGGCAAGCACAAAATAAACAGAAAACTGAGCCACAGCCTGAGGAGAATTAAATGCTGACTAACTGAGATATTGAAGTCGCAGATGAGTTTGAAATCCCAGCTGGACTTTTTTTCCCCCAAAAAGTGGCCATTTCGAGGGAAACAGCAACATCTGGTCATCCTAAGCCTCTGGTCCGCCAGATGTTCAGGAACTTTTTAGTTCTTGTTAACTGCAGTTCCTAGAACTAAAAGTGCTGTAATTTCACGAGTATAATTGAAAAAAGTACATGGGGCATAATTAATAGGGTTCATAAAAACAAACCTAAAATACCAAACTTTTTTAACAAGGAAGTACATGACAAACATACTATAGTAAATCCTTTTAATTAGGTTAGGTTACTTTGTTAGTACTTGAAGGTAAGCTTGTTTTGCTGCCAGCTAGAGCAGGACATCCATTTAAACCGGACCATGTTTTCAAATGACTGTACGTCTTGAACTATAAAAAGTATTTTAGTGGTTGGAATCTGCACTTTTGCTTTATATACTAGTTACTATGGTAATCTAGTAGCTCAGACGAGGCACCAAGCAGTGTGGGTGGGAAGCCTTTCCACGGACTATTTCCAGACCGGCAGCCTGCAATGCGGGTGTCAGGGACAGATACGGAAGGAGATTTTTACAACAAATTTCAACGAGAAAATCAGATTGTAGGTGTGTTTTTTTTTTTTATATTTCGCTTTGTTTGTTGCATTTTGCTTGATTGCGAAATATGTCAATATGTCGATCGGGAGGGGGTGTAACGTTCAGATGTCAATATTCAGTGTTTTATTGCTCATAGTTAATATTTTAAAATCCACATTCTTTATTTTCATGTACATTCTGGGTGTCTCATTCAGTAAAACAAATTAAAATTCCCTCACGTTTTTAGCATTCTGTCATGTCTTTGTGATCATGTTTTGTTTAGTTGTGTTATGTTACTTTCAAGACTCCATTAGTTCCTGTTTTTTCACTCCATTGTTTTGTTTCCATGACAACCCATTAGTTTTCACCTATCCTCATGTCACACACCTGATTCACTTGGATTCATGCACCTGTCGTCAATCACCACGTCATCTATTTAAGCCTGTAGTTGTCAGTCAGTCAGGTTGGCGACATCACCCTCTATCACCTCATACACACCCATGTTACCCATGCCGATGGTCCATGCTCTTTCTCGGTCCAAGTAAATTTTCGTTATACATTTCATAGTTTGTAAGTTTTGTTTTATGTCCATAGTTTTGCCTTTGTGATAGTTTTGTTTTCTTAGCCAAGTTTTTGAACCTCCGCTGAGAGCGCCTTTAATTTGTTTCTTTTTATCGAATTAATAATAATGTCCGGTCCAGTCGCTTTGCACCACAGGAAAACAAACCACACCATAGTCCTAGTCATGACACATTCAACCAGACATTATTGTGAGGTTTTGTATTATTGTTCCTGAAAATAGATATACCGGCTGTCAAACTATTTTTTTCTCTAAGTTTGGACCCCTGAGGAACAATAATTTCCAAGGCCTGATTTAAACATACAGAGAAAGTAACATCTTTGATATGCAATACAAAGACCTACCACATCACAAGCGTCACAAACATTGCCAATATCACAAAATACTACATGTACTCAAAGTTCCCCATAAAAAGGATAAAAAATATCAAATCCCAATCAGATAAAATTTGGGATAAACCAGAATAAAAAAAACATATTAGAAGAATAGATTGCACTATAGGCAATACATGCAAACATCATAGGTAAGACAGCTTATTTAGTTCTGTGATGGCAACTGGGGGGGCTTCACGGTGGAAGAGGGGTTGGTGCGTCTGCCTCACAATACGGAGTTCCTGCAGTCCTGGGTTCAAATCCAGGCCCGGGATCTTTCTGTGTGGAGTTTGCACGTTCTCCCCGTGACTGCGTGGGTTCCCTCCGGGTACTCTGACTTCCTCCCACCTCCAAAGACATGCACCTGGGGATAGGTTGATTGGCAACACTAAATTGGCCCTAGTGTGTGAATGTGAGTGTGAATGTTGTCTGTCTATCTGTGTTGGCCCTGCGATGAGGTGGCGACTTGTCCAGGGTGTACACTGCCTTCCGCCCGATTGTAGCTGAGATAGGCGCCAGCGCCCCCCGCTACCCCGAAAGGGAATAAGCGGTAGAAAATGGATGGATGGATGGATGGCAGCTGGGACAAAACTAAATCTGTACCATTTAGTTTTGCCTCTTTGGACTAAAAAAAACTCCGTCAGTACATTTTTTGTTAACATCGGCCCTACTTTGGCTGAACAAATACCAAAAATTAAACTTGATACTATCATGTAAACAACAATAATAATATCTATAGTATTTTTCTTGATAGACAAGTTATATCCGAATAAGACCTCAAATGATTATTTAGACATGAACATGACATTTATAAAGAGCCTCATATATTCAATTACTGAACCATGAATGTAATAAGTAATTATGATATTTTAAGCAATAGTCAACATAGGTCCTGTCCCAATCGTTCAACTGCAATTCTTGGTAAGTATTTTGGTAGACCTTCAAAAGTGTTTTGATGGGCTTTGTCATGAAATACTATTGGTTAAATTGTATAAATATGGAATAAGATGTAGCTCATGACTGGGTCAAAAGTTACCTGAAGGATAGAAAACAGTTTGCGGAAGTTAAGAATTGGAAGTCTGCCTCACATCAACTGTGGAGTTCCACAAGGATCGGTCCTTGAACCTATGCTGTTTCTCATGCATGTCAAGGATATCACTAAGGGTTTCTAAACTGTTAAAGTGTATTTAATTTGCAGATGACACAGCCTTATTTTATTCAGGACTAAATATAAATGAAGTGATCAAGGGGGTTAAAAACTAATTCATCAATATCAAACAATGGTTTAATGCAGTGGTTCTCAACCATTTTTCAGTGATGTACCCCCTGCGAACATTTTTTTAATTCAAGTACCCCCTAATCAGTGCAAAGCATTTTTGGTTGAAAAAAAAGAGATAAAGAAGTAAAATAGAGCAGTATGTCATTAGTTTCTGATTTATTAATTATTTGTCTTCCATAATTAACCTTGATGAAAAATAAACAAGTGATTCAATTATAAATAAAGATTTCTACACATAGAAGTAATCATCAACTTAAAGTGCCCTCTTTGGGGATTGTAATAAAGTTCCATCTGGATTCATGAACTTAATTCCAAACATTTTTTCACAAAAAAAGAAATCTTTAACATCAATATTTATGGAACATGTCCACAAAAAATCTAGCTGTCAACACTGAATATTGCATCGTTGCATTTTTTTTCACAGTTTATGAACTTACATTCATATTTTGTCGAAGTATTATTCAATAAATATATTTATAAAGGATTTTTGAATTGTTGCTATTTTTAGAATATTAAAAAAAAAAAATCACACCTTCAAGTACCCCCAGGGGTACGCGTACCCCCATTTGAGAACCACTGAAATAGAATATTGTAGAATAATGGTAAAACAAAATTTATGATTTTTTGCATAAGTAGGAAAAGTGTGGATACCTTTTTCTATATCGTAAGAGTTGAGCTTCAAAGAACAAAGGAGATCAGGCTTTTGGGTGCTACGATTGATAAAAATGTGTCATGGAAATCACATGTTAATGACACAAAGGCTTAAATATCTAAAACTATTTGTATTTTACACAAAGTGAAGACTTTTTTTTAAAATCAAAAAGCATTGTATATTTTCTATAATTTGCTGATTGTTCCACATCTGACATTGTATTCAAGTGTGCCCGTAAACCACATTTTAAATCCAATCTTCCTCCTGCAGAAATAAGCTCTAAGAATCATAACTGGAAATGCATACAGGGAACTCACAAATCCAATATTCAAACAGTTAAACTTATTGAAATTTCATGAACTGGTTGAGTGCAATATCCTGAAAATCATGCACACACACACACACACACACACACACACACGCACACACACACACGAGATTCAAGATAAAGATGCTACCAAAACACATACTCCACAATGTAGGGTTGTACGGTATACCAGTATTAGTATAGTATCACGATACTAATGAATCATATTCAGTAGCATACGGCCTCTAAAAAGTACCGGTTCCCCACCAGTCGTGTCATGCAGATGAGCATGTTCGGCAGTGCACGATCACGGAGTACTTACAAACAGACACAGTGTGTAGACAGAAAAGGAAGAACGGATTAATTTTGCCTTAAAAACTAAAGATAGTGGTGAAGTGATAACGCTGAAACTTTTAGGAACTTGCATGGCTGCCGTTTTAGTGACCCCCAAGATGCTGGAACCAGCAGAGGGAGAGCACGTAAGATGAGTTTTATTCCTCAAAAGAGAGAGTGAAGCAGTCTTGCATGTAATAGTCCCAAACATGAATCTATCTTCGAGCACTGAGGATTGTTCGAGCCAGGCCTAAATAGAACACATGCTGATTGGCAGGCAGCAGGTGTGGACCATACTTGCCAACCCTCCCGGATTTTCAGGGAGATTCCCGAAATTCAGCGCCTCTCCCAAAAACCCCCCAGGACAAATTTTCTCCCGAAAATCTCCCGAAATTCAGGCAGAGCTGGAGGCCACGCCCCTTCCAGCTTCATGCGGACCTGACTCAGCAATGTTGTGACCCTCTTAAACAGGACAATACTGCCATCTACTGTACATAGAATAGAATAGAATGTACTTTATTGATCCCTGGGGGAAATTGAGCACCACAGTTCGCTCACAATAAAAAATGATAATGATAAATAATATATATACACAATATATAAAATAGGAATAATATAAATATATTCTAAATATATTCTACATTTAAGTGCAGTTAAGGAAAATGCATTAGGGAGTCTGTTCTGAAGCCCACAGTAAAGAGACGTAACTTCATCATGTCGCCTGGTCATTGACTCCAACCCAATATATTACACCGTCGACGAGCAAAATGAAGAAATACGCTTGCAAGTTCCAATACAAATGGAAACAAGAATTTCAGTTTATCCAGGAGAGTTCGAAGGGGAAGGGGTATGTTCCCTGTAAATTTTGTAGAACAGACTTCATTGAACACGGTGGACGAACGGATATACTCAGTCATGAACGGTCAGCGAAGCACAAAGCGTCCGCAGTGCAGCACCGTTCACAACCCAGTATTATGGGCCACCTCGCAAAATGGAGACCCGATGGTGTAACTTATGCTGAGACAAAGATGGCTATGCTGATAGCTGGAAGCAACATCCCATTCTCATTTGCGGATGTCTACAACAAATCCGTGAAGGATATGTTCCCGGATTCAGAGATCGCCCGCCAGTACGCAAATGGCAGAACAAACGTTACTCAAATAGTGAAAGGTAAGTGTTGTTGTTTTTTTGTAACCAGCAAGCACAGTACAGTTAGTAGAACAACTGTGTTTTTATTACTGTGTATTTGATAGGTGCCGTCGGAAATTCAACTATTTCTTTTATTTATATATATATGATAAATAAATATATATAGCTAGAATTCACTGAAATTCAAGTATTTCATACATACATACATACATACATACATACACATATATATATATATATATATATATATATATATATATATATATATATATATATATATATATATATATATATATATATATATATATGTGTATGTATGTATGTATGTATGTACTCGAGTTGGTGAATTATACACCTCCCCTCTTAACCATGCCCCAACCACGCCTCCTGCAGGACCAACTCTTCCGGGACGCTACAATGGTTCTACACCTAACATCCACTGTAATGATACCAAGTACAGGTATGTATTTAATCGATACTACTTTGATTACATCGATATTTTTTAGTATCACAAAATCTTTTTTTATTTTTTTTATTTATAGTGTGTTTATAAACTCAGGAAATATGAGGACTTTGAATATGATACATATGATAAATGGCTTGTACTTGTATAGCGCTTTTCTACTTTCAAGGTACTCAAAGCGCTTTGACACTACTTCCACATTTACCCATTCACACACTGATGGAGGGAGCTGCCATGCAAGGCACTAACCAGCACCCATCAGGAGCAAGGGTGAAGTATCTTGCTCAAGGACACAACGGACGTGACGAGGTTGGTACTAGGTGGGGATTGAACCAGGGACCCTCGGGTTGCGCACGGCCACTGTACAACTGCGCCACGCCGTCCCCAAAAGTATTATCCTGTAAAAACTTGGTATTTGAATGCTACACAAATTTGGGGTATCACCCAAAACTAGTGTAAAGTATTTAACAAGAGAAGAATAAGTGATTACTGCGATGAGGTGGCGACTTGTCCAGGGTGTACGCCACCTTCCGCCAGATTGTGGCTGAGATAGGCACCAGCGCCCCCCGCAACCCCAAAGGGAATAAGTGGTAGAAAATGGATAGATGGATGGAGAATAAGTGATTATTACATTTTAACAGAAATGTAAATAGAACATGTTGAACCAGAAAATAACCAGATATTAACAGTAAATGAACAAGGCCTACTGAAATGAGATGTTCTTATTTAAACGGGGATAGCAGGTCCATTCTATGTGTCATACTTGATCATTTCGCGATATTGCCATATTTTTGCTGAAAGGATTTAGTAGAGAACATCGACGATAAAGTTCGCAACTTTTGGTCACTAATAAAAAAGCCTTGCCTTTACCGGAAATAGCAGACGATGTGCGCATGACGTCACGGGTTGTAGGGCTCCTCACATTGTTTATAATCATAGCCTCCAGCAGCTAGAGCTATTCGGACCGAGAAAGCGTCAATTTCCCCATTAATTTGAGCGAGGATGAAAGATTCGTGGATGAGGAAATTTAGAGTGAAGGACTAGAAAAAAAGTAAAAAAAAAAAAAAAAGGCGATGGCAGTGGGAGCAATTCAGATGTTATTAGACACATTTACTAGGATAATTCTGTAATATCCCTTATCTGCCTATTGTGTTGCTAGTGTTAGTGAGATTAAATAGTACCTGAAAGTCGGAGGGGTGTGTCCACAGGTGTGTTGACCACAGTGTCTCTGAGGGAAGTCACGCAGCTGCAGCAGGACGGAAGCTCCACTGATGTCTCCGGTAAGAGCCGACTTATAACCACAATTTCTCACCGAAAACTGCCGGTTGACATGTGGTCGGGATCCATGTTCGCTTGACCGCTCTGTTCCATAGTAAAGCTTCACATTCGGGAATTTTAAACAAGGAAACACTGGCTGTGTTTTTGTGGCTAAAGACTAAAAGCTTCCCACCTCCATCTTTCTACTTTGACATCTCCATTATTAATTGAACAAATTGCAAAAGATTCAGCAACACAGACGTCCAGAATACTGTGTAATTATGCGATTAAAGCAGACTACTTATAGCTTGGATCGGGCTGGAAAATAATGTCCGCTACAACCCGAGACGTCAAACGCACGCGTCATCATACCGCGACCTTTTCAACAGGACACTTCGCGGGAAATTTAAAATTGTAATTCAGTAAACTAAAAAGGCCGTATTGGCATGTGTTGCAATGTTAATATTTCATCATTGATATATAAACTATCAGACTGTGTGGTCGGTAGTAGTGGGTTTCAGTAGGCCTTTAATAATTAATTTTCTACCACTTGTCCTTGATAATTTTGACAAAATAATAGAATGATAAATGACACAATATGTTACTGAAAACGTCAGCAGACTAATTGGTAGTCTTTGTTGGTTTACTTACTACTAAAAAGACAAGTTGACTTGTATGTTCACTATTTTATTTAAGGACAAACTTGCATTAAGAAACATATGTAAGATTGTTTGTTAAAATAAAGCCATTAATGACATTTTCTGTGGTCCCCTTCATTTAGAAAAGTACCGAAACAATTACACGGCTTTCCTACTAATAATAGACGTGAGTTCAAATCCAAAAAACGGTGTACGCAAGTAAATATGTAAATGTATTAATTTCTTTGTTACATCCCAATCAACTTGAAATCAGCCACCGACGAAAGCATGGCTTGGCACGCGCAGACCAGGCGTCTTATAAACATGCAAATCATACAGAAAGTAGCCATGTGCATGAGTTCTGCGCAGTCTGGCCAATCACAAGTCAGCCGGAAGTGCTTCCTTCTCGCGTTTCCAGGCTGAAATAAAAATACAAATAAAATTGTTGTGCCAAAAAGAAAGTGAAGAAGAAGATAGATGTGCATGTGTAAAACTGACTCTGGGAAAATAGCGCAGCACACCGTTTGAAAATATACTCGCTGCATTAATACGGATAACTTTAGAAGAGGTGGGTGTGCAAAAAGTACATATACATACACACACACACATGCGTATAATCACGTTTCATCAAACATATATTAACATTGTTACCCTAGGGCGGGGGTCGGTGAGCCGCATGCGGCTCTTTAGCACCGTCCTAGTGGCTCTCTGGATTTTTTTCAAACATATATAAAAAAGATGAGGGGAAAATTTTTGTTTTTTGTTTTAATATGGTTTATGTAGGAGGACAAAAATAACACAAACCTCCCTAATTGTTATAAAGCACACTGTTTATTTTAAAGGCCTACTGAAACGAGATTTTCTTATTTAAACAGGGATAGCAGGTCCATTCTATGTGTCATACTTGATCATTTCGCCATATTGCCATATTTTTGCTGAAAGGATTTAGTAGAGAACATAGACGATAAAGTTGGCAACTTTTGGTCGCTAATAAAAAAGCCTTGCCTTTACCGAATGTAGCAGACGAGGTGCGCGTGACATCACGGGTTGTAGAGTTCCTCACATCCTCACATTGTTTACAATCATGGCCACCAGCAGCAGGAGCGATTCGAACGGAGAAAGCGACAATTTCCCCATTAATCTGAGCGAGGATGAAAGATTCGTGGATGAGGATAGTGAGAGTGAAGGACAAGAAGAAAAAAAAAAGAAAAAAAAAGACGAGGGTAGTGGGAGCAATTCAGATGTTATTAAACACATTTACTAGGACAACTCTGGAAAATCCCTTATCTGCTTATAGTGTTACTAGTGTTTTAGTGAGATTATATAGTCATACCTGAAAGTCGGAGGGGTGTGGTGACCGCCAGTTTCTCTGAGAGAAGCCATGGAGGAGCCAAGAAAGTCGCAGCTGCCTCTTTGACAGCTGCAGAAGGAACGACACAAGCTACGCTCATGTTTACGGGAAGAGCCGACTTATTACCACAATTTTCTCACCGAAACCTGCCGGTCGACATGTGGTAGAGAACCGTGTTCGCTTGACCGCTCTGTTCCGTATTAAAGCTTCACAACAAACAAACACCGGCTGTGTTTGTGTTGCTACAGCCGGCTGCAATACACCGCTTTCCACCTACATCTTTCTTATTTGTAGTCTCCATTATTAATTGAACAAATTGCAAAAGATTCAGCAACACAGTTGTCCAGAATACTGTGGAATTATGTGATGAAAACAGACTCCTTTTAGCCGTGATCAGTGCTGGGAGAACATGTCCGCTACCACCGGTGACGTCACGCGCACGCATCATCATACGAGTCATCATTCCGCAACGTTTTCAACAGGATACCTCGAGGGAAATTTAAAATTGCAATTTAGTAAACTAAAAAGGCCGTATTGGCATGTGTTGCAATGTTAATATTATCATCATTGATATATAAACTATCAGACTGCGTGGTCGGTAGTAGTGGGTTTCAGTAGGCCTGTAAACATGCTTCACTGATTCGAGAATTTGGCGAGCGCCGTTTTGTCTTACTAATTTTGGCCATCCTTGAACTCACCGTAGCTTGTTTACATGTATAACTTTCTCCGACTTTCTAAGACGTGTTTTGTGCCACTTCTTTTTATGCCTCATTTTGTCCACCAAACTTTTGACGTTGTGCATGAATACACACAGGTGAGTTTTGTTGATGTTATTGACTTGTGCGAAGTGCTAATGTCATATATATATATGTCAACATTGTGCCTCATTTGTAGCTATATTCGAGTTCATTTAGGTTCCTTTAAGTCCTCTTAATTCAATTTATATCTCATGACACATTATATGTATGTAACATGGCTTATATTTTTTTGCGGCTCCAGACGGATTTGTTTTTGTATGTTTGGTCTAATATGGCTCTTTCAACATTTTGGGTTGCCGACCCCTGCCCTAGGGGAAACTCAGTAACACATGGCACACTGACAAAGCTTAACCTATTGTTACTATAACAATCTACAAGGTTAATAGAGTTAGCTTCTCTTTCTTCCCTTCCATTTATCTGCTTTTGTATTTTCAGTTATCATTACATATATGTATTGTTGCATTTGAAACAATTGCATTGTTGATATCAGAGGTAAATTATTGTTATTATTCATTATCAATAGTGCTATTTCTATTGGTATTTGTATTGCTCCATTTGTAGTATAATTTTGCTCATTGTCATTTCTGTGATGCTTAGCTGGCATAGTTGCATTCTCTCGTTGATGCAATGCGGAATGGAACACAGCGTGAAAGTAAGAATGATGATTTATTAAACTACAAAACTGACTAGGAAAAGAAAACTTGCACAAAAGGTACTAGAGAATAAAAAACAACAGAACTAGCATGTGAGCGAGACAGAACTAAGGACGCTAGCATGTGAGCTAGGGAAGTAAACACAACGGAGTAATAGCGTGGAAGTTAACGAGTACAAAGCTACTTTAACAAAATGCGGGATAGCGACGTCAGAAAATTTACACTGAGAGGCCGAATGGCTAACAAATGCCGGCTTAAATAGGGAGGTAATCAAAAAGCAGGTGCGGGTGAGAAACACAAGGCAGGTGACACAAATACGTAACTAGGCAACGGAACAAAACAGGAAGTGCCACCAGGAACTAAGGAAGTTAAATAACAAACAAGATGTGATATACAAAACAGAACAAAACCAGAATATGCCATGATCCGAGTAGCGGATCATGACAAGCAATGGATGTCGAGCTGATCTAACATGATATTGTGAAAGTCCAATCCATAGTGGATCTAATGTAACCGTGAGAATCAAGTCCAAAGGCAACAAGAAAAGTATCCCACACTTCTCTTTTGTAAAGTAAATCTGTACATCAAGATTTTTGATTTGCCTGAGTACCTGGACAGGACCAAAATAATGTGTTTGTAGAGTAGCCTGCTCACATAAACCAAATTACAGTTTCCTGGTTCCTGACTACTTAAAAAGTGGGACATTTTTGGCCCTGAAAATTGACCAGAAACATAATTTTTGCCCCCATTACCAGAGTTGATTCCTATAATCTGAAAGATTCCCCAGACACATCAACATCTTGTAACGTCTTCCCGGGATTCAGGTTTTACAGCAAGTCTTAAGGTCAACATATGATTGAATAAATATTTAAATCTTTCCTAAACTTGAAAAACCGCAGCCAAAGCCCAGAAGGATATTTTACTTGCTCTAAGCACTTCTGACTGTGAGACACTTGAGCCAGACATTGAGTGTTGCTGCTCTCTAAGCTATTTAGCCCACTTGTCTAAATGAAATCAGCAATTAAATTTTCCAATTCGCCCCTTTCAATAACGCCTGTGCGTGGTCGGGAACCAACACAAGGTTGAGATGTTTTCATAAGGTTATATTTGTAATTTTCACCCTGATCGGGGAAAACGGAGTCAATGGTTTTGTTTGGAGTTAAAGCAAGAATCTGGTTGTCCCTACTGTATAGTCTCTAAAAATCTCGCTGTTACCCTTTGCCTGTCGCCGCTCAGCACGAGGGTTTTTGCAAGAACCAAAAATGGAGCTGATGGTCATGGCATGGCACAAATAATCCTCAAGCACGTAACGTACAAACCCCGTTTCCATATGAGTTGGGAAATTGTGTTAGATGTAAATATAAAGGGAATACAATGATTCGCAAATCATTTTCAACCCATATTCAGTTGAATATGCTACAAAATCAACATATTTGATGTTCAAACTGATAAACTTTTTTTTTTGCAAATACCAGCAACACGTGACGGAGAAGGTTGGGAAAAGTGGCAATAAATACTGATAAAGTTGAGGAATGCTCATCAAACACTTATTTGGAACATCCCACAGGTGTGCAGGCTAATTGGGAACAGGTGGGTGCCATGAGTGTGTATAAAAACAGCTTCCCAAAAAATGCTCAGTCTTTCACAAGAAAGGATGGGGCGAGATACACCCCTTTGTCCACAACTGCGTGAGCAAATAGTCAAACAGTTTAAGAACAACGTTTCTCAAAGTGCAATTGCAAGAAATTTAGAGATTTCAACATCTACGGTCCATAATATCATCAAAAGGTTCAGAGAATCTGGAGAAATCACTCCACGTAAGCGGCAAGACCGGAAACCAACATTGAATGACCATGACCTTCGATCCCTGTATCAAAAACCAACATCCATCTCTAAAAGATATCACCACATGGGCTCAGGAACACTTCAGAAAACCACTGTCACTAAATACAGTTTGTCGCTACATCTGTAAGTGCAAGTTAAAGCTTGACTCTGCAAAGCAAAAGCCATTTATCAACAACATCCAGAAACGACACCGGCTTCTCTGGGCCCGAGATCATCTAAGATGGACTGATGCAAAGTGGAAAAGTGTTCTGTGGTCTGACGGGTGCACATTTCAAATTGTTTTTGGAAATATTCGACATAGTGTCATCCGGACCAAAGGGGAAGCGAACCATCCAGACTGTTTTCGACGCAAAGTTCAAAAAGCCAGCATCTGCGATGGTATGGGGGTGCCCAAGGCATGGGTACCTTCCACATCTGTGAAGGCACCATTAATGCTGAAAGCTACATACAGGTTTTGGAATTACATATGCTGCCATCTAAGCGCCGTCTTTTTCATGGACGCCCCTGCTAATTTCAGCAAGACAATGCCCAGCCACATTTTGCACGTGTTACAACAGTGTGGCTTCGTAACAAAAGAGTGCGGGTACTTTCCTGGCCCACCTGGAGTCCAGACCTGTCTCCCTTTGAAAACGTGTGGCGCATTATGAAGCGTAAAATACAACAGCGGAGACCCCGGACTGATGAACGTCTGAAGCTCTACATAAAACAAGAATGGGAAAGAATTCCACTTTCAAAGCTTCAACAATTAGTTTCCTCAGTTCCCAAACGTTTATTGGGTGTTGTTAAAAGAAAAGGTGATGGAACACAGTGGTGAACATGCCCTTTCCCAACTACTTTGGCAGGTGTTGCAGCCATGAAATTCTAAGTTAATAATTATTTGCAAAAAAAAAAATAAAAAATTATGAGTTCGAACATCAAATATCATGTCTTTGTAGTGCATTCAAATGAATATGGGTTGAAAAGGATTTGCAAATCATTGTATTCTGTTTATATTTACTTTAAACACAATTTCCCAACTCATATGGAAACGGGGTTTGTAATATAATAACGTGGTTGCCGAGAGACTAGAAGTTTACATGGATGCAACGTGGTCCCAGAGTGCACTCTGGAAACATCAGAGGGAACCATTTGACATAAATACACTTATTACCAGTTAGATGGGGAGATGATCTAATATGTTACGCACGTGTGATGACGGCGCTTCCTCTATGATGGTATTCTGCAGGATTTCATTACACGCTTTGCATCTTTTCCACACCGAAACAATACAATAAGAATAATGACAGGAAATTAAACAATGTTTCAAGCCATGCACCGGTTATTTACCTCACTGCGGTCCTGACAACATGAGGGTATTTTGACATGTTTGTAATCAGGCGGGTGGACAACAGCTGTGACCAAGACGTTGCCGTGGCTGCTCTACCGTTGGAGTCACGCCGCCCAATTCTAAGTCACCTCATTCCTTTTTCTCCCCTTCCTCCATCTGCAAGTACAAAACTATTCAATTAGACAGAAAGTCTACAGACAGTAGTGGTGTCCAGATCAGGGTTTGTACGGAAACTGATGTTGTGATGTTATAGCCCAGGGGTCGGCAACCCAAAACGTTGACATAGCCATATTTTCAGGCTTGCCACTGACAGTTTGTTTGTGTTTTAGTTTTTCCTCTGCGTGTGTTTAGTATTTCCTGTTTTTAGTTCCTGTCAGCCCTCTTATTTTGTTTGTTTCCTGTTTTTTTCCCCCCTGTGTGCTGTTTCTCCTCAGCTGCGGCTGATTGGCACGTGGCCACACCTGGTGTCAATCAGCCCGCTCCTATTTGTACCTGCTTTTGTCCTCCAGTCAGGGGTGGATTATTCTGTCAGAGTTAGTCAGTGACAAACCCCAAGATGCAGAGAAGGAGGTTGGCATTTTGCAGGAAAACATGATTTAATTTAAAACACTAAGACAAAAACAAACAAAAAGGTACAACAAAAAGCGCGCACGAGGCGCATAACAAACAAAAAGGCCTAGCGTGGAAGCTAGCAGGTATCAAGCAAGAAACAGAAGTCGTACGTATAATATGAAAACAAACTTGGAAGCAGGGAACAAAAGACCATAAGCTACAAACCACTATCAAATATAGCTCACCGCAACGCTGCATAGACACGATATGATACGACAGGTAGCAACGACAAGAGCAACAATAATCCAGCACTGACTGGAGGACAAAAGCAGGTGCAAATAGGAGCGGGCTGATTGACAACAAGTGCAAGTTAAAGCTTGACTATGCAAAGCAAAAGCCATTTATCAACAACATCCAGAAACACCTCCTGCGTATCTGGGCCTAAGATCATCTAAGATGGACCGATGCAAAGTGGAAAAGTGTTCTGTGGTCTGATGAATCCACATTTCAAAATGTTTTTGGAAATATTCGACATCGTGTCGAACCATCCAGACTGTTGTCAACACAAAGTTCAAACGCCAGCATCTGTGATGGTATGGGGGTGCATTAGTGCCCAAGGCATGAGTAACTTACACATCTGTGAAGGCACAACTAATGCTGACAGGAACAACGTATGCTGCCATCTAAGCGCCGTCTTTTTCATGGACGCCCCTGCTTATTTCAGCAAGACAATGCCAAGCCACATTCAGCACGTGCTACAACAGCGTGGACTTTGTAAAAAAAAAAAAAAATAAAATAAAAAGAGTCCAGACCTGTCTCCCATCGAAAATGTGTGGCGCATTATGCAGCGTAAAATACGACAGCGGAGACCCCGGACTGTTGAACGACTGAAGCTCTACATAAAACAAGAATGGGAAAGAATTCCACTTTCAAAGCTTCAACAATTAGTTTCCTTAATTCCCAAATGTTTGAGTGTTGTTAAAAGAAAAGCTGATGTAACACAGTGGTGAACATGCCCTTTCCCAACTACTTTTGCACGCGTTGCAGCCATGAAATTCTAAGTTAATTATCATTTGCAAAAAAAATTAAGTTTATGAGTTTGAACATCAAATATGTTGTCTTTGTAGCATATTCAACTGAATATGGGTTGAAAAGGATTTGCAAATCATTGTATTCCGTTTATATTTACATCTAACACAATTTCCCAACTCATATGGAAACGGGGTTTGTACTACAAAGACATTTTCTGTATGTGGACCTATTTGAAATGTAAATAAACACCACCGTTTTACCAGACGTTGTTGGATTCAAGCAGTGGTAAGAACTTTCCTACCAAAAATGGAATAGGAAAATCGTGTTGGTCTTTTTCTGTGGTATACAAGTAGGATCGTTCAAACACAAACCCCAGCAGGTTGTATGCTTTCTTGTCAGCACCAGCATGGTGAGCCACAATCAAAATCCAACAAAATAGAACATGCCTCCACTGGGATGCCCCAAGTTAGTCACCCCTACATGTAGCATGAAGAGGTTGTTGACACCGTGGCGCTCCAATGATCCGACACGGGTCAGCCCACGCTCAAGGTACTGTAGGTCTTAGTGTGTCTGTGGGGATTGAGTGGGAAAAGAGGGGTTATGGGTTCAACGTAAGCCGCAGGAGTTTCATTGTTGACCTCGACCCGCGCCTAGAGACGGTGTAAAAACACGGAGCTAAAGAGATTGGCTGGCGGGAGAAAAGTACCACTTCGGGTGCTTGTGATAGCAAACTCTATTACGGCGAGTTCAGATTGAAATGGGGTCGCGGGAACGAGGTGGCGGGTTTGAATGGCTTGACATGATGGTGGCCATTATGAGCAAGATATGGAGTAGCTGCGGGTGCACAGTCACAGTCTTTGTCAATAGCATGTTCAAACGTATGCACACAACAACCCTCACACTATGACCTCCTTCTCAGAACACCTAAATCAGACTGCTATCTGTTTGGAGCCTCGCTTTTCCAATGTCAGCTTCTAATCCACTTTATTCCTTCTCCTCCACTTTTGCTGTCAGCATGTACAATCATTAAAAATACACTACGGGGAAAACACGATGTTTTTCAATTAAACTGCAGTCATACACGAGTCTAGACCAGGCCTGGGCAATTATTTAGAGAAAAAAAATGTGTCTATTTTCAGGAACACTAATGCAAAACCTCACAATAATGCTAAAAACGTTATGAAAGACCGCCTTAAATAACGTAATGGAATTTTTCATTTTTCTATGAAAGATAAAACACTGAATATTAACAATATATGAACGTCACACCCCCTTTCGATCGACATATTTTACAATCAAGTGAAACGCAACAAAAATGTTAAACAGTGAAATATGAACGTAAAGGGTACAAAATAAACTCACCTAAAATATATCAGATATTTGCTGAATTTCCCCCAGGGATCAATAAAGTACTTTCTATTCTATTCTACAAATCAGTGGTTCTCAACCTTTTTTCAGTGATGTACCCCCTGTGAACATTTTTTAAATTCAAGTACCACCTAATCAGAGCAAAGCATTTTTGTTTGAAAAAAAAAAAGAGATAAAGAAGTAAAATACAGCACTATGTCATCAGTTTCTGATTTATTAGATCGCATGTGCAAAATATTGCTCATTTCTTGAACTATTAGGAAAAAAAGATATAAAAATAACCAAAAACTTCCATCCATCCATCCATTTTCTACCGCTTATTCCCTTTTGGGGTCGCGGGGGGCGCTGGCGCCTATCTCAGCTACAATAGGGCGGAAGGCGGGGTACACCCTGGACAAGTCGCCACCTCAACGCAAGGCCAACACAGATAGACATTCACACACTAGGGCCAACTTAGTGTTGCCAATCAACCTATCCCCAGGTGCATGTCTTTGGAAGTGGGAGGAAGCCGGAGTACCCGGAGGGAACCCACGCATTCACGGGGAGAACATGCAAACTCCACACAGAAAGATCCCGAGCCTGGATTTGAACCCAGGACTGCAGGACCTTCGTATTGTGAGGCAGACGCACTAACCCCTCTACCACCGTGAAGCCCCAACCAAAAACTTGTTGAAAAATAAACAAGTGATTCAATTATAAATAGATTTCTACACATAAAAGTAATCATCATCTTAAAAAGCCCTCTTTGGGGATTGTAATAGAGATCCATCTGGATTCATGAACTTCATTTTAAACACTTCTTCACAAAAAAAGGAATCTTTAATATCAATATTTATGGGACATGTGTTGTGGCATTTGCGCAGTCTGCGTCTCCCCCCGCTGCGGGACCACCCAGAGGACCCGGTCACAGCGCACCAGGACACGCCCCCGCTCACGCTGATTGCAGCACGCCCACGCAACTTCAAGCCTGCAGACGATCAGTCAACCTGCACACCTGTGACTGATGACGATAAGCTGTATAAAAGGGACCAGTGGACCCAAGCATCGGCGCGGGAACTTAGTTCTCAAATGGTGTACCGTAAGCCTGATGTTCGCTGACCGTTGTTGTGTTTACCTCCGTGATTCTGACGTCCGTGTTGCTTTACCGCAGAGTCTTCCCTATTCGAGATTGTCTGTTGTTTCTCCGTGTTTTTGGACTGCCTTCCCCGATTCCCGGCCTTCGCCTGAACACGGATCTTGCCTTTTCTCTCCTGCCCTGAATGATCATCTGCCTGCCTCTCGGACTGTCTTGTTCCTTCGCTCTCTACAACACTTGGCAACACACACTTCAGTTAATTTACACACTTAGTCTTACACCATACACTCTTGAGTTTTTGTCACACTTCATTTCCTTGGTTTTAGTCGTTAGTATTGTTTAGTATTTTTATTATATATATTTACTAGGGGTGTAACGGTACGTGTATTTGTATCGAACCATTTCGATACGGGGGTTTCACTTCGGCATGCGGGCGTACCGAACAAGTTCGGAAGCAGAAGTCTTTCACAAGCTGCTCTGCTTTCTGCCTCTGTCTCTGCCTCATTGTCCCGCCCACACAACCATCTGATTGGTTACATACAAAGCCAATCAGCAGTGCGTATTCAGAGCGATGTAACAGCCAATCAGCAGTGTGTATTCAGACTTCAGAACGATGTAGTCAATGCTTTAGCGTCGAGCAGAGATATTCGTCCAGCAGGAGAGGAGCGTACTCTACCCAAATTATACTAAACACTTCCCAGTCACAACTATTACAAACATCACTATGAGCCCGTTGACCTTCTTGAAACTTAAACTGCAGCTCAGCTCGCTCACAGTATAGGCTTGAGATAAAGGCTAATTAGCTTTTAGCGTAACGTTAGCTCATTTTTGTGTGTGTGTGTGTGTGTGTGTGTGTTTCAGGGGCAGCAAAGCCCTGTCCGTCTGTTATTTCATTGAAATCCATTGTGTTAAGGGATGAACAGTCTCTCCTATTGCAATTGTACTATTTTTCAGCTATAGTTACATGAATCATTAGTAATGTAGCAGCCTAGTTTTGAATAGCAGGGTCCCTGCTATGACATGATAAAAATACAACATTTACATAATAAAAGTCAACTACAGGCTTCCCAAATGCTGAAATAAATTAAGCATGATGAGTTGACAAACAGTTTCAATGGAAACTGGTTAATGTTAAACTTTTTATAAGTAGAAGAAAGGTTTTTTCATTTTATTTAATCAAAGCAACAACTTGAGGCAGTTTAATGTGGATTAACGTGGGCAGAATTATTATAGTGTTCCCAATGTTAAAAGGATAAAGCCATTGTTTACAAATTGGTAAATAAATAACCCAAAAAATGTATATTTTGTTGATTTCTTACTGTACCGAAAATGAACCGAACCGTGACCTCTAAACTGAGGCACGTACCGAACCGAATTTTTTTGTGTACCGTTACACCACTAATATTTACCATATATATATATATATATATATATATATATATATATAATAAATTATTGAACATTACTGCCTTCTGGTGTCCTTTTTTCCGTCACTCATCTTAGTAAACCATAACATGTCCACAAAAAATCTAGCTGTCAACACTGAATATTGCATTGTTGCATTTCTTTTCACAGTTTATGAACTTACATTCATATTTTGTTGAAGTATTATTTAATAAATATATGTATAAATAATTTTTTAATTGTTATTTTTAGATCATTTTTAAAAAATCTCACGTACCCCTTGGCGTACCTTCAAGTACCCCCAGCGGTACGCGTACCCCTATTTGAGAACCACTGACGTAGATTACCATAGTAACTAATTAGATGACCGTAGCAACTAATTAGATGACCATAGCAACTAATTAGATTAGTAACTAGTATATCATTCCAAGCATTGAAGTACTTTGTATAGTTGAAGACTTACGGCCATTAGAAATTATCACTGCACATCATAATGGAAACTACACTTTCCATCTTAAAGATCTAAAAAAACTATTTGGGAATGTCCGGCGGGCCAGATTGAAAAGCTCAACGGGCCGCATGTGGTCCCCAGGCCTTAATTTGCCCAGGTCTGGTCTAGACTGCAGAGAGGCCTATTTAGGGCACACCAGAGTAAAGGGGCAAACCACTTCTTATTTTCTTCCACTTTCACCAGTGGGTATAATGAACACGTGTATATCAAGCTTTGTCCAAGAAGTGGACCGGTCTAATTAGCGCCATATTTGCGGAAGACGTGGAGAAGTGCGGACAAGGCAGGTCCTTCCAATGCAGACATCTCCAATCAAACATAGGATTGACCTCATTCTTCTTATAATTATTCCACTTTGAAGTCCTCTTCATCTAAATGCGCTGGGAGTTAATGCAATTGTTGAATGTATAACGCATGGTGGGCGCCGACAGATGTGAGATGTAATTACTGGATGTTCCAAGGCTTTGGGGAAGAAGCAAAAAAAAAAAAAACCTTGTCATAAAAGAGAGCTCATGAAACAGAGACAGCCACATTTGTCTTGCGAGACAGGAGAAATTAAATCACAGGATTTTTACATAAATTGTTTTCTTGTGAGATCGTCTTTCAGCCATACTCTTTTTCACAGACTTATGTTTAGGCGATTTGAAAGAGGCTTCATGAGGTATTATTGGTACAAAAGTCCCAACATTATTCAGGCTTTTGTCGGATAGTCATAAAGGGTGTCCTTCAGATACCAAAACTGGAGCCCTGAGCATTGGCTGATACTGATATTGAACTGACACAATGCCGGCACAAAGCATACTATTATTTCGCAGTGTGGAGTCTTAGAAATGGCTTGATTAAGTGAAATTACTCAAACAGAACAATGGCTAGTATGAAAAACACTAACCTAATTATTAGTAACCCTTAAAGGGGAACATTATCACCAGACCTATGTAAGCGTCAATATATACCTTGATGGTGCAGAAAAAAGACCATATATTTTTTTAACCGATTTCCGAACTCTAAATGAGTGAATTTTGGCGAATTAAACGCCTTTCTGCTTATTGCTCATGTGGTAATGACGTCAGAACGTGACATCTCTGAGGTAATACAGCCGCCATTTTCATTTTCAACACATTACAAACACCGGGTCTCAGTTCTGTTATTTTCCGTTTTTTTGACAATTTTTTGGAACCTTGGAGACATCGTCGGTGTGTTGTCGGAGGGTGCAACAACACTAACAGGGAGGGATTCAAGTTGCACCACTGGCCCGAAGATGAAGTGAAGTGAAAAATATTTATATAGCGCTTTTCTCGAGTGACTCAAAGCGCGTTACATAGTGAAACCCAATATCTAAGTTACATTTAAACCAGTGTGGGTGGCACTGGGAGCAGGTGGGTAAAGTGTCTTGCCCAAGGACACAACGGCAGTGACTAGGATGGCGGAAGCGGGAATCGAACCTGCAACCCTCAAGTTGCTGGCACGGCCACTCTACCAACCGAGCTATGCCGAAAGATGGGAAAGTGTCTGCCGCCAGACCCCATCGAATGTACCAAAGTGTCTCCACATTTTACCGGCGATGACAGACATGGCACAGAGATGTATGGATAACCTGCAGATGCATTTGCAACGATAAAGTCAACGAAATCACAAAGGTGAGTTTTGTTGATGTTGACTGCAAGCTAATCAATGCCAACAGGCTATTTACCGGCGGTGCTAAAGCAGACATGGCACAGAGATGTATGGATAACCTGCAGATGCATTTGCAACTATATTACGTTTCCTTCCACCCACATTTAATGTGAAAAAAACACTTACCAATCGACGGATTTAAGTTGCTCCAGTGTCACGAGATGCGAAAGTCCTGATCGTTTGGTCCGCACATTTTACCGGCGATGCTAACGCAGCTA